>NW_028262392.1:0-358562 GCF_047370975.1 Nipponia nippon | reverse complement strand
TCAGTACAGATGGTCTTTGAAGACAGAGATCGCCCACAAAGAGCAGTGGTGAACTCCATAGCTGATGAGACCAGCCTGGGTGAAAGTGGAAACTCCCTGAGGAAGCTCCATCAGTTAGTAGAAGCAGAGAGGAGGAGGCAGATGCAGAGGCTCACTCTGAGAGGGAGGAATTTAGAAATAGACATTATGAAACCCACACAGCTTCCCTAGGAGATGACCCTTGCCAGGCAGACCAAGGATAAAACTAAACTAAAAGCTGAACCATGTTAAATATTCTTCCTCATGCCAGGTGGAGAAAGGGCGATGGGGCCCCATCATGCAGTCCCCCATACCCTACGGGAATGGGGAACGTTACCAGCCCTTAGGCAAATCTCTTCCCTCTCTCTCTCATGACCTGCATAGTGTTTGTGCTTGAGAAAACCCTCATCATCATGCACGTGGTGTGCAAACCATGGCATCCGCACACCCCCATGGGCTTCTTCTCGGGCCATTTGTCTTCCCTGGAGATCTTCTACAGACCCACCACCCTGCTCCAGATGATGGCCAGCTGCGTGACTGGGGACAGCACCATCTCTGCTCATCACGGTGTTGGTATTGTTTCCTGCACCTTTTACATGTACTGAGTGTTTACTACCCGTGACCACATCCTACGATCAGTACTGGGCTGTGTGCCACGCCCTGCTCTCTACAAGACTCATGAACCGGCAGGTCTGTCTCCAGAGGGCAGCTGCCCCTTCGCTAGGGGCATTTCTGTCATCTACAGTCATAATTTCAGTCGTGTCCCAGATACAGTTGTGTGGCCCCAGTGGAGTGGACTACTTCTTCTGTGACTTCACCCCATTGCTGGAGCTCTCACGCAGTGACACTGTGACCCTCGTGCTCTTTGCTGTCATAACCTGCTTTTTAGATCCCATCCTCCCCTTCCTGTTCACATGGTCATCCTGTGTGCATTGGAGATGCCTCCCTGGGGCAGCTCTCCCATCCAGCGTGGGCAGGCAGAAAGCCTTCTCCACCTGCTCCTCTCACCTCACTAGTGCCACTCTTTTCTATGACACCCTCATCCTTGGGGGTGTGATGCCCAGAACAGCCCTCCTGAGACAGTTTGACAAAACCCTTTTTGCTACACCATCCTCACATCCCTGTTCAATCCCTTCATCTACAGCCTGTGGACTAGAAAGGTTGGGGGACACTGAGAAAAATGCTCAGGGAAGCTGTGAGCTGCGCAGAGACCCCATTGGAGCTGTGGGCCTGCAGGAAGAAATCACTTCTGGCTCTCTTCTGAGCCAGCCCAAGGACCCTGGACTGGCGTGTGCTGTGTCCTGGGCACTCCGCTGGAAAGGGTGGGATATGAAGAAGGCTTCTGGTGTGGGAAGGAGCAGAGAGGTGCTGGTAGAGCTGGCCGGTGTCATCAGGAGACCTCTCTCAAACATCTTGGAAGGGGCAGAGAGATCAGGGGAGGCTGCAAGGTCCTCAGAAAAGGCAAATATCAAACGCATCCTCAAGAAGGGCAAGAAGGAGGATTGGGAGCGTTACAGGTTGGTCAGCTTCACCTCAGTCCCTGGGAAGGTGGCAGGGCAAATGCTCTTGCAGCTATCTCCATCACTTGAAGGACAAGAGAAAGGATTGCGGAACCCATGTGGGAGGGGAAAGAAGGGCATGCTGTGTACCTGGACTTCTGCAACTCTTTGGATGTGGTTTCCCGTGGTCTCCCTAGAGCGGATTGTTGACATCTGGACTGAAGAAGTGGATGCTGCGGTGGGTGGGAAGTTGGCTGGATGATCAGGAACAAATCTGTCAGTGGTACAAAGTCCTCCAAGGAGCCAGATACTACCAGCATCCCTCAGGGATCAGCAAAATTTCTTAAAAAGTCATGAAAAGCTGGAAATGAAGACTTTTTCAGCTATTACCTAGATTTCTTCTTCTGAACTCCTTCCAGTACAGACTGGGACCAGTCCAGGTACAAACTGGAACCCTTTAACCCCTCTCAGTACAGACTGACCCCTCTCCAAGCAGAAACTGCATCATTTAACCACTCCCAGTACAGACTGGGCCCTGTCACATTATAAACTGGATCCTGTTAACCCCTCATAGTACAGAATGGACCCCATCCGAGTCCAAAATGGTTCCCTTTAACCCCTCCCAGTACAGACTGGGCCCCGTCCCAGTACAAACCTGATCCCTTTACCTCTCCCAGTACAGACTGGGCCCCCTCCCAGTACAAAGTGGATCCTTCAAACACCTCCCAATACAGAATGGGGCCTCTCCCAGTGCAAACTGGACACATTTAATACCTGCCAGTACAGACTGGACCCTGTCCCAGTACAAACTGATTCCTTTTAACCCCTCCCAGTACAGACTGAGCCCCCTTCCAGTACAAACTGGATCCATTTAACGCCTCACAGCACAGACTTTGCCCTGTCCCAGTATAAACTGGAGCCCTTGGTCCCCTTCCCAGCACAGAATGGGCCTCATCCCAGTACAAACTGGATCCCTTTAACATTGCCCAGCTCAGACTGGGCCCTGTCCCAGGACAAACTGCATCCTTATATCCTTTTCCGTTACAGACTGGGCACGTCCTAGTACAAAATGGATCCCATGATCCCTTCCCAGTACAGGCTGTGTCCCGTCACAGTCTAGCCTGGATCCCTTTAACTCCTGCCAGTACAGCCTGGGCCCCATCCCAGTACAAACTGGATCCCCTGGCCCCATCCCAGTAGAGACTGGGCCCTGTCCCCATACAAACTGGATCTCTTTAACCTTGTAGACTGGGTCTCATCCCTGTACAGACCCCTAACTGCCCCCCAGATCCCTAAGGGCCCCCATGGACCCCTAAGTGCAACCTTGGCACCCCTAAATGCGTCCATTGTCCATACCCCTCCCTCCCTTCCCTCCACTATGCCATGCCCCATGTGTCCTCTGGCCCCAGTTGCAGCCCTGCTTCTTGACCTTCACCTTGCTGTGGGCCAGCCCCACCTCCCCCATCGCCTTCAGCCCTTGGCTGAGACTCCCCCTCACCTCATCCAGCCTTCCTTGGAGGGAAGCCTCTGCCCAGGCCTTCACCTGAGCTTGGGTGGGCTCAAGGCTTGTCCTCCTCAGCTGGTGCCGGGTGGCCATTAGATCTTTAGAAGGTCTCAAGCTCAACCTTGGGTGTTGACTGAGAAGACAACCACTCCAGTGGAGACATCAGAAATCCTGCAGTAGCTTCAAGGTCAAATCCAAGAGGAAGAAGAGAGGTTGTAGGTGCTGGAGATCATCTAGTCAAAGCCCACCTTAGAGTGGAGACCACCCCTGGAGATACCCAACGCACGAGTGGTGTCCCTCAGGGGTCCATGCTGGGACCAGTACTGTTGAATATCTTTATCAAGGACATGAATAGTGCAACTGAGTGCAAGTTTTGAAATGCCACCAAGCTGAGTGGGGCAGGTGACACTCCCAAGGGACAGGATGCCATCCAGAGGGACCTGGACAAGCTTGAGAAGGGGGCCCATGTGAACCTCGTGAGGTTCAACAAGGCCAAGTGCAAGGTCCTGCACCTGGGTCGGGGCAACCCCTGGTGTCAATACAGGCTGGGGGATGAAGGGATGGAGAGCAGCCCTGAGGAGAAGGACTTGGGGGCACTGGTAGATGAAAAGCTGGACATGAGTGGGCAATGTGCTCTCACAGCCCAGAAAGCCAACTGTATCCTGGGCTGCATGAAAAGAAGCGTGGCCAGCAGGTCGAGGGAGGGGATTCTGCCCCTCTACTCTGCTCTGGTGAGACCCTACATGGAGTACTGCGTCCAGCTCTGGAGTCCTCAGTACAGAGGAAGGACATGGACCTGTTGGAGCGGGTCCAGAAGAGGGCCACAAAAATGATCCGAGGGATGGAACACCTCTGCTGTGAGGAAAGGCTGAAAGAGCTGGGGGTGTTCAGCCTGGAGAAGAGAAGGCTGCTGTAGGAGGGTAGATTTAGATTGAACACAAGGAAAAATTTCTCCCAAAATTTCTCCCACTGAGTTCCACTGGACCAAACGCTCTGGATTTAAAAGCTCTCTTCTTAATATCCAATGGCAGGGGAGATGGCCCATGAGCTCCCATTCTCTCCCCAGGTTTCTTCATGTATGACAGGACTGATGGCATATACCAGACTCTCTGGAAATGAATTTGGAGGGGTGAGGAGAGGAGAGGATGGGGACTCCCCACGTGCCCTGGGTTTGGAATGAATGGAGGCTCAGAAGGTGAAACACCGTCAAAGATGAAATCCCCCACAAGTGCAGCACTAAATTCAGATATGCTCAAACAACCACTGTGTGATGGGAGTCAGTGGGAACCCAGGAGGCAGAGGGAAGGGAGAGTGGAGAGATGCGGGAGCTGCCTGAGGAGCCCCAGGACTCTCATGCTGTCCTGGGCAGTGGGGCTGGTGGGAGCACAGGGGGGAAATTCAGTTAGGTTTGGGCATCACCTACAATATAAATTCAGGAGAGCCAGAGCGTGGCTAGCCTCTTTTTCCTCGTGCCTTTGGTGACAGCACAACCCCTGGGGCTGATGGGGACACTGAACCCCACTCTCTGCCCCCCAGCAGCTGCTGTGCCCTTCAGAGGGGCTGGCGCTGTGGGGTGAGTGCCCAGAGCTCTGCAGCACCCTGCGATGGGCGCTGCCGTGGGGCCAGCCCAGGCTGGGCTGCTTTGCTGCACTGGGCTGGGGAGAGGGCAGGGGAGGTGGGGAGAGCTGGGGAGGGGCTGGGCTGGGCTGGGAAGTGCCCAGGAGAGGAAAGCAGCAGTGTAGAGCTAAGCTGTGTGAGTGTGCAGGGTGGGGGCAGCCAGCAGGGTGCTGCCAGTGCAGAGTCAGGCATCACGGTGAAGGAAGCAAGGCACCGAAGGTGCAGAAGAGAGAGGCCAGGTCTGTGCCATGTTCCCTGGACACCCTGCGGAAGCTGCCCTGGGAAAACTGTCCCAGATAGTCCCACACACCGGCTATTTCCATCTCTCTTGGGACATCCCATCCTTGAGAAGGGACTTTTGCTGCATCGTCACCCTCATCCTCCTCTGGGGCTCGGTGATACCCAACTCCACCACCAGTGTTCAGAAAAAGGGAAGCAGTTTCCTACTGACACTTATTACACACAAGCCCAATAGCTCTTGCCACAGCTGGTCTCTCAGCCAAGCCCGTTCTCAGGAAGATCCAGCTTGAACAGGTGCTCATGGCCTTGTCACAACAAATACTGAATATCTCCATTGATTGAGATCCCACCAACTGGAGTGGGTTCTTGTTCCTGTGCTTTGTTCTGAATGATTTCTAAGTAACCCCTCTCTCTCAGCCTCTCCTTGTCCATAATGTGCTCCAGGTCCCAGACACCCTTCTGGCCTCTGCAGGACTTGCTCCAGTCTGTCAGGGTCTTTCTTCTGCTGGGAAGCCCCATGCTGCATGCAGCAGTCCTGATGTGGTGCTTCTGTAGTGGGTTAACCTTGGCCAGCAGCCAGACACCCACCCAGCTGCTCAGTCCCTCCCCTGCCTCAGCAGGACAAAGGGAGAAAATAAGATGGAATAACTCATGGGTCAAGATAAAGTAAAGGAGATCAGTTACCAAATATCATCATGGACAAAGACCCGTTGACTTGGGGAAGATCAAATTCATTTGTTGCCAATTAAAAAAAGATTTGGATTGTGAGAAACAATAAGAAAAATATTAAAGACCATTCCCCTCACACTTTCCCCCAGGCTCAAATTACTCCATTGTTCCCAGTTCATCTACCTACCCCAAGACCACGACGAGTAGGGGGGATGGTGAAGAGGGGGTTAGGAGTCAGTAAAGAACATCTCCATCAGTCCTTCTTCCTCACACTTCTCCCCTGCTCCAGCTTCGGTCCTCTCCATGGGACTCCACCATATTTGTTGTCAAGGCTAGGTGGTGTTCCTTTCTTTCTCTCTTCCTTTTCTCCTTCATACTCACAGAATCATGGAAATGTTGAGATTGGAAAGGACCTCTGGAGATCATCTAGTTCAACCCTCCAACTGAGGCAGGGTCAGTTAGAGCAGGTTGCTGAGCACCTTGTCTAGCTGAGTTTGGAATATCTCCATGGATGGAGACTCCACAGCCTCTCTGGGAAACCTATTACAGTTTTGACCACCCTCACAGTCAAAAAGTGCTTTCTTGGGTTCAGATGGCATTTCATGTGTCCATCACCCCTTGTCTTATCACTGGACACTACTGAGAAGAGTTTGGCTCCCTGGTCTTCATGCCCTTCCATCAGGTATGTATATGCATGAATAAGATCCCTCCGAGCCTTTTCTTCTCCAGACTGAACAGTCCCACATCTCTCAGCATTTCTTTCTATGAAAGATGCTGCAGTCCCTTAAAACAGCTTTATGGCCCTTTGCTTTGCTTTAGCAAGTCAACACGTTTCCTACACTGGGCAGCCCAGCACTGGACACAGCACTCCAGATGGGGCCTCGCCAGTGCTGAGTGGAGGGCAAGGGTCACCTCCCTCCATCTGCCAGCAATGCTTTTCCTAATGCAGCCCAGGAGGCTGTTGGCCTTTGCCATGGGGGTGCATTGCTGGCTTATGCTCAGCTGCTTCTCCTCTGGAATGCCAAGGTCCTTCTCTGCAGAGCTGCTTTCTGTCCAGTTGGTCCCCACCATGATGTCCACAGTGTGGTTGGATCACAGGCTGCCCTCCCCCAGGGACTTTCTCAGCAGCACCTTGTCCTTCTTGCAGATCAGCTCCACCTCTGGCACAGGCCCCACGCTGCTGCAGAGTCACCTGGGACAGCAAAGCCCTCTCCTGCCAGGGCTGCACAGCCCAAGCCTCTTTCTCTCTGCCCTTGGGGACTGCAGCTTTTGCTCTCGGTGTGGGAACCTCATCCATCATTATGGCACCACCTGCCACCCACTCCACCGTGCCTCTGCTGGGAAGCCAAGCCTTTCCACACACGGGGTCCCATCTCTGGGCACCAGGTTTCCATGTGACAAGTCTGCCCTTGGCCCTGGTGCCACATCTGAGGTGCTGCAGCCCAAATGGGCACCAAAACGCACAGCCTGGGGCACAGAGAGCAGGAGCCCCCTGTGCCACCACAGAGCTGTGACATCAGTGCAATAAGAGCTGAGGTGGGGAAGCTCCCATGGCTTTTGTGGTTGCTGGAGATACAGTGTCCTGAGGAGAGACTGACAGGGGAGATGAGAAGTGGGGGATGCCCTGGGTGATGTCAGGGCAGCTCAGATATATGGAGGGTCTCTATGGGACATGTTACAGGTTAGACGGCAGCTTTTGTATTGGTCAGCTTCTAACTGAACCACCCAGTCTTCTGCTCTCCTGGACCTGATACTCCCAAAAGAGGAAGGGCTCATCAGGCATGTGAAGACCAGTGTCAGCTTTGGCTGTAGTGACCCAGAAACGGCTGTCTCCCAGATCCCCAGGGAAGTGGGGAAGGAGAGAGCACAAACACCATACATCAGGGAGTGATAATGTGGTCTGTTGAGAGCAGTGGCAGGTGGGATCCCATGTGAGGGCCCTGAGAGCAGCCATAGGCCTTCACGGCCATGACCAGCCTCACAGGGAGCCTCCACCTGCATCTCTGTCCATGGACCCAGGAGACCGTTGAATCCAGGCCTGAGTTTCAGCCCCAGCTTGATCTATGCTGGAGGTGTACGGGTCTCCAGACACAGCCATAGATACAGCCATAGACAGAGCCTTGCCTGTCCATGGACCTTACTGATTCAGACTTGCAGACTCACTTCCCAGCTTGATTCTCTATGAGATGTACAATGGAATGGCACCGTAGCCCTCCAAGCGCCAGACCCCAGCTGATTCACAGAGGCCTAAGGGCCTTTCTGCTGCCTTTCCTCCTGTCATTTGGTCAGATTTTGGGAGAAGAGAAATGAAAAGCAGGTGAGATTTCTGGGTTCCAATGTTAGAAATGGGGAAGCAGAGCCTTCCTATAGGAAATGATCTAAAGGCTATGCTAGTTCAAAAGTGTTATCTTCACCTCCTTTCTTGGAGGCTTTCAATCTTCAGCAGGAACCTGGAAGCTCTGAGATCCCTCCATCTCCCTCTCCTTTAGCAATGAAGTTGATAGTACCCAAGTCAGAGGCTTTCAATTCTGTTTCCAGCCTAAAGCACCCCAAGGTCTGGGGATATGCCAGGACACTTGCCTAAGGAAGCCACTCCTCTGGACAAGAAGGTGGATGTTCCCAGGAATCTCAGGCGGCATGGCATACTGATGGGAGCTGTTCAGGGAGCTGGCCAAAGATCTCATCTCCATTTCTGTAATGGTGGCCTAGATGCCAGCTTCATGTGTAAACTCTCTCTCTGGATGCGGACATTTACTGAGCAACCTGGGCTGACCTCAGAGCTGGCCCTGCTTGGAGCTGGGCATTGGACTACAGACCACCTGAGCTCCCTTCCCCCCTGACCTGTCCTAGGAGCACATGATGTAGAGACCCTCGCCTCCAGCTTTATCTCTTCTTGTATGATGTGTGGATAGGCACAGGCTCCTGGAAGGGCTGGTGGGAAAAAGACTGCTGGGGGTGTCTAGTCCAGTCTCCAGGCTGGCTGTGACTTTGTGGAGCAAAGGAGAGCTCCAAAGGTGGAGATCACAGCAACACTCCTCCTAGTCCATGTTATCTTTCCTAAGGCTCAGCCTAAAGCTGCCAAGAGGCAGTTTGTGGCTGTTGCCTCTCTCATACCATCAGCCACTGCAGAGGAGAGCTTGGCTCCATCATCTCTCCAGGTAGGTTTAGGCTCTTACTAGGTTGCCCCATGCCTCCGTCAGCAGGCTAGAGAGGCCCAGTTCCCTCAGACTCTCCTCACAGCTTGTGCTTAGGCCCCTCACTCCAACACAGCAGACCTTCTCTGGACCCTCTCCAGTTTCTCCACTTGCCTTTCGAAATGTGAGGCCCGCTGGCTCGTATGGCTTCGGCATGGTTCCCAGGCCCTTCTCCTCAGGGCACTCCTCAGCTGGTATGGTCACTACCCATGCTGCTGCATGGTGGCAGTGTGCAGCTTGTGGGCTGAGCTACAAATAGGGTAAAAGGTGAAAGAAAAAAGATGAGAACAAACATAAACTAAACCCAACAGGCAACGCAAAGGCAATCACTTACCACCTCCCACAAGCAGACTGATGCTCAGCCAGTCTCCCAGCAACCATCACTTTGAATGACTGAAACCTCCACCTCCTTCTTCCTCTGCCCCAGCTTGTATTTCTGAGCATGACATCATATTGTATGGAATATCCCTCTGGTCAATTGGGGTCAGCTGTGTCTGTTGTCCCCCCTCTGCCAACCTCTTGTCCACCCCCAGCCTACTCGCTTGCAGGGAGCAGAGTGGGAAAGAGAGAAGGCCTTGACGCTGTGCAAGCACTGCTTAGCAATAGCCAAAACACTGGTGTGTCATCAACACTGGTTTAGGCACAAATGCAAAACAGCGCCATAGGGGCTGCTACGAGTGAAGTCAACTCCATCCCAGCCAGACCCAGTACACTTGAACTGGGGGCCCAGAAAGGGTCACAGGAGTGCACAGCTCGTCTGACAAGTGACGAGCAGGTGGAGACAGTCACTTCCCTCGCTCTTTTGGCGAGGCTCCTCTTTAAACACTCCAGGACACTGCTGGCCTTCTTTGCTACTAGGTCACACTGGCTCATGTAGATCACTGCCAGATCATGTTTTGCCTTCAGTTCCCCAACACCACCAGGGCTGTTTCCACAGAGCTGCTCTCCAGCCAGGCAATCCTCTTCCCCTGCCACTGCAAGGTGATCGTCTATCCCAGATGCAAGGCTTGGCCTTTGTCCTTCTTCTATTTCATGAAGTTCCTGACAGGACCGGCCTTCTGCCTGTCAGCTTGTGACGGGTGCAATTCCACCGGACACCTTAAGTAAACTAGAACAATTGCAGATGCCCCACTCCAGGAAAAAAGTTACATCAGCTTATGGGTACTTTAGAGTACTGGAGGAAACCTGTACCTGCATTTTCTAGCATTGCTCACCCACTGTACTCACTTTTACGAAAGGGAAAACTGTGGAAATGGAACCCAGAACATGAAGAGGCAGTCAAAACTCTAACAGAGGAATTAAAGACAGATCAGGCACTGGGACCAGTACACCCCCACGACCCTGCACAACGGGGTTTTGCAGCATATGGTCCTTATTGCAATCTGTCACATACCAGGCCAAGCAGGCCACAAAGACCTTTAATGTTTAAGTCAACTGCATGTAAAGAGCCAGAACAGAGATATTCTGAGTGGGAAAAGGGACTTTTGTCTTTAGTCTGAGCAGTTAAACAAATTGAGCCACTAAGGGGTAACCCGTCCGGAAAAACCCCGCCGAGACTTGTGCTGTTTTCCCTTTCCAGAAACGATACCAGGCATGACACCAGCACACCTCCCCTGGAGATCGGGTTAACCATTGAAGGATTGCTTGTCCTTCTCGCTGGAGCAATCATTGTCAGCATGGACCAAATTTGGCTGATACGCCAACAAGCCCAATGAACAGGGTGGAGACCCTCACTTCTGCACCGTACACATTTCTCCGTTGTGGGTGCAATCTACTGTTGCAGCAATTACAAGAGAAGGTGAAGAGGGCACCTTGCCCACTGAAATTCCAAAGGTAATTTCGGATCATGTGACTCAATTTGAAAGGGAATTCCAATCCTGGTGGCATCCAGTCAATTTTACCTAGAAACCTACCAACAGTAAAGCCACAGCTTTTATTCTAGCAATACGCAGTGCTTTGGTCCACACCATATACCCAATCATTGCGCTAGGATTAAATCACAATTGAACCTCCTCTGTCCGTTAGAACAGAGAGTATGGGCCCACCAAAATGGGAACCAAGGGCAATCTATCGATGTTGATGCTTGTGTTGTATGGGAACAACAGGGATTTATTTGTGAAAGTAATACCATTAAGGCCCAAGACATTTGCCTTGACACTGAACAAAATCTTTGTCATTTTGCAATACCTCCTGATGAAACCCCTGGAACTGTACTTGCATACGTCGGAAACGGATGTGTTTCTATGAGAACACTTTGTGATTCTGTATTTATAGACAATACCACTGTAGATATATGCAATCACTCAAATATCTGTGTTTGTAATTGTGCCAAAATCATAGGATGTGACTTTAACTATTCAGCTCCTGTCACAACCCACCAATTGCGACTATCTAACTATACCTCATATCAAGTTTTACTGCCTACCCCCATTGGAATGACTCACATTGGTGAGAACACTCTTGCAACATGATGACCTGAGTCAATTGCTAAAACAAATTCGGAGCAACAGGCAAAAATCCCCTAATTACGGTCCATCACGATGCAGAGGAGATACACCATGTCCTGGAAAGAGTGAAGAAAGATGGAAAACATCACTAGTGGGAAACTCTTTTTGAACGGTCCCCAACAGCAACGGGAATTTTGAATTGGATGCTGCATCCAATTGTAGTTTTGTTGGGTTTAACCTTATTGTGTTTATTGCTTATAATCATTCTGTAGATCACAGTTTGGCAAAAAATGAAACAAATTACATCAATCCAGCAGGTAAAATATCTACGATCAACTCATTCTGTCTGTAACCTGTATATAACCAACATTAATTAGAACACTTTAAATTCAGATAATTGGACTCTTAGCGCTGATCTATAACACGTCACATATGTATAACATAGAGGCAGGAGGTAACTGTACTACCACTCTGTGAGTCGATAAAGTGGATTGAATGTAGTCATGGGGTGGAGTGCGACGGATGCACTTGACCCCTTGACCAGACTGGCGGTGGTTTGGTGCAGGCTCCAGAGGAGGAAAAGGCCTGAGCCGTAGCCAGGCCGTGAACTCCTCTAGCTTCAATCTGCTCTCTGAAAACCCACAAAGGAGCAGAGTGACAGCGAGCATTGACGCACATGAGCTTGGAACACCAGTCGTGCGATTAACACACGGATAACAATGGGTGGCTTTTCCAAGACTCATTTATCGAGGAACAGAGAAAGTTGTGGGTACAAGGAGTCTCCTGCACACCTTCTCTAGGGCATGTAATCTGACTACAAGCCAATCACTTTATCCCATAGATATGACAGCCCAAGTGAGCCTTCTTTGAGCTCTCCCTGCAACTCACTTTTCCTTTGTATGATTCTTCCATGTAGAAATGAATAGAGTGAACCTTCCCATCAAACTTATTGAACCTTGGCAAACCCCTGTTAAACTTTGCTAAATTCCATTGTATTCACTGAACTCTGCCAAATTATTATTTTGCCTCAATAAAACATATTGCTGCTTCTCTCTTTTGAAGGAAGTGCATTCCAGTCATTGGCGACACAGGTTTCCCCTGAATGGAATCCCAAGGCACAGGAATGGCTTCCCAATTTAGTGTCATCAACAAATGTGGTGAGAGTTGCCTCCTCTGGGTCATGGGTCCAGTGTTAAACTGCACAGGGCTCAGGAGAGTCCCCTGTGCTGCTCCACAATGCCCCAGTATGTCCCACTGGCCTCCAGGTAGGGTGTGACCCCTTCACCACTGCGCTCTCAGCCTCCACATCCAACTGGTGTTTTGCCCATCTCTTTGTCTGTCCATCCAGACTGTTATGGCCTAACATGGGTAGAAGAATATTGAGGGAGACCATGCCAAGAGTTCTGCTGAAGCTGAGGCAAATGATATCCACTTTTTATCTCCTCATGCTCAACTGCAGGCTGTCAGTTTGGCGAGGCATGATTTACCCTTGGGAAGTCCGTGTTGACAGTTACTCTCTTCGGGGTGCCCAGAAATGTCACCCAAGAGGACTCCAACTGCTGGCACACTCCTCACCGATGTGAGCTGGTGCAGCCTGGGGTTCCCTGGGTTGCACTTTTGGCCTTTTGCAAAGATGGGTGCAACATTGGCTTGTTTTTTCTTACATGAGCCCTCTGCCAATCCCATGACCTTTCAAAAGAGATAATCCAAAGAAATACTGATCTTCCCCTGTAACTCCATTGCCACTCTTCTGCCTGGTATACCCCATGCGTAATTTCTCTAATCTTTCATATATTTGCACCTGTCCAGGATACAATGACTAAAGTCACCTTTGCAGATGCAGTCTGCCTGGGCAAAGGCCCTTCCCATTTTTCTCCCGTTTTCTCCTCCCCTTGTTCTTTGTTCATTCAGATACCTCTCACCTCTGCAGCTGCTTTGAGCTTCAGGGAGTAAAAGCTTACTTCTCTTTCAACAGTCTAATTGTCTCCTCAGCCAACACGTTAACTGTGTTTATGTCTATCTTTTTGTATCTACCTAGAGAAAATATTGCTCATAAGATTATCCCTTGTAGAAAGGCAGCCTCATTAAAGGCACTTTGTACTTAGCATATGGTGGAGGAGTGTGTTTTATTGTTTATGAAACCTGCTCATTCTTTACTTTCCTTTGCTTGCAAATAGGAAAAGTTCTTCTGTGCCTGTGGGCAGCCAGTTCTCGAAGGAGAGCAGGTGGGAGATGGTGCAGAGGACCTGTAACATCCAGCTGCTGACTTCAGGGCAGAAGTCTGATGTAAGGAACAGCGATGCAAGTCCCAGGGGGCCAATGTCAGAAATGTCGAACTTTGGGAGGGAAGGAGCAAGGCTGTCCATACAGTGTCAGACCTCAAGGAACTCATTCTCCTACCTGT
Source organism: Nipponia nippon (assembly GCF_047370975.1). NCBI lineage: Eukaryota > Metazoa > Chordata > Aves > Pelecaniformes > Threskiornithidae > Nipponia > Nipponia nippon. The sequence goes on along the minus strand of NW_028262392.1, from coordinate 344,970 downwards.
CCAGACCTCCTGAGAAGACACTCTGGATCATTATCATCTGGAGAATGCTGCTATAACCTCTTCTCTAAACTAAAAAAGTAATAAAGCATTCCTTTTAAAATAGAAAATAATTTTTTTTAGGTGCACTTTGAAATCTTCCTCCTTAACTACACTATGAAACAGCTCCAATTAGCGATACAAGTCTTGAAGACTTGAAGAAAATTACAGAAAGATAAAGAGCTCATTAGGGCATTTGGGGCTCATTCCATGAACCTCAGATACTGAGAGAAGACTGAACAAACTCCTCAAAAAGTCAAAGTCAGAAGCAAAACCTAAATTACCCTGAAGTATTAATGGGTCCCACTGAGGACCATTACTGCCAAAGCCTCCCCAGGGACTTGTTAGAGCAGATAATTGGAGGCGATGATTGCAGGAAGGCAAAGGCACTGTGCAGGTGTCTGTAACGCTGAGCCAACCCTTTGGTTTGTTTCATGAAGCAGAAAGGCCAAACCCTGACCCCCAGGCCCTGGGAAGGCAGATCCCGAGACCCTCAAATTAAAGTTCCATTTCACCAGCCTTGGTGGCAGAGGCCACTGCTATAGACAAGACGACAAAGACCCCAGTCCTGTTGGGCCTTTCAGCCATCTCTGCGGCAGGCTGTCCTACGCTGTCCCATGCCTGCACCTCTTTCCCTTCAGGCTGCTGACATCCATCTTGCTTTCCACCTAGTGCTCAGCCTGGCATTTCTATACCTTTGCTGATACCTCTCCACCTATCCCTGGCTTTTTCTTGAAACACAAAGCCATGGGCTGATCCAGACTCCCTCTGGGTCACCTCTTGCACCACAAGGCTACCCTTTCAGTGACATTTCTTTTTTCTCACATCCACTCTGAACCTTCCAAGCTGCTCTTTGTCGAGGATTCCTTCTCTTCCCACTACCAAGAAAAGCTCCATCATCTCTGAGGCCACCCTTCAAGCAGTTACAGGCTACTACTATAGTGCCCTGAGCCTTCACTTCACCACGCTAAAGAAGCCCAGGTCCCTCAGCCTCTCCACACAGGTCCCAAACCCCATCCTGCCACATCTCCTCTAGAACCCTTCCAGTTCCTCCCCATTCCTCCAGACCGGGGAGCCCCACACCCAGACACACTAGTCCAGATGTGGCCACACCAGTGCTGAGACAAAGGGGATGATAACTCCCTTCTCTGGGTGCCCATGCTCCAACCAAGGCAGCCCTCTATGCAGCTGGCTTTCTTCATGGTGAGCAGGCACCACTGGCTCCTATGGCGTTCCTCTTAGTGCCCACGCCCTTCTTCTCAGGGTCACTCTGGAGCTGTTCAGGTCCCAGCCTGCCCTCATGTTTGGGCTTATTCTACCCCCAAAAAAGCACGTGCAACTTCTCCTTGTAAAACTTCCTGAGGATCTGTTGCCAGATCCCAGAGTTTCTCAAGGTGCCTCTGGAGTGAAGCTCTGTTGGCACAGCTGTTCATGTGTACGTACAGATGGCCCACCAGCTTAGTGGTGCCTCTGACAAGAAAACAGCATGAGGAACTGCAGGACACTACAGCTAATAGAAGGAGGTACTGGTTTAATGGAATTGCTGACCAAGACAGGAATTCCCATGACGACAAGCTCAGAATCACCAAACGAGGGTACATAGGAAGCCAAAGCAGGGCCAGGGCGGAAAGGGAATACAGAGATGTGCTGTTTACATGGGAGGGTACTGGGATGGTGAAGGGGAAGAAATTGTGAGTGGGAAAAGAGGGAAAAAGGAAAGAAAAGTTGAAGCAAAGGAAATAATGAGGGTCTTGGAGGGGTACCTGCCAAGCAGCCCTGCATCTGGGCAACAATGCCTGGAGTGGGACAAGAAAGCCACAGATCATCTGACCAAGCCTCTTTCTGGCTGACTTCAACAGTCACTGGGAACCTGAGTGCTTTCCCTCCCATCTTAAAGGAAAGATCTGTTGTGGATGGAAGCACAGAATCATTCATGCTGGAAGGGACCTCAAGAGATCTCTAGGCCAACCTCCTGCTCTCAGCAGGGTCAGCGATGGGCTTAGAGCAGGTTGCTCAGGAGCTTATTCATTTGGGGCTTGAAAAGCTCCAAGGATGGAGATGGCACAAGCTCTCTGGGCAATCTGCTTCAGTGCTTGAGTGTCTTGATGGGGAGAAGGATATTCCTCCCTTGTTTCAGCTGATGCCCAGTGGCCCTCATCCTCCCATCATGCACAACAGTGAAGAGCCTGGCTCCATTTTCTTGCTGATACCCAAGAAGATGTGGGAAGGCTGTTATTAGGTCTCCCCAAAGCTTTCTCTTCTCTTCTCCTGGCTTTGCACCTTTGTAGGACACAGGCATCCTGGGCTGCATGAGGAAGAGCACTGCCAAAGGGTTGGTGGAGGTGATCCTTCCTCTCTGCTCAGCACTGCTAAAATGTGTCTTGCTGACTTCCCTCAGGGTTTTCTACCCTACCACCTCACTCACCATTCAGCCAAAGCTGCCCTCCACATCTTCCACCAGTCCTGCCTTGTCTTCTTGTGAAAAACAAGTCCAGGAGAGCATCCCCCCATGTCACATCAGGGATCACCTTCCACCTTCCCTCTAAACAAGGCCTTCTAGCAGAGGTCCATGGTCTTCAAAATCCCCAGTGATTACTAGGGCCTAAAATGTGTCCCTTCCTCCAGCTGCCTAGAGGACACCTCATCCTCTTCCCATCCTTCCTCAGGCAGTTCAGGGATCCTGACCAGAAGACCACTGTACATCAAGCAGTTAGTCATCCATGTAATGGTAAATCTGAGGACACCCAGGCCTGTGCTGTGCTCCGCGTACAGCTTGGCCTTCAGGCCGTGTTGTGCTGAGCATATTGCTGGGTTGCAGGATAAACTTGACTGTAATGAGAAGTCTGCAGGAAGCTCCCACCTGGTACTGGTGATTAGGCCACCTGCTTGTCCTTCTTTTTATCTGAAACTGGAACAAGGAATTCACATGTGAACCCCCTCTTTTGGGGCTTTCTACTGAAAGGATGACTTGATTTTTTTTTTTTCTAAGAAAACACTGAAAGTGATGACAGAAGCAAAATGGGATAACCCTTCTACAGACGGGATCTGCAAGACTTGCTGCACCAGCTGACTGGACAGAAGTAACCTCACCGTGATCGTCCAAGCCACGTGCCTGCTGCTGGCCTTTCAGCTTCTCCAGTAGGCACAACCAAATCATGTGCGTACTGCTGTCCCATTGGGTACTCAGGTGGAAAGGACAGGACAACCCCTATCCAAGCCCTCTTCCTGCATGGGCCTACCAGGTACTTAGGGATTCCCACAATCAACTTGCCAACCCCGTGCCTTCTGCTGGTCTGTCAGAGACACTGGCAGATGTGAGCCTAAAAGCACATATCCCAGCCATGAGTCAAGGGCTGACAGTCCCTTTCCCAGCCATGTTCCTGCTACTTACCTATCAACTCCAGAGACAGAAGTGACCTCACAGCCACCTTCAAGGCCTTGTGCCTCCTGCTGGCCCAGGAGATCCTGAGGCACAGCTGACCTCACCATAGCATTCCCACCCATCTCCTCCTTGTGGCCTATGAGCTGATCAGATACAGGTCACCTCACATTCCTCTTCCAGTGCCATGCGACTGTTCTGGGACCTCACAATCCCCCTTGTAAAGGACCGATAGAAAAATGTGGTTTTTGTCTCGACATTGCCGCCGTAGCGCCATCCAGCATCGTGCTTCGAAAAGACCACCTTCTCCACAGCTTTAAGAAAAACAACCTCGTGCGCCTGCGCACAGACTAAAGGCGCGAAAAGAGCCGAGGCGGGGACAAAAAAGGCGCGAAAAGAGCAGAGGCAGGGACGGCACATCCGTGGCGAGCCGCACGTACGCATTTGTGATCCGCGCATGCGTGAGCCCCTATATAAGGAGCACACGTGCCCCTCGGGCGGGGCGGCAGCGGCGGCGCGTGAGAGACCACTCCTTCTGTTCCTGCACCCTCAAGCCTCCCCGCCCGCTTCGGTCCCCGACGACGCCCGAGGCCACCGGAGACCCAGCAGAAGATCGTCAGGACTCAAGGTGGTGGCGATAAACTCCTCCTTTTCCTTCTCTTTCTTTCTCTTTCTCTCTCCCCCATTCTTTTCCCCTCCTCCCTTGCCCTCCCTCCTCCCTCCGTTCTCTTCTCCCCTCAAATAAAAGTCAAAGGTTGTATGACATTTGACCAATTCCAGCGTCTTAATCTCGTCCTTGGGATCGTATCGAAACCTTCCCCGACATTGGATCGGGACATTTAATTGGCGTCACGGACAGGATCCCTTGAGATGAGAGTGTCATACAACCTTATGGTGTGCTGAGCGATTGTGTGTGAGTGAGATGTACAAATAAGTACGAAGCGAGTGCGGAGTTCCGATCCGCAGTTCTGCTCTCCCGCGAGGGAAGCAGCCGGAGACGAACGAAGCGTAAGGAAGGAGTGGGTGTTGAGACCTTTGCACTGAAGCGCGCGCACTACTTTGTGATTTGAGCTCCTGAGGGAGGATAGGGGAAACTTGAATTTTATGTTGTGACTCCCTCAGGATGATATCCCCTTTGTAGGCTCTCCTCTGTCTCATACTAGTTTATGGTCTGGCCTCCTGGGGGAGTATAGGGGAAGCTTGTTACGGTGTGATCCCCTCAGGACGATATCCCCTTTGTAGGCTTGTCTTTGTCTCGTAATAGTGTGCGGATTGGCCTCCTGGGAGCGTATAGGGGAAACTTGGTCTTTTTAAGGTTTGACCCTCCCGGGACGAATTCCCCTTTGTAGGACATGGCCACCCAAAAGGCAGGCGATTTTTGTGAAGAGACAGAGAGATTATATGAGTTTTTAGAAACGTACCGCTCTCGCCCCTCACCCCCAGGACAAGATTGGGCTCGGGACCACTGGTTCCAACTGCAAAGTGTTATGGACCGAATAGCGGTCTTACATAGAGAAGCTAGAGTAAAGAAAGGGAAAGGGAAAGCCATCGTATGTGCTGTGTTAGGAGCGTGTCTGGCAGCGGCGGTGGAGGATAAGAAACGAGCGCCCTGTCCATCCGAGGCTCTGGCCGCTTCGTTGCAAGCAGCAATAACACCGCTGCGAGAGCAACTACTAGAGACCAAACGGGCGCTAGAGGAGGAGAAGCGCCAGAATATGATTTTGAAGGAGGAGCTGAGGGTTCAGCTCCTGAGGGAGGCAGACACCCCCGCTGAGGCTGAGGTAATGCTGGAAGAGAAAGGAGTACGCCAAATTTACCCCCAGAAAGATCTAAAGCGATTAAGGGAGACTGTGGATAACCGCCCCCATATGTGCCCGCTGGTAAAGACGGAATACATATACGAGGACGATAGTGACAGCTGTCCCCAAGTTGTAGCGAAAGAAATCCCTTTTACCACCACCGAATTGGCTAAGCTCCGAAAGGACTTTGCTAGAACAGCAAGGGAGTCCGAAACCGAATACGTGTGGAGGGTATCCCTGTCGGGGGGGACGGGATCATGCTATCGGAAAAGGAAGCAGAGGGGTATTGGGGCCCTGGCGTCTTTCTCACAACGGGCGATCGCCGAGCCCCATGGTCTCTGACCCAGAGGGCTGCATATTGGGCGGGGGGGCTGAACCCATTGGAGAGGGGGGATCCCCTAGCTATAACTGGCTCGGTCGAGCAACTACTAGAAAACGTACAAAAGGCGGCTTGCCTACAAATGATGTACGACTGGGAGCTGAAGCCAAATCTAAGCTCTCCAATGTTGCTACCTGTAGACCCCGAGCGGCTGACGCCGCTAATAAGAGGACTCCCTGACTCGCTAAAACCTATCGGGATCCAGTTACAGGGGAGAATTCAAAACGTGCCTTGGGAGGAGTGAATCGCAGCTGCCCTGGAGGGAACGGTAACCCCCGAACAGCGGCAGTGGGGGAGAAAGGTGTGGACCTGGGGGAGATAGCCCAGGAACTGATAAACTATGGGAGGAAATATGGGCCAGTAGGCAGGACTTACCAACAGGTAGAAACCAGGGCCGAGCGGGCAGCGAGGCCGGCAAGTAAATCGCTGGCTTTTTCAGGGAGAAGCCCTGACCTAACAAAAAGGGAGAAACCCCCATTCCGACAAGAATTGTGGCAGAAGGGACTGCAAAAGGGTGTGCCCCGAGACCTAATGGATGGGCTCCCCACCAAAAAGTTAAAGCTCCTGGTGCGGAGGTGGTCCAGGCAAGGACCCCCTCCCAAACTGAACCCGCCTTCTGTGCCAGCGTTGGACAGGGAGGAAGGGTTTAAGAAGGACAAAAAGAGCGGCGGGAAACTAAAACCTCCGCCCTCTCAGGGTGAGGAGGGAGGCGGAGGGTGGATGTTCATCAGACAACTCACCTGCAATAATAAAGGAGACCTACTAAACCCCACCAACCGGGATGGGCTGAGCGGGTGGGGGAGGCAGTGGCCAATGTCAGTAACCACTGGGGTACAAACAGGTGTCCGAAAATTGCAGCATTTTTGTCCACAAGCCCCAACCATGGTACCCGTCTCTCAAAACTCTAATTCCCCCAGTGCATCGTCTTACTCCCGTGGCCAGCCGGTCCTGGTTGAGCTTCCCACCATGGGGGCTGTGCCTCTGGTATTAGATACCCCCTAAACAAACATACATGGAGAGCGAAAGGTACCTGTGGGAGAACCAACAAAATCCACACCAAATGGATTATTCCCTCCTTCTAACCCAAGGAGCGAGTTTTGTTCCTGTTTCTGTTTTTAAGGGCGGCGATGTGATCACGATGCACCTGCTACTTTGGATCATTTTAACTCAGGGACACTTCCATGAAAGTGATGAACGACCACTCCCTCTACCTTCCCCTCCTCCATACAACCCCTTCGAGAACAATGAGTTCGTGCTATTAGCAAAAGCCGTGAGTCAAACTTTCAATCTGAGCCACTGTTGGGTTTGCGGCGGACCCCTAGGGCTATCAAGTTGGCCGTGGACATCCGCACCTCTCACCCCAGACCAAATTGTAAGCAAATATAGCGAAGCCGCAGATGATCCATGGGATGACAGTGGCACCTGGCCAATTCAGTTTCCAACGAAGGGGCAATATTGTTTGAATCGCACCCAGAAAGGAGGGGTCGAAGTGGGAGAAAGCAAATGTCAATGGACTCTCACACGTAAGCCCCTCGACAAGGAAAAGGACCTGTGGGTGTGGCCTAATGAAACAGGGCGTAACCAGGGGTTTAAGGGATATTGGTCAAGCAAAAATGAAACCTTGATTCTCCGACATTACAAACAAACTTGTAAATGGAGGGGTACTTATGGGGCTTAGTATTGTACTGGCTGAATAAGGGATGGGGCAATCACCTTTTTCAGCCCTCTGGGTGACAAAGACACAACTTATTTTCAGTTTCCACCGGGGAAAGATGGGCCATTTGATCAGGGAAATAAAGCCAAAAAGGGGCATTATTGGATTTGTGGGAACACGGCATATAAGTTCTTACCCACGGGGTGGTCGGGAGTTTGTTATATAGGGATTATAAGGCCCCTCTTTTTCCTCCTGCCAGAAACTGGTGGACCCCAACTAGGCATAAAAGTGTATGATAACCTCGGGGATAGAAGGATTGCCCGTAAGACACGATCTACCAAGATAAATTTAGGTGGGACACAAATATGGGGAAATGACGAATGGCCCCCTGAGCGAATAATTGAACACTATGGGCCAGCAACCTGGAATCCTAACGAGCCCATTGCAGGGGCAAGAGAACCGATTTATAATCTAAATCGAATAATTAGACTACAAGCAGCCCTAGAAATTATCACCAACAAAACTGCTGATGCCATAGACCTATTAACTCGACAATCGCAACAAATGCGCACGGCAATCCTTCAACACCGTATGGTTTTAGATTATTTATTGGCTGAGGAGGGAGGGGTGTGTGGAAAATTAAATATCTCTAACTGCTGCTTAGAAATTGATGATGTGGGAGAAGTAGTTCTCCAGTTGACCCAAGATATCAGGAAAATAGCCCATGTCCCTGTTCAAACCTGGAGTGGTTGGAACAGCGATTTGTGGTCCTGGTTACCAGGGGCACCCTGGGTGAAACAATTAATATTGTACCTATTATGTGCAACTGCCACCTTACTGTTCCTACCCTGCATAATTCCCTGTTTTATTCAATTAATTCGACATGTTGTGTCAAATATGCAATTTGTTCCCAGCCCTCCACCTGATGGTGCAACAAAAATCCGTACCATCTCTCAGCCACAACCTACCTCTGTACCAGTCATTTAAACCCATTCCCAATTCCTCCTGAAGGAAGAAATTGCATATTGCCAGTTACTGTTAACCCCATTCCTAATGTTTGTCCTCCAAAGTTGAAGAATTATTAAAGTTGTTCGAGAATGAGTTTGCATTGAGCAGTACCCCAGTTCTTCTGTGTTAAGATGTTCCTTCACCTAAAACAATGTTGTTCCCTTCCTCCTTCCCACAATTTTCCTCCACCCTTATCCCCAACTCCCTCAACTTCCGTTTTCTTCCTTTCCCCCTTCTTTCCTCTCTCTTTCTTTCTCTTCCTCCTACGCCACCAAGCTGCAATGTCGAGCCACGGGGTGGTGTAAAAGACCGATAGAAAAATGTGGTTTTTGTCTCGACATTGCCGCCGTAGCGCCATCCAGCATCGTGCTTCGAAAAGACCACCTTCTCCACAGCTTTAAGAAAAACAACCTCGTGCGCCTGCGCACAGACTAAAGGCGCGAAAAGAGCCGAGGCGGGGACAAAAAAGGCGCGAAAAGAGCAGAGGCAGGGACGGCACATCCGTGGCGAGCCGCACGTACGCATTTGTGATCCGCGCATGCGTGAGCCCCTATATAAGGAGCACACGTGCCCCTCGGGCGGGGCGGCAGCGGCGGCGCGTGAGAGACCACTCCTTCTGTTCCTGCACCCTCAAGCCTCCCCGCCCGCTTCGGTCCCCGACGACGCCCGAGGCCACCGGAGACCCAGCAGAAGATCGTCAGGACTCAAGGTGGTGGCGATAAACTCCTCCTTTTCCTTCTCTTTCTTTCTCTTTCTCTCTCCCCCATTCTTTTCCCCTCCTCCCTTGCCCTCCCTCCTCCCTCCGTTCTCTTCTCCCCTCAAATAAAAGTCAAAGGTTGTATGACATTTGACCGATTCCAGCGTCTTAATCTCGTCCTTGGGATCGTATCGAAACCTCCCCCGACATTGGATCGGGACACCCCTCCTGCTCCAAGGGTGCGAACAGCTTAAGTTAGGGTTAGGAGGGGTTGAAGGTGAGGGGATTAGAGCACGGGAAATAACAGCTTTGGAGCTTAGGTGTTGAGGTTAGGGTTTAGGGACTACAGCTCACCTTTCATGGTTAGGGATCAGGCAAAGGTTTATAGGGTAGGTTTGGTGTTCTGCTCAGAGTGTCTGGTTAGTGTTTAGGGTATGGCCTACTTTTGTGGATGAGGGTTTTGTCTGGGCCTGGGGTTAGGGCGAGGGTTAAGGCCAACATTTTAATGCTAGAGGTATGGGCAAGGGATTGGGGTGGTCAATAGGGTAAGAGTAGGGGTAAGGGGTTCTGTGTTTGGACTTTGGTTTAGAGGTAAACTTTGAGGTGAGGGATTAGAGCAGTGGATTCCTTGCAGGGTGAGGGGTAGCATTTAGGGACAGGCTTAGGACTTAAGGTTGCTGGTTAGAAATAGGGTAAAGGCCTAACATGAATGTTTTCACAGTCAGTGTTGCAGAGGCATCAACATTACCTGAACTCATCTTACCTCTTCAAAATCTTTCACTTCTTTTGGCCAAGCCCCTCTTCCCTCCCCTAAATCTACCATCTTCCAGTCCCAGCTACCCCTGACCTCCCCAAATCTTTCATCTTGTTGGGGACAGTAACGTAAGGGCTTTCAAGACCTCCACGTGTCTGTGTGCCTACTGCTGCCCAGTCAGAAGTGCCCTCAGAGCCAGCAGCCAATTGGACGCAATGTGCTGCTGTGCTGGAGAGGTCCCTGCTCAGCCACCCCAGCAGTGCTGGTGGCAGGTGATGCCCTCCCCCACCCCTGAGGTACTCTGCCTGCATCCCAGCTCATGCTCCAGAAGGGCTCCCATATCTCCTGGGATGCATTTCCCACACGGGTGCTTCATCTTCCCCAGGGCATCCTGGAGGCAGTGACCACCTCTGTGTGGATAACTGAAGCAAGGGCTGAATGTAGATTTTAGGACAAACTTGAAACCTCTGCAGAAAAGAACTCTTTGGAAGAGCTGAAAAAGTCTTCCTTTCCAGCATTGCTAGGTTTTTTAATTAATTTTCATTATTTTTTTCAATGTTTCTTTTTTTTTTTTAAACAGCACCAAGGGTATGTACTAGCAAAATGATGATGCTCTCTTTCACTACGTGAATAGTCTTCTGCAGCCCCTTATCAAAATAAATGTTCTTATCGATGGTTCAGACATTGCTCAGAAGAACTATATTTATATTGGGTTATCTTGTCTCTCTAATTCTGCCCCTCTGTCGTTTCTCCTTCCTCTGCCTATTCTGGCTTCAATGAGCTCTTCAACAGAACGATTCCTTGCACCATAGAATAACTGATGTTGGAAGAGACCTGAACATTGTCTTATCCAGCTCTTCTGCTGGAGACAGGGTGACCTAGATGAAGCATTTCAAAGGCTCTCCTTCCGCTTGCCCTCATCTACAAAGGAGATGAAGGCACGCTCCATCCCACCACACAGGGAGATAATAAAGATAATTCAGCAGTGTTGGCCCAAGTGCTGGTCACAGAGGAATGCCAAAAGTGACGGGCTGCCAGGAGGACTCTGTACCACTGATGACATCGGGGCCTAATCGTCCTGCATAACTCCCACTCACATCATCACCTACTTCTTCAGTCCAGGTACGACCAGTCTGGCTATAAAGAGATCACGGCAGACCATGTCTAAGGCCTTGTTAAAGTCCAGGTACGCAACATTGCCTACGTTCCCCTCCCATACATGTTCTGCAATCTTTTTCTTTGCCTTCAAGTACCTAGAGATGGCTGCAGGAGGACTTGCCCCATCACCTTCCCAGGGACTGAGGTGAAGCTGACCAGCCTGTGATTCTCCCAGACCTCCTTGAAGATGGGTTTGATATTTGCCTTTTCTGAGGACCTTGAAACCTCCCTGATTGCTCTAGCCTTTCCAAGATGTTTGAGAGAGGTGTTCATGATAATGCCGGCCAGCTCCACCAGCACCTCTCTGCCCCTTCCCACACCCAAAGCCCTCTCTGTATCCACTTCCAGAGGAATGCCCGGGTCCTTCCTGCAGGCCCACAACTCCAAGGTGCAGCTGACAGCTTTTCTGAGCATTTTCCTTAGTGTCCCCCTCCCCCCAAACCTTTCTGGTCCACAGGCTGGAGATGAACGTATTGAGCAGGGGCCTGAGGATGGTGTAGAAAAAGGGGTTTGTCAAATGATCTCAGGAGGGCTCTTCTGGGCATCACACAGACAATGACGAGGGTGTCATAGGAAACAGTGGCACTGGTGAGGTGAGAGGAGCAGGTGGAGAAGACCTTCTGTCTGCCCATGCTGGGCGGGAGAGCTGCTCCAGGTTGGCAGCTCTGACGCCCACACAGGATGCCCGTGTGAACAGGAAGGGGAGGACTGGCTCTAAAAAGCAGGTTATGAAAGCACACAGCATGAATGTCACGGTGGCACTGCAGGAGAGCTCCAGTGAAATCACAGAAGAGGTGGTCCGCTCCACTGGGACCACAGACCTGTATCTGGGACAAGAATGAAATGATTCCTGTAGATGGCATAAATACCCCGAGCCAAGGTGCAGCTGCCTACTCGAGACAGACCTTCCAGTTCAGGAGCCTTGCAGAGAGAAGCCAGTGGCACAGAGCCCAGCACTGATTGTAGGATGTGGCCACCAGCAGGAAGCACTCAGTACCTGCAAAAGGTGCCAAAAATAGTACTAACGCTGCTGTGAGCAGAGGTGATACCTACATGGAAAAACATTTGTTTCTTTGTTAATTGCTTAAAGAAATTGTGAAGGCAGTTCAGAGAGGTGAAACAGGAGGGTGCCTCTGAGTGCATTCATACTCTCTAGATGGGCTCTGTGCCTTCTGAAAGGTGAGAAATGCCGCCTTCCAAAGGGCAGTGTCGCTCGTGCTTGCAGAACCCCTTCTGACTGCAGGGTTGAGATGCTCCGCAGGTGTGCTTCTTTCATACTGTACATTTGAAGGCACAAGCCAGAAAGCCAAGGAAGAGTGATAGAGCAGACAGAGGCATTTGCAATGAGCCTTTCCAAGGCAGGTGAGAGAAACGTCATGGGGACAGTGGGGGCTGTTCCTGGAGTCACACTCAGAAGTGTCGGGGCTCTGTGAGGTGTCCATATTCGAGCTTGCCTCATGCACTCTGCATACTCACAGGGGTGTTCAGACGCGAGTCCTTCCCCTGCACACGCAGAGGCAGTGCATTGCAGCAGTCACAGTGTCTTTCTGGCCTCCTGTTGCCACTCCCAGAGGGTGGCAGGCACCTCAGCCCTGCAGTGTGTTGCGCGGCTCTGCACTCATCTGAGATGCCCCACAGCATGAGGAACGGACACAGGGACCTCGGTTCAAGGAAGGACATCCCAGTGCTGCATTCAGGTGGTTTCCCAGGGAATGTTACTCCCAACGTGAAGCGACCTCAAGACACTGGCTGTCCCACAGGCCTTTGCAGCACCCCCAGGAACAGATGACTGTGTTTGTGCTCACTCGGGTTCATCTCACCACATGCATACGATGTGGATGCTTAGGCCTCCTCTTTACAGTGCAAACATGGACTTCTGGACAAGTCATTTGGTGTCCCTCCATAGAGGGATACAGGACCTCTTGGAGGTGGGCTGAGAGGCTAGTGCTGGAAGCGGTGGTTTTTATTGGCAGGTCTGTGATGATTGTCCTGGGGCAGCTTCCCTGGGGTGTCCAGCGCACACGGGAATAGATCAGAGCCTGCTCTGCTGCTTCTTCATGGCTCTCCCAGGAGGCTGGTGGTGCGAGGACACTGCTGTTTGCCCCCACCCTGCACACTCACACATTTTAGCTATTCACTGGTGTTTTCTGGGCATTTTCCTGGGCATGTTCTTGAGAGACACTTGGAAAGAAGACCGAAGCTTCAGGCACTGCCCTGAGGAGATCACCTTGTATGATGGAAATGCTGCTATGGAGGCCAGCTCTGTCACAGAGGTGCCCATTGCCTGTCCCTGCCTGCAGTCACAGGACGGCCACCCAGCAGGACTGTGAGCAAGCCTCAAGAGCACTCAGGCCTTACACCAACACAAAAGCTAAGAAGGACAGCGCTGAAGTGGAAAGTGAGCAGCTCTGGGAAGACCAAGCACTGGTGCTCCCTGGCAGTGCTGCTGTGCCGGGACTCCTTTTGCCTCCACCTCTGCACACAGGCACTGCCCCTGCAGCTCCAGAGAAGTCTTGGAGGCAGGATCTCAGACTAACAAGCCACTGGAAGGTCCTTTATTTTCATTAAACACACAGACAGCACGGCTCCTCATGTACACAGTCTGTGGGTCACACAGAATCTGGATAGATATACATCATGAGAAATAGCAAAAATCATGACATTTCTTTGTGGACAAGATTACCAAAAGTAAAACAAAGCAAAAAAAACCCCAAAACTCAAAACCAACACCGAAAAAAATTACAGAAGGCAGGCTGGGCCTGTAACGAATTACAGTAAGTGATTTGCAGAAGATGACAAACAGTTTCATGCTTTTGAAAATAATCCAGTCATCAGTTTCCACACTGCATCCTTGAGCTCCTGGTTCCTCATGCTGTAGATGAGGGGGTTCACTGCTGGAGGCACCACAGAGTACAGAACTGCCACCACCACATCCAGTAATGGGGAGGAGGTGGCAGGGGGCTTCAGATAGGCAAACATGGCAGTGCTGACAAAGAGGGAGACCACAGCCAGGTGACGGAGGCACGTGGAAAAGGCTTTGTGGCGTCCCTGCTCAGAGGGGATCCTCAGCACAGCCCTGAAGATCTGCACATAGGACACCACAATGAATACAAAACACCCATATCCTAAACAGGCAGTAACTACAAGGACCCCAACTTCCCCGAGGTAGGCACCTGAGCAGGAGAGCTTGAGGATGTGGGGGATTTCACAGAAGAACTGGTCCAGGGCATTGCCTTGGCAGAGGGGTAGCGAAAATGTGTTGGCAGTGTGCAGGAGAGTGTTGAGAAACCCAGTGCCCCAGGCAGCTGCTGCCATGTGGACACAAGCTCTGCTGCCCAGCAGGGTCCCGTAGTGCAGGGGTTTGCAGATGGCCACATAGCGGTCATAGGCCATGACAGTGAGAAGACAATACTCTGCTGTAGCACAGAAAAAGAAAAAAAGACCTGTGCAGCACATCCCAAGTAGGAGATGGCCCTGGTGGGCCCACAGGGAATTGGCCATGGCTTTGGGGAGAGTGGTGGAGATGGAGCCCAGGTCGAGGAGGGAGAGGTTGGCTTCCTCTGGGCACTGGGACCTGTTCCAGGAGGAAAAGGCAGTGACAAGTTAGGGTAGACATCTCACAGCAAAACTTATTCCAGTTCTTATGGAAACCCCCAAATTGCCTCTCCCCTTTCAGAAAACTTTTGGCTGGTCCCTTTTGTGAACACTGGTGGGTGCTGGCTGAGGATGCCCCACAAAGCAGGGGGCTCTGCTCTGGGCTCTGGAGGAGTCAGTTCTGCCCTACAACAAGAGAGAAATACAAACTGGGAGTGATGTTAATCCACTCGTGGTCTTAAAGAGCTTTTCAGCATTGTCACTCCCAATTCACTGAACTGCAGAGAAGAGCTGTGGGGATTTTGTTTTGTTTATCTGCTTCTAGTTGCCCCATCACAGTGAGTGGTATTTTTAAGGCAGAAATCCTTGGCATTTCTGCTTGTCTCCAAGAGAAACCTTGTGGGTTCTGTGAAGCCAAAGGACTATCCCTTCATGCAGAGTGAGGACAGCCAGTCTGTCCACCAGCCTGGTCTCAGCTGCCCTAGGCTGCCACTTCTTTGAGCTGGAGGACAATTATACCTAGATGTTCCCCTGAGAAGAAAGCGGACAATGGTGAGAGCAGATGAATCCAGCTCCCAAGTGCAGGTCTCCAAACTGCTCCTACTGTCTCATCCTACCTGAGGAATATCTCAGCTCTCCCCTCGCAGCCAGGGCCACAGAGGGCTCATTACCGCTGCTTGCATACAGCCTTCCAGCAGCATTTCCATGGCCTTAGTACTGAGGGGCTGCCAGGTAACACAGAGATGGCATGGGAGAGCTGTGCCCTTCTGGAAGGCAGCCTGCAGCCCAGCAGGACCCCCCCGGGAAATAACTGAATGTCCTAAGGATCCTGTGACCTGAATGGAGAGTTGGCTCACTCAGCCCTGCAACCAGCATTGCCCGGAGCCCCCACCTTAGCTGGGAACAAAGGCAACATGAAGAGGAGAGGAAAAATGGAGAAATTCCCCAATCCTCCTGTTCATGGAGGCAGTACAGGGACAAACAGATGGGTACTCAGGAGGTTCGTCAGGGGTCCATCTGTCAAGGAGCTAACTCATGCCGTGGACCACATGGCCTTCGCGGTGAAGGCTCTGCTGGGTGGCAGAAGAGGTCGGGGGCTTGCTCCGGGGAAGGCATCTGCAGTGCAGGTCATGGCACGCGGGTGTATTAACCCCCCCTCCCACAGCATTTCTGGCAGCAGCTCCCTCTCACTCCCTGCCCATGGCTCTGCTGCCTGGAGCTCTCCCTGCCGGCAGATGTTTCTCTGTCCCCACATCTCCTCCCTTTTGGTGCTCACAGACCCCAGCCTGCCCACTGCATGCTCAGCTCTGCCCTGCAGGCCCCTCCTGGCAGCAGGGCACTGCCCAGGGGCATCTCTGTGTGTGCAGGGGCTCAGGAGCAGCTCAGAGAAGTCTTCATGAGAACTGGGGTCTTTGTGCCTTCGCCAGAGCGAAGAAGTAAATTCCCATCTGCCACTGCCCCCCAGCCAACAAAGAGTGGAAAACTCAAAGCACAGACTCCTTCGCTTTCAGGTAAATACTGCCTCGATGTCCTTCTTCAAAAGGACCCTCTGCAAATGCCCTGGGCTGATCGGGAGCTGTGAGCAGCTCTGACCCATGCAGCACCCTCTCCACTGCAGAAGGACCCTGCCCTGCCAGCTAGCACACCTTCCACCCACAGCTTCTCCCTGTAGCATTGTGGGGAGCTCCCTGGGCAGGCTGAGTGCTGACCCTGGCAGGCGACAGAGCCCCTGCCCCAGCACGCAGCCCCTGGAGTGCAGGGACCCTGCTCTGAAGTACAGCCCTGGGCACCCCTCAGTGCACACCCAGCTTCCCACCCTTGCAGACATCCCCGGGAGAAGGGAGCTTTCATGCCCTGTTCCTTATGGTGCTGCAGGGAAGCCCTGCTCTGGAGCATGTCCTTCTCCACAATAAAGAAACCCTGAGCGCCATCCTGCCAGATCCTAGCTGCAGCAAGATGTGCCAGCTCTAGGAGGCCCCTCCAGGACACTTGTGTATCACCCTGAAGCCAGAGACTTACTGTGTCAAGGACTGTGTAGATTTCTCCACCAGTGAACTCTCAGCATTCTCCCACTACACAGTGCCTGTAACATCTCTCGCACGTCTCTCCTGTCCCCTTGCACTTGCAGGCTGTGCCCTCCCCCTGCTGTGCTTTGCAGAGGAGCTGCTCCTTGCCAGGAGCTCCCTCCAGCCCAGGAGCCCAGCCCAGCTCAGCAGCAGAGGCCCAGCCCAAGGCAGCACTTTCTCTGCCCCCCTGGGCTCCCTCCAGGTGTCCCTGGGGCTCCAGGGAAACCTGCTGTGAAACAGACTGAAGCAACCACTGATGTTCCCTCCCACAGCTGGGGATAGAGACTTACTTCCAGTAGTGTAGTTTCTCTTACACTACTGAAGGGGTCTCAGCTCCCTCCCATGCAGACCATAACCCCCAGGAGCTGGGATTCCTCTTGCATAGTTCAGGTGTGCACAAAACAGGCACCTGCATGTGAGCTTCTTGTCTCAGCTCCCATGCTAATTACTGGA
This sequence comes from Nipponia nippon, assembly GCF_047370975.1. Lineage (NCBI taxonomy): Eukaryota > Metazoa > Chordata > Aves > Pelecaniformes > Threskiornithidae > Nipponia > Nipponia nippon. The sequence goes on along the minus strand of NW_028262392.1, from coordinate 327,993 downwards.
GATGGAGACCAGGAGTGAGCTGTTCAGACACAAACACCTGGTGACATTTGAGGTTCAGGAGGTGACCAAGATGCATGCTGGTCACTGTCAGCTGTAATGCAGCAGTCCATAGAGACAGGGCAGCATCTGGGGGCATCACCTTGGAGGCTGGTGGGAAATTCCATTGTCCAGGTAAATTGACAGCAGATGCCCACATGTAGGACAACTGAACCCGTAACAGTTGCTTATGTCCAGGGCAGCCTATAGAGGTCTTCAGCAGACCAAATGCGGTCATGTGGCCCAAGGAGAGCTAAGTCTCTCTTTCTTTTCTCCATCAGTTGTATTATCTACATCTCCTTTGGCAGTTGTCTCATGTGCATCCCTCCATTGCCTAACCTAATTCAGGACACCTGAATCTTAATTTAATACCCAAATACAGGCCTGCAGAGCTACATGAGATGCCAGGGCTCTCCAGCCCAACTGCATGCAGCTGACATGGACAGCACAGGGCCTATCCAGGAACCCCCTCCCCATTCAGACTCATTGTGTGACAGGCACCACCCAGCTTCGGTGTACTGGGTGTGGCTGGGATAGGGTTAATTTTCTTCATAGCAGCCCGTATGGTGTGTGCTTTGGATGGGGTGTCCAGCACACACAGGCACAGACCAGAGCCTGCTCTGCTGGTCCTTCACGTCTCTCCCAGGAGGCCTGGCTGTGCGAGGAGACATTCTTGGGTGCCAACGACTGAAGTCTCCCATGAGCGTCCATGACACTGCTGTGTGCCTCAAACCTGCACACTCACACACTTGAGCTCTTCACAAGGGTTTTCCTCTCCTGGGCACTTCTCTGGGCATGTTCTCTCGAGCCACTTTGAAAGAAGACCTAAGCCTTCAGGCACTGCCCTCAGAAGATCCTTTTTCATAGAATCATAGAATCATTCAGGTTGGAAAGGACCTCTGAGATCATCGAGTCCAACCTGTTAACCTAACTGCCTGGTCCACCTCTAAGCCATGTCCTTAAGCACCATATCCATATCCACAGGTTTTCTGAATACTTCCAGGACTGTGATTGTACCACTTCCCTGGGCAGTCTGTTCCAATGCCTAACCATTCTCACCGTGAGGAAATTTTTCCTAATAGCTAATCTGAAACGCTATTATGGAGGCCAGCTCTGTCACAGAGGTGCCCATTGCCTGTCCGTGCCTGCGGTCACAGGACTGCCGCACCACAGGACTGTGACCAAGCTGCCAGAGCACTCCGACCGTGCAGCAACACAAGGGCTGAGAAGGAGAGTGTGGAAGTGGAAAGAGAGCAGCTTGGGAAAGACCAAGAACTGGTGCTCCCTGGCAGTGCTGCTGTGCCAGGGCTGTTTTTCCTCTCCACCTCTGCACCAAGGTTCTCCACCTCTGCACCAAGGTACTCCACCTGCAGCTTTACAAAGGTCTGAGGGGAAGGATCTCAGATAAACAAGCTGCTGAAGGGTCCTTTATTTTGTTTAAACACACAGAGAGCACGGCTCCTCATTTACACAGTCTGGATCACAAAAAACAGGTGGATATTGAAACAGATGAAGACAAGCACTTTGTTTGTGGACAGCATTATTACAACTAAGAAAAGCCAAAACCAAACTACCCAAGAAAGTCTCAGCCTATAATGAGTTACATTACAAGTGCAATGAGATTTGCCAAAGAAGATGGGCAGTTTCTTGCCGATTAACAGCATCCAGTCAAAAGTTTCTTCACGGAACCCTTCAGCTCCTTGTTCCTCATGCTGTAGATGAGGGGGTTCACTGCTGGAGGCACCACTGAATACAGAACTGCCACCACCAGATTTAGAACTGGAGAGGAGATGGAGGAGGGCTTGAGGTAGGCAGACATGGCAGTGCTGACATACAGGGAGACCACGGCCAGGTGAGGGAGGCACGTGGAAAAGGCTTTGTGCCGTCCCTGCTCAGAGGGGATCCTCAGCACGGCCCTGAGGATCTGCACATAGGACAACACAAGGAAAACAAAACACCCAAAGGCTAAACATGCAGTCACCACAAGGACCCCAACTTCCCTGAGGTAGGCATCTGAGCAAGAGAGCTTGAGGATCTGGGGGATTTCACAGAAGAACTGGTCCAGGACATTGCCTTGGCAGAGAGGTAGGGAAAATGTATTGGCAGTGTGCAGCACAGCATGGAGAAACCCAGTGCCCCAGGCAGCTGCTGCCATGTGGACACAAGCTCTGCTGCCCAGCAGGGTCCCGTAGTGCAGGGGTTTGCAGATGGCCACGTAGCGGTCATAGGCCATGACAGTGAGAAGAAAATACTCTCCTCCAAACAAGAAGAGAAAGAAAAAGACCTGTGCAGCACATCCCAAGTAGGAGATGGCCCTGATGCCCCACAGGGCATTGGCCATGGCTTTGGGGAGAGTGGTGGAGATGGAGCCCAGGTCAAGAAGGGAGAGGTTGAGGAGGAAGAAGTACATGGGGGTGTGGAGGCGGTGGTCGCAGGCTATGGCGGTGATGATGAGGCCGTTGCCCAGGAGGGCAGCCAGGTAGATGGCCAGGAAGAGCCAGAAGGGTAAGACCTGCAGCTCCTGTGTGTCTGTAAATGTCAGGAGGAGGAACTCGTTCGTGGAGCTGCCATTGGACATTTGCTGCGTCTGGGCATGGAAACTGCCAAAGGAGAGAAAAGAGAAAAATTCAGAGAAGCTTCTCTGAGCCAAATTTCATTCATTCATTGTGCAATACCTAAGGGTGTTTTTCTTTCCTGGGGAACTGTTACACAGCTCCAAGGCTTCAGCTCTGGTTTGTGCTGGCTGAGTGTGCTGTGCAGAGCCGTGCCCTCTCCCCAGGGGCTCCGGAAGGGTCAGCCCTGCTTTCCAGCAAGGACCCATGGAGGCAGCAACAGCCCAGGGTGTTTGGAGGGAGGCTTCCTGGGGAGGAGTTCCCTGTGCTGCACTAGAGCGGAGGGCAAAAAGCCCAGAAGGACGCTTTCTTCCCCAGAGGAAGGTGGGAGATGAGGCGCAGCAAACGTGTGTCGGTACACTGTGTTTTAGTATGCAGACACCCCCATCCCACTTGGGAAATGGTCTTGGAAAGGGTCACATTCCCCCGTTGCCCCGTTGCTCTCAGTGCAAACCTGCGTCAGTGCTCCCATGCAGGAGGGCTGCTCTGTCCATCAGCCTGGTGCCCAGCTGCTCTGGGCTTGCACCGCTCTCAGCTGCAGGACGACTGCACCCAGACGTTGCTCTGGAAAAGACACTGGACTGTCCTGGGAGCAGAGGGGTCCTGTTCCAGGTGCAGAGTTCAAAACACCTCTCCTTTCCAGCACAGCTCTGCGGAGTATGAGGAAGAGGACAGGGCAAGGATGCTGATTGGCATGGGCAGATCGGGTGCTCTCAGACATCTCCAAGGTCCTGCAGGAGAGCTGTGCCCTTCTGGAGGGATGCTCACAGCCCCGCAGGACTCCCTGCCCAGCATAATCAGGTGTCTTACGGTGCTGTCTGCTAAGGGAAGCAGTGCCTCATTGCCCAAGCACTGAGTGCAGTGTCTGGAGCCTGGAAAACGAAGAGAGGGCTTGGGCACCTTGGTCCCATGGAAACACCTCCAGGGCAGCGCCCTCCAGGTCAGGGCCAGAGCAGGCACTCCACACCCCCACCCCTTGCCCCACACCACCACCGTTACTGCCAGGGACCCCACGAGCAGGAAGAAGAGCAGCACAAGCAGGGGCAGGAACAAAGAAGAACTCTGTGACTCTCCTCCTAAGGGAAGCAAGGAGAGGAGAGGCGTCCGGGCACTCAGGAAAGCCTTCTCCTTACCCAGCAGAGCACAGCACCTCCCAGTTAGCAAAAGCGCAGGGCAGTCGCTCTCAGCCCCTTTGCCCTGCAGAGGGAAGCGGCCACGTGTCAGGAGAGATGCCCCTCTGCTGTGCCAGAGCTCTGGCTGCAGAGGAGGCAACTCCTGCCCTGGACCACACAGCCTTGAGGGCAGAGGCTGTGCTGGGTGGGAGACGAGAGCAGGGGTCTTGCGCAGAGGCAGGTGTCTGCATTGGAGGGCATGACAGGGAGCTTCCCAAATTCTCCCTCCCATGCCATTTGGGGTTGGAGTTTCCTAGAGCTCTCTGCCCATGTCTCTGCTGCCTGGAGCTCTCCTTGCCGGGAACTGTTTCTCTGCCCTCCAGTTTTTCCCTGTCAGGGATCACCGACCCCATCACCCACTCCTGTCTGCTCAGCTCTGACCTGAAGAAACCTCCCAGTTTCAGGAACTCTCTAGAGGTACTCCCCACTTGCAGGCAGTAAGGAGCAGGCCAGACAAACCCTGCTGAGGCCAGCAAAGGTGATGCTGGTGCTCTCTGGAGGTAGAGGAGTGGATGGAAGCAGTTGCCTTGGCTCCTACCAGACCTACTGATTTCTCAGCATGGCAGCTCAGGACTCTCAGGCTCCCTCGCCAAATGCAGCAGCACCTTTTCCCTTTGTCCTGAAACAGCAGGAAACTGGAAGCACGGCCTCAGGAAAGCTCTTTAGCGTTAAGGTATCCCCTGCCTTGCTCTTCCTCTGCAAGAGTGCCCTCTGAAATGCCCTGGGCAGCTCTGGCTGCACACCCTGCCTTCACCCCTTCCCCCTTGTCTAACATGAGCCCCTGGGCTGGGAGGCCTCCTGACAGACCCTGGAGGCTGTGAACGCTTTTGGAGACCCTTCCCGCAACGGCAGCTGCATTGCCCTGCACCAAGAGACTTACCGTGTCAAGGGCTGGAAAGGTTTCTTCCCTTGCAACTCTCCTCTCTCCTCCCACTCCAGCCTGCCTTTAATCTCGCTCTGCCCTACTCCTTTGCCCAGAGCCCTGCTGCGCTTGGCAGAGGAGTTGCTCCTTGGCAGAGCTGTCTCTCTGCACTGCTGCCTGCTTCCCAGGAGCTCCCTCCACCCCAGGAGCCTGTCTCAGCCCCGGAGGAGGGCACCTGCCCAAGACGTCACTTTCTCTGCCCCCCACTCCGCTCGGCGCTCCCTCCAGGTGTCCCTGGGGCTCCCCAGGAACCTGCTTGGGAAGAGACCGATGTTGCCTGTCTCACCTCTGCAGAGAGGTTTCTTTGCAGCAGTGGCCTTTCTCCTCTCCCAGACACAGTTAGCTCTGAGAATCCCCCTGCCTTGGCCCATCATGAGGCAGGACACCTGGAGACTGCCAGGGAGGCAGCTCCTTCAGCCACGCTGAGGGAAGGCAATCAGCTGAGTCAATGGGGGCATCTCATGCTGGATTTGTAGTGCTGGGGCTGGAAGGGACCTCAGCTCCCTCCCAGGCCTGCCACAAGCCCCCAGGAGTTTTCTCCTTTCTCCTTTCTCCTCACAGAATGACAGAAATGTTGAGGTTGGAAGGGACCTCTGGACTTTCCCTTCCCCTTTGTGAACCCATGTTAAATACAAGTCCCGTTGAACTCATTTGATATCCTTCTGGGATAAGGTCACCATCCTAGTGGATGAAGGCAAGGTGGTGGGTGTAGATTTCCCGGATTTTAGTAAGGCTTTTGGTACTGTCCCTCACAGCATCCTTCTGGACAAGTTGTCCAACTGGGGGATGAGCGGGTTCACGGTGCGCTGGGTGAAGAACTGGCTGAAGGGCAGAGCTCAAAGGGTCGCAGTGAATGGGGCTGCATCTGGCTGGCCACTGGTCCCCAGCGGTCTTCCTCAGGGCTCAATCCTGAGGGCCAGTTCTGTTCAATATGCTTATCGATCATCTGCGTGCAGGAGTCGAATGAACCACTAGCAAGGTTGCTGATGATACCAAACTGGGAGGTGCTGTTGACTCTCTCGAGGGACAAGAGGCCTTGCAGAGGGATCTAGGTAGATTGGAGCATTGGGCTATGATTAATGGGATGAAATGGAACAAGTCAAAATGCCAGATTCTGCACCCAGGATGCAGTAACAGCGGGCACAAGTATAAATTGGGAAAAGAGTGGCCCTGCAGAAAGGGATCTGGGGGTGCTGGTCGACAGCAGGCTCCACAGCAGTCAGCAGTGTGCCCTGGCAGGCGGGAGGGCAAACCGTGTTCTGGGGTGCATCAAACACAGCAAAACCAGCCGGTCAGCAGAGGGGATTATCCTGCTGCATTCAGTGTTGGTGAGGCCTCACCTGGAATACTGTGTGCGGTGCTGGGCCCCACCATTGGAGAAGGATGTTCAGGTCCTTGAATGCATCCAGAGGAGGGCACCAAAGCTGGTGAAAGGGCGGGAAGGCATGTCCTCTGAGGAGCAGCTAAGGGCTTTGGGCTTGTCTAGTTTGGAGAGAAGGCGGCTGAGGGGCGACCTCGTGGCTCTCTCCAGCTGCCTGAGGAGGGGACGTGGAGAGGGAGGTGCTGATCTCTTCTCCCTGGGATCCGGTGATAGGACACGTGGGAATGGCTCAAAGCTGCACCAGAGGAGGTTTCGACTGGATATCAGGAAACATGTCTGTACTGAGAGGGTGGTCAAACCCTGCAACAGGCTTCCTAGAGAGGCGGTCGATGCCCCAAGCCTCTCAGTGTTTAAGAGGCATTTGGACAATGCCCTTAATAACTTGCTTTAACTTTTGGTCAGCCCTGAATTGGTCAGGCAGTCAGAGTAGATGATCATTGTAGGTCCCCTCGAACTAAACTATTCTGGTCTTCTCTGGTCTGGTTTATATGCTATGCTATGCTATTCTACTCATTTAATCAAAACAGGTGACAGTTGTGTGACAAGCAGTGGGCCTACAGCTCTTCCTGGCAGTGCACGTGTGGGCCGCAGCACCTCAGCTGTGGCACCAGGCTGGAGGACAGCCTTCTCACGGGGAAACCTGAGCAGCTCCTGCTGGGCTGGGCTGTGCTGCATGCACAGTGTGGTCTTCACGCCTGTGCTGTGCTGCACAGATCCCTGGGCCGCAGGACAACCTCGGCAGCTCATTGCCACCGAGGAGCCTGCAGGCAGCTCCCACTCTCCACTGGCCAGGAGGCCACCTGCCTGGCTTTGCCTGCACCTAACAGTGCAGCAACAAGTTCTCATGAGAACGTTGTTTCTGTTGGACTGTACAAAGGATAAATCACGTTGTTTCCTGGCACCTCGTGTAGCCCTGGCACCTCATGGAGCTCCGTGGGCCTGGATTTGAACATGAAAGTCAGCAGATTCCCTGAATGCTGTCAGGCAACGTGGGGCTGAACATGAGGCAACGGCCAATATCTCCACGTCAGTGGAGATCTCGTAAACACAGCAGAAGGAGGAGAGAGAGACGGAGTTCTCCCTATGGCACAGGACTCGAATCATTCAGATGAAGAACTCTGTAAACTGCCCTGAGCGTCATGAGCAGGGACAGTTTTAAGGTTCAAAACTGGTTACAGAGCCCAAAGTCTCCTTTTCAGGGCCCAAAGCCTCCTTTTCAGGATCCAACCCCTCCTTTTATGGTCCAAATGCTCACTTCAAGGCCCAAAGCCGCATTTTTAAGGTTCAAATTTTCACCTTAGAATCCAAAGCCTCATTTCTATGGCCCAAAGCCTCACTTTTAGGGATCAAAGGCTCATTTTAGGGTCCAAAGTCTCTTTTTAGGCTCCAAAGCCACATTTTTATGGTCCAAAGGCTCCCTTTCAGATTGCAAATCTCCTTTTTAGACTCCAAAGCCACATTTTAACTTTCCAAAGCCTAATTCCAGGCTCCAAAAGCTCAGTTTTAGGATGCAGCTGTTTGTTTTGAGGGCCCAAGTTGCATCTGGAGTGTCCGAACCCTCATTTTCAGGGTTCAACCCCCTCTTTTAGGGCTCAAAGCTTCATTTTTAGAGTACAAAGCCTTGATTCTAGGCTTGAAAGCCTCCTTTTGATGGTCCAAACCCTCATTTTCAGGGTCTAAACCCTCATTTACAATTTCCAAGCCCCATTTTAAGATTCAATGACTCATTTCAAGGGCCCAGAGCATCATTTTTAAGTCCCCAGGTCTGACTTTGAAGGTCCAAAGCCTCATTCCCAGACTCCAAAGCCTTCTTCATAGGGTCCAAAGGCTCATTTTTGGGCTCCAACCCTCAGTTTTAGCTTCTAAAGCCTCCTTTTCTGGGACCAAAGCCTCGCTTTCAGGAACCATAGCCTCCTTTTTAGATCCAGTCTGCAATTTGGACGGGGACCAAAGCCTCATTTTGACAGCCCAAATGCTCATTTGGTGGGTCCAAAGCCTCATTTGAGGGTCCAAACTCCTCATTTAGGCTACAAAGCCTCATTTGTTTCATGTCCCAAGCCTCATTTTGAGCCTCCAAAACCCCATTTTTAGGGTGCAAAGCCTTAGGTTGTGGTACCAAAGCATCATTTTAGGGCACAAAGTCTCATTTCAGAGTTCAAAACCTCCATTTCATTTTCCAAGCCCCACTTTTAAGGCCCAAAATCCCCTTTTAATGGTCCAAACTCTCATTTCTAGGCTCCAAAGCCCCCTTTGACAGCTCAAAGCCTTCACTGGGGTGCCCAAAGCCCTATATTCAGGACCAAAGCTTCAGTTCTTGGGGCCACAGAGGAACCAATGGGTTCCCCTCATTTGCAGGGTCCCAAGTGTCATTTGTAGCATCTAGCCCATCTGTTCTAGTGCCCAAAGAGTCCTTCTGAAGGCCAAGATCATCATTTTTTTGTTCCAAACCTCTCTTTTATTATGCATAGCCTTTTTGGGGGCCCACAGTTTCATTTTTAGGGTTTAAACTCTCACTTTTAGGGCACCAAGCCTCTTTTCAGGGTCCAAAGCTACATTTAGAGGGTCCAAGGCCTCATTTTTACTTTCTAAAGTCTTAGTTTTGCTCCCAGAGCGTCATTTTGGACTTCAAAGCTTCATGTTAGCGGTCCAAAGACTCTGTTTCAGATTGCAAAGTCTCCTTGTTAGACTCGAAAGCCGCATTTTGACTTTCTAAAGCCTGAGTTTCAGGCTCCAAGGTGGCATTTTGAGGATCCAGCCAGTCGTTTTGAGGGCCCAAGCCACATCTGGAGTGTCCAAACCCTCATTTTTAGAGTCCAAACACCTCTTTTAAAGGCTCACAGCCTCATTTTTAGGGCCCAAAGCTTCATTTTTAGAGTACAAAACTTTGATTCTAAGATTGAAAGCTTTTCAGGGTCCACACCCTCATTGCAATATTTCCAAGCCTCACTTTTAAGGTTCAAGGATGCATTTAAAGGGTGCAGAGCATCATTTTTAAGACCCCAGTTCTGCTTTTGAAGGTCCAAAGCCTCAGTTTTAGAGTCCCAAGCCTGATTTAAAGGGTCTCCTCTCCCACCCAGCAAAGCCTGTTCCCCCAAGGCCATGGGATCCAGGGCATGAGTCACATCCTTGGCAGCTGGACCTCCAGTCGAGTGTAAGTGCACGTGTCCTACAATGAACACAGAACAACACAGAAAAAGCGACTGCCCTACAGTGTCAGTGTCAGTGAGGTGGAGAGCAAAACAGGGTAAGGAGAAGGCTCCACAGCATTCCCGTCTCCCTTTCTGTTCTTGCTTTGTTTTTTTTTTTGGAGCTTTGCAATTTTCTTCCCTCTTTCCCCACATTTCTATTGTGCTCTTCCTCTGTGGGGCTGTGGTGGGGCTGCAGGTCAGCTTCTGTTCTGACACCAGCGCTCAGGGTCCTCTCCTGGAGGTGTCTTCATGGGAACTAGGTGCCCAAGCTGTGAGGCACCATGTCATTCAATTGGTAGCGTTGAAAAATTTTCTGAAACATTCCTCATTCAGCTCAGGGAGGGGGATTGCGATGAGAAATGGCGTGGGCTTTACCTCTAAGAAGTCTCCCCTAACTTGTCATTGTGTTTTCCTTCTTGGACAGGTCCCCATGCCCACAGAGAACAAATGTCCAATGGCAGCTCCATCACCCAGTTCCTCCTACTGGCATTGGCAGACACGCGGGAGCTGCAGCTCTTGCACTTCTGGCTCTTCCTGGCCATCTACCTGGCTGCCCTCCTGGGCAACGGCCTCATCATCACTGCCGTTGCCTGCGACCACCGCCTCCACACCCCCATGTACTTCTTCCTCCTCAACCTCTCCCTCACAGACCTTGGTTTCATCTCCACCACTCTCCCCAAAGCCATGGCCAATGCCCTGTGGGACACCAGGGCCATCTCTTTCTCAGGGTGTGCTGCCCAAGTCTTTGTATTTGTCTTTTTCTTTTTGACAGAGTATTCTCTGCTAGCCATCATGGCCTATGACCGCTACGTGGCCATCTGCAAACCTCTGCACTATGGGACCCTCCTGGGCAGCAGAGCTTGTGTCCACATGGCAGCAGCTGCCTGGGGCACTGGGTTTCTCCATGCTGTGCTGCACACTGCTAATACATTTTCACTACCCCTCTGCCAAGGCAATGTCCTGGACAAGTTCTTCTGTGAAATTCCCCACATCCTCAAGCTCTCCTGCTCAGATGCCTACCACAGGGAGGTTGGACTTCTTGTGTTTACTGCCTCTTTTGGATTTGGGTGTTTTGTTTTCGTTGTGGCGTCCTACGTGCAGATCCTCAGGGCCGTGCTGAGGATCCCCTCTGAGCAGGGACGGCACAAAGCCTTTTCCACATGCCTCCCTCACCTGGCTGTGGTCTCCCTGTTTCTCAGGACATAATTTTTTGCCTACCTGAAGCCACACTCCTTCTCCTCTCCATCCCTGGATATGGTGGTGGCAGTTCTGTACGCAGTGGTGCCTCCAGCAGTGAACCCCCTCATCTACAGCATGAGGAACCAGGAGCTTAAGGATGCAGTGTGGAAGCTGATGACTGGATGGTTTTAAGCAGCAATAAACTGCCCATTTTCTTCTGTATATCACTCACAATGTAAAGCACTATAGGATCAGCCTGACTTTGGCAGTTGGTCTGGTTCAGTTTTTAAGTTTTGTTAGTTTTAATCATATTGTCCACAATGAAATGCTATTACTCGTAACATTCCTAAGTCAGTATCTACCTGTCCTGTGTGACCCAGAGACTGTGTAATGATGAGCCGTGCTCTCTGTGTTTTAAAACAAAATAAACGACCCCTCAGTGACTTGTTTGTCCAAGGTCCTTTATTGAGACCTTCTCTGGAGCTGCAGGGGCAGTGCCTGTGTGCAGAGGTGGAGGGGAAAAGAGTCCTGGCACAGCAGCACTGCCAGGCAGCACCAGCACTTGGTCTTTCCGAGCTGCTCACTTTCCACGTCCACTCTCTCCTTCTGAGCCCTTCTGTTGGTGTAAGGCCTGAGAGCACTGGCAGCTTGATGTAGTCCTGGTGGGTGGCAGTTTGTGCCAGCAGGCAGGGACAAGCAATGGGTGCTTCTGTGGCAGAGCTGACATCCATAAAAGCATTGCCTTCATGAAAGGGCAGTTGCTGAAGGCTCTAGGTCTCACCCACTGTGGCCAGCTTCATTGCAAATGCTCCATCACGCTTCCTTGGCTTTCTGGCCTGTCCCTTTCATTATGTGCTATCAAAGGAGGTGGCCTGCAGAGCATCTCAGCTGTGCAGTCAGAAGGCAATCAGGCTGGCGAGGCATGATTTACCCTTGGGGAGTCCATGCCGACTGCTTTTGGACATGTTCTTCTCTTTTAGCTGTCCAGACATGTCAGCCATGAGGAGGCATTCAGTGGCTCCCTCCTCACCAAAGTGAGCTTGTACAGCCTGCGGTGCCCTGGCTTGCACTTCTGGCTGCCTTCAAAGATGGGTGCAGCACTTGCTTGTCCTCACTCACATAAGATCTTCGCCAGTCCCATGACCTCTCAAAAGGGATACTCCAAGAAATGCCAGTCTTCCCCTGTAACTTCCTTACCACTATTCTGCTTGTTATACAGTGGATTTAGTTTCACTAGTCTTTCATATACTTTCACCTATCCTGATACAGTGGCCATTTCTAAAATCATCTTTGCGGATGCAGACTGCCTAGGCAAAGGCCCTTGCCATTTTTCTCCCGTTTTCTCCTCCCCTTAATCTTTGTTCATTCAGATACCTCTCACCTCTGCAGCTGCCTTAAGCCTCAGGGAGTTCAAAGCTTGCCTGTCTCTCGGTAGTCTAATTGTCTCTTTAACCAACACTTTAGTTGTTTTCCTATCTATCTGTTTGCACCTATCTATCTAAAACATTTCTCATAAGATTATCCCTTGTAGAAAGGCAACCTCCTTAGAGGCAGCTTGTACTTAGCAGATGGATACAGAGTGTGTTTTACTGTTTGTGAAACTTTATCCGGCTTTTCTTTACTTGCAAATAGGAAAAATTCTCCTGTGCCTGTGTGCAGCCAGTTCTCGAAGGAGAGCAGGTGGGAGATGGTGCAGAGGACCTGTAGCATCCAGCTACGGAGATCAGTGCAGAAGTCTGATGCAAGGAACAGTGATGCAAGTCCCAGGTGGCCAATGACAGAAAAGGGGACCTTTGGGAGGTGAGGAGCAAAGTTGTCCATACAGTGTCAGACCTCAAGGGACTGCTTTTCCTACCTGTCCAGACCTCCCGAGCGGACACTCACCTCTTCTTTAACCTCAGAATTAATAAAAAATATCCTTTAAAACAAAATTCATTTTTATTAGATGCACTTTGAAATCTTTCGCCTTAACTACCCTAGGAAACCTCTCTAATGAGCTGTACAAGTCGTGAAGACTTGGAGAAAATCACAGGAAGAGACAGGGCTCGTTAGGGCTTTCTGTATTTTAATGAGCCCCATGGTGTATTTGGGGCTGAGGCCTTGAACCTCAGATACCGAGAGGAGATTGAACAAACTGCTCAAGAAGTCCAAGTCAGAAGCTGAACCCAAAGTATCTGGAAGCATTAATGGGCCCCATGAGGACCATTACTGACAAAGCCTCCCCAGGGACTCTTTAGAGCAGGTAATTGGAGGCCATGATTGCAGGTAGGCAAAGGCTCTGTGCAGGCAGCTGTAATGCTGAGCAAACCCTTTGGTTTCTTCTGTGAAGCAGAAAGGCCAAGCCCTCATCCGCAGGCCCTGGGAAGGCAGATCCTGTCCCTCCCGCATGGCTCAGGGCTCCTCCTGGGGGCAGTGGGGTGTGAGGGTGAGCAATGCCAAGTGTAGGAAAACTGTACACCACCTCCCGGCCTCCCCAGGCAGGGCTGAGGAGAAACAAAGGCCAGAGCCTCAAAACAACTTTTGCCTGGTAGGCCTCGGTGCCAGAGGCAGCTGCCAGAGCCAAGAGGACAAAGACCTCGGTCCTGTTGGGCCTTTCAGCCTTGCTAGAGCCCTTGGCCATCTCTGCTGCAGGCTGTCCTACGCTGTCCCATGCCTGCACCTCTTTCCCTTCAGGCTCTTGACATCCATCTTGCCTTCCCACCTAGCTCTCAGCCCAGCATTTCTATAGCTTCACTGATGGCTCTCCACCCTTGCTGGCTTTCCCTTGAAACACAAAGCCATGGGCTGGTCCAGACTCCCTCTGGGTCACCTCTTGCACTACAAGGCTACCCTTTCAGTGACATTTCTTTTTCCTCACATCTAGTCTGAACCTTCCAAGCTGCACTTTGTGGAGGCTTCCTTCTCTTCCCACTACCAGGAAAAGCTCCATCACCTCTGAGGCCACCCTTCAAGCAGCTGCACGCTACTACTATAGTGCCCTGAGCCTCCACTTCACCAGGAGAAAGAAGTCCAGGTCCTTCAGCCTCTCCACACAGGCCCCATCCCCCATCCTGGCAGATGTCCCTTGGGGCCGCTCCAGGTCTCCCACTCTTCCAGACGAGGGAACCCACACTCGGACACACTGCTCCAGATGTGGCCACACCAGTGCTGAGTGAAGGGGGACGATAACACCCTGGTCTGGGTGGCCACAGTCCTCCTAATGCAGCCCTGTATGCAGCTGGCCTTAGTCACTGTTGGTAGTGTTTGCTCTATCAAATGGCATTTGAAATGATACCTCACAGAGTCTGCGTGCCTTTCTTACAGGGGACGTGACAAACCAGGACCTCCAGGTGCAAAACAACAACCAAGTCACGTGCCTGCTGCTGCCTACCAGGTTCTCAGGCAGAAGTGATGTCCTAGTCAACAGCCCAGCCCTGTGTCTGCTGATGGCCAATGACCCAAAGAGACCGGAGATTCCAGTGTCCTCACACTCCCCTTCATGGTCATGTGCCTCCTACTGGCCTATGAGCTTCTCAGACATCACTGATGTCATCATAATAGCCCAACCCATCAGCCGCCTTCTGGCCTACCAGCTGACCAGACAAAAGTAACCTCACCATGATCTTCCAAGCCACGTGCCTGCTGCTGGCCTTTCAGCTTCTCCAGTGGACACAACCAAGCCATGTACCTGCTGCTGTCCCCTCAGGTGCTCAGGTGGAAGGGATGTGACAACCCCTACCCAAGCCCTCTTCCTGCATGGGCCTACCAGGTACTTAGAGAAAATGATTCCCACAGTCAGCTTGCCAGCCACGTGCCTTCTGCTGGCCTCCTAGGGACACTGGCAAATGGGAGCCTAAAAGTACGTGTCCCCGCCATGAGGCAAGGGCTGAGCTATCAGCTACTGCAGAAAGAAGTGACCTCCCAGTCCCGTTCCCAGCCATGTTCCTGCTGCCGCCCTACCAACTCCAGAGACAGAAGTGACCTCACAGCCACCTTCACAGCCTTGTGCCTCCTGCTGACCCATGAGATCCTGAAGCACAGCGGACCTCACCATAGCATTCCCACCCATCTCCTCCTTGTGGCCTATGAGCTGATCAGATACAGGTCACCTCACATTCCTCTTCCAGTGCCGTGCGACTGTTCTGGGACCTCGCGATCGCTGCCCTGTTCAAGGGGCCAAACAGAGGAAGTTAGGGTTAGGAGGGGTTGAAGGTGAGGGGGCTGGAGCACAGGAATGAGGGCTTTGGGGCTTAGGTGTTCAGGTTAGGGCTTCGAGATCAGAGCTCACCTTTCAGTGCTGGGGATTGGGCAAAGGCTTAGGGAGCGGCCTTGCTGTTCTTCTGTTCACCTAGAAATTTAGAAGACATCAGAGCAACTACCTTCGCTGCTTCTACTGCAAAGCTGTTCTTGAGAACAGGAAATCCTCTTCCGACTTGAGCGTGTGCTTTTTTAGCAGTTAGTTCCCTGTAAGCAGAAGAGAACTGGAGCTGGTCAGCCCAGCACTGCCTCAAATGACCCAGGCTGGGCAGTCCATCCTGAGCTGCCACAGCAGGGCTTCAGGGCCCGCAGGTCCCGTTGCCTCATCAGAGCACAGGGACACATTCTACATGGGAATCTGAGAATAAAGGACTCGGCAGCCCCTTTGCATGGGAAAGAGGGGTGACAGGGTGAGATGCTCGCGGGCAGAGGTGGTTGGGGGGTTACCCGGAGGGCAGGAGCACCAGGAGGAACGCTCTACCTGCCATGGCAGTTGGGCAGTGTGGGGTTGGTTTGGGGCAAACAGCATTCTGAGGGGTCCGTCCCCATGGCGATCATTCCGCCAGCACCTGCTTCAGCCAGCCTTGCAATGCTTTGATTTTTCATAGCACAACAACTTCCCACCTCCATGATTTTCCATCCTGCTGATGAGTTCCTGCCCTCAGTGTTGGTTTCCCAGCCCCACGATGGTTCCCCGTCCCAGTGACGATTTCCCATCCCAATGGTGGTTTGCTATCCCAATGGTCTCCAATCCCAAGCATGATGTTTTGGGGGAGGCAAATTTCCTGTCCAAGGGGAAGGGATGGGGCCAGCACCAGTGGCCCTGTGATGCCAACACATGTGTGCTGTCCCATCCTGCCCTGGTGGTGGGGATGGGGGTTTGGGGCACTTTTGGGTTGTTTTTGTCCTCCCCTCTGTGCCCTGGGGGGCAACTGCCGCTCCCAGCTGTGGTGGAACCGGTGCCAGCATTGGTACCGTGTGGCCATGATGGGGAGCTGTCATGAAAATTTGGCAAGTGGGCTATCCTGACTAAGGAGAGAAGCTGGGACGCAGGGTATAGCATTACAAGAGGAATTCTTGCATTCGTGCGCATGAGCCGTCCCATTCAAACTGCGGCACCACAAATGCGGTTTTACACATGCTTCTTATGCTTTTCAAGCGTTCCGGTCCAATGCACTTTGACCAATCTCTGCTTAACACACACACAGGCTGCTGTTCTGCAAAGCAACTCTAATTCTGTGGCGTCATCATCCATCTGCTTCTTTGTTGATCTTGGCATCCCTGGAGTTGGTCTGGCTGCAGATCCTGATCTCTGATGGCAGATAAGGGGAGGGTTTCACAGAGGTGTCGGAGGGGCTGGGATGCTGGCGTGAGCTGGGTCATCCAGGGGCATCCTTTCTTCTTCAGGGTGGGGGCTGTCCTTCTCCTCCTTGCACTGAGCTGGGGGCCTTTAGTCCTGCTGACTGAACCATGACTGTGCAGTATACAACGTCAACTAGATGTGTATCTGTCTATCTTCAGGAACTCGATCCAATTTCATACTCTCATGACTAATTGCTGCAATAGTTAGGGCAAGAGATTTTCCTAGAAGAGCCCCTGGGGTGTCCCTTTGTGGGGGTCCCCGGGAGGTACTTGTGGGGGTTGCTCGTAGATGGTTGGGAGATGCAGGTACTGGGGGCGATGGTAGCAGTGTGGCGTGGGGATGCTGTTCCTGAGGACACCGGTTTTAGCCTGCGGTGGGGATGCCGACGGTGGGGCTGTCAGGAGCAGGACAGGGCAGAGATACCAGGGGTGTTGGTACCAGGCCGGGGTGGGGATGCTGCTTCCAGGGCACCACCGCAAGGTGGTGCCGCCTTTCATAGGGGTGGCCGCCTTTCACCAGGGAACAAAATGGAGGGACAAGGAGCACTACTTCAGAGCTGGCCTGTGGCTGTATCTTGAGGGGAAGATGAAATTCATTGGAAATGAACCTGTAAGAGACCAGGTGCTTTGTCCACAAGTCTCACAGACACAGTCCTGTACCTGGGAAGAGTGGAGAAGAACCCCTCAGCAACCCCAATGTGGCAGCCAAAGCTGGGAACAGGCACGCTTACAGCCCTGGGCAGGTTTTTCTTCATCCAGCTGGTGCAGCTCAGGGAGGAGGTGGGAGCTCTGCTGGCAGATGAGCAGCCCTTCGTCAGCAGTGCATGGGGAAGCCTGGGGGCTGCTGGCTGTGGGAGGTGCCCGGGCCGTGGCAGCTGTGTGGTCTCGAGGGGACACGCCCGCGTGCGCGCCCATGTCACAAAGGGGCAGTGATGCAGCACCCACCCGGCGCTTGTGACCTCACCTGGCCAGGGCTTGAAATGCTGAAGAGCAGGCCAGCGAAAGCTAGTTGGGCTGAGCTGGCCTTCGGGATAACTCAGCTCCTTCCATTGCTACTTGCGTGCCCACTTTTTTCCAACCATTTATCGTTTCCTGCCCACTTCTCCTCAACTTCCATCCTCGTTCAAAGGTAATTATGATTTGACTTTCAGGACACAGCATAGGGTAAAGTATAGGCTGGTGTGTGCCTTCCGCGCTCTAGGCTGAGCTATTACACCTTTCTAGGCTGGCCAGATATGGGCTATGGGTAGAGTTCCTCTTTGCTAATTCTTATATTTCTTTGCCATATCCCAGGAGAGGTAAGTAGCGGGGTGGCAGTGTAGTCTGAGGCGTTGGGCTCAGCATGGAATGACAAGAAGCCCACCCTGACTGATGGGGTAGGAAGGGAGACAGAAAAGGAGGACGGCAAAAGCAGCCGTTGAAGTAGCGGCCGAAAGCCGGTCACTGCTGTGTACAAGGTGGGAAAGTGTGGGCTGGAGAGCCAGAGGGCTCTGCTGCTAACGCTGGCCACAGGTAAGCAGCAGGTCCCCTTTAGAGAAGGTGACACGCAATGCAGTGTGTCAAAAGGGCCTTGGTAATTGCTGTCAGTTGGAGTCCTGTGACAGGGACAGCAGGGCCATCAGCCTGCAGCTCTGCAGCACTTACAAGTACCACTGAAACACTTCTGATGGCAGACGTTGATCTGTGCATTTCATTTGGATTTGTTTTCAATCATTTTCTTGAACTCCACTTATTTCTTTGCAATCAGGTGACAGGACTGGCGCTGATCTTCTCTTTCTGGAGCACGTCCTGACATCCTTTGTCATCCAAAGCTTTCCGCTCTGTTCCTGAGAGGAGCGATGGCCGCAATGGGGAATGACTCCTGTGAGTAAGGGCTTCACCATTGGACTTTGTGAATCCCCAAAGGCGACGGACGTGGCTGCTGCTCCATCCCTGACTGTGGATGTGCTGACAACCTAGAGTGAATTCTGGGGCGTTTCCTGGTAGCAGCCAGGCTCACCCAGGAGTTTTTGATTAGACACAGGAAAATGAGTTTTGTCCCTCCTCTGCCACGATGTACAAGACTCTGAAAGATGACATTGCTCGTACTGACATCAGTAGTGTTACCTTCTGGGCTAGGGACTTGCTTGTTTTCATGAAGTCACTATCAGAAAAAGGGAAGACTTGACCTGATAATCCAATTCAAGGCTCTAGAGGGAAAGGAAGGTAGCCCGAAGCACAGAAATCAGAGTGTGGCTTTCTTGGAGTTTTGGCAAAGGAAGCAGGGCAACAGACTCTTTTCCAAAACTGCTTCTTGACCAGTCATTGTCAATGGCAGTGTTAGGCTTCCCCCAGTGTTTCTGTGTTGGAGGTTAGAGCTGCTTGTCCTGGGGGCTCCTGTACAGAGCTTGACTTTTAAACGATGCTTTTGTGCAACCACATCGTCTCCTCTCTTTTCAAATGTCATTTCCCTGCAGCCATTGCCGAGGGAATGGCTCTGCCGCAAAGGATCCTCTTTCCCCCGGAGAAGCTTTGCATGGATTGGCAGCAAAGACAGAGAGCTGGAGCAGGACTCCACAACCTGGGCAATACGTGCTACCTCAACTCCGTCCTGCAGTGCCTGACGTACACACCCCCTCTCGCCAACTACCTGCTCTCTCGGGAGCACAGCCGCTCGTGTCAGTACTTTTATCAACAGCTCCTTGCAAATCTGGTGGGCTCTTCCCAAGGATTCCCAGCATCTGGAATTTGATTGAGGAGAAAAGCAGCCCTCCTCTCTCAATCCCCCGAGTTGGTGTTCTTTGAACACTCAAGCCTAGAAGCCCCTTGTCCTATCTCGGTGTATTCATCTTCAGAGAGGCACCTCTTTCTAGCCCCCGCTCTCGGTCCCTATTCCTGCAAGTTAAACTCTCTTTGCTTCTTGCACAGAAAACTTTTGTCAGTTCAGCATCCCTCTGAAGAAAGTTTTCTATGCACTACAATGTCCCAGTGGGCCATTGGCACCTTGGGAGAAGAGGAGCGGGGGCTGTTCTTGTAACTTCAGGATCTCCATTAGGTTTCCCACCGCTCTGGAGATCTTGCTAACCCGAGACGCTTCCCTCCCTCCCTTCCTCTTCAGGTCGCCAGCAAGGCTTCTGCATGATGTGCAGAATGGAAGCACATGTTAACAAGGTCCTGCATTCCTCAGCCAGTGCCATCCAGCCTTGGAGTGTTGTCAATGTCCTCACACGTGAGTCATTTCAGGTGCTTTTACAGGTTTCCTTCCCTTCCTGCGGGGGACAACTCCTAACTTCTTCTTTCTTAGGAATAGGAGAACATTTCCAGCATGGCATGCAGGAAGACGCCCACGAGTTCTTACGCTGCACTGTCGATGCCATGCAGAGAGCTTGTCTGAGTGGAAGCAACGAGTAAGCACAAGCAAATTCCCTTTTCAATGCTCCTGAGGCCTTTGGACTCCTTGGTGTACTCCCATCAAGGAAACCCTACCGCCAGGGTTTTCAGACAAAGCAAAACTCCTGGAGGAGATCACTCTCTGCCCTACTTCTGAGCTCCCTGCCTTACCCTTTCTTTCCAGCTTGGATGTCTCTTCTCAAGCAACTACCATCGTCCACCAAATATTTGGGGGCATGCTGAGATCCAGAGGTACTTTTCCATGACTATCGCTCTGCTTGGAATTGTCTGTGTCCTTCTGTCTGCCTGTGATAAACAGCTGATCGTGTGACTGGCGTAGCAGGTATGGAGGCCGTAAACCGGCACAGTCAGTCGACTTCCCCTGTCGCTGAGCATTTTGATTTGCCTTCCAGTCACGTGCTTGAGCTGCAAAGCCGTTTCCGATTCCTACGAGGCCTTCCTGGATCTTCCTTTGGATATAAATGTAAGAGGGTTTGTAACTGGGATTCAAGACATCCCAAGGCCCCCGTAGCTTTCCAGAATAAACGCAGGTGGTGTAAAACCATATACTGCAAAGCCAAGAGAAGAGAGCTTGGTGGTGGGTGGGGAGTGGAATGGACTGTGTCCTTCTGGGGAGGCCATGGCAGTGGTCTCCCTGTAGGTGCTGGCTTTAAGCGGGACAAGCACACGTTATCCTCCCTGCACCCTTGATGGACTCTCCTCCTTCTTCCCTTTGCCCTCCCTCAACACCCCTCTGGCTCCCAGGCTGATGGGTTGTGTTGTTTTCATTCTGATGACCCTGCACCCCATCAGTAGCTGAACTGAGTGGTGCCACAGAGAGGTCGCTTTGATAGCCCTGGGCATTCCTGGGAAATGAGGAAATGTTCAGCATAATACCCTCTTTCTGCCTCCTTCTGGACACTGCTTGTGGGTTCACAGTGGGTCTCCTCAGCCTCAGCTACCTGCGCCTTCTTGGCAGCTCTTAGCCAAGTGTTTGGGCGAGGGCATTTCCCCGAGCTCAGTGCTCTCCTTTCTCCCTCCTCCAGGCAGCCTCCTCTGTCACCGCAGCTCTGGAGGACTTTGTGAAACCCGAGCAGCTGGATGGGGAAAACTGCTTTAAATGTAGCAAGTAAGATGATTACTAACGCCATATTAATGCTAGATCCTTCCTGAAGGTGCTGCATGTCATCGTGCAGAAGTCCTCTTTTCATGGAGGTTTAATGCCCAGTAATGGGCAGCAGCTGTTGTTTAATCTGGTACTTATGGTTCTGAATAGCCTTAAAACAGCGTCAGGATGTGTGAGACAGGAAAGCTTGTCTTGCCTTCTGGCGGGGAAAAAGGGTGCCCTTCAGCATCTGGCTCTGTGCTTGGTTTCAAGGTGTGACAAGATGGTTGCCGCCTCCAAGAGGTTTACAATCCATCGCGTGCCCAAGGTTCTCACCGTGTGTCTGAAAAGGTTTGAACATCTCACCGGCAGGAAGATCAGCAAGGTGTGTACGCAATTGGAGTGCAACTTTCTCTTCCTGGAGCGGGAGGTGTCCCAAAGCAGTAGGCTCTTTCACAAGCCGTTCATGTTGGGTTCTTCGTATTCCCTTCTGGGGAGACGAGAGTTCCCGTGGGAAGACAAGCATGGACTCTGCTCTGACGGAGCTGCTTTGGCCAAGAACAGTTTCCTGCCACCCAAACCATGACATGTTGAAGGCTCGTCCATGTACTAGCTCAGGATCATTTCTGAGCCCTCTTGGTCTCTCTGTAGGTGGTGGAGTATCCCGAGTACTTGGATCTTTGGCCATACACATCTCGGACAGCAGGAGAACCGCTCCTCTACGCCTTATATGCTGTCCTGGTACATAGCGGTGGCAGCTGTCATGCAGGACACTATTTCTGCTACACCAAGGTCAAGAGCAACTTCCTTCCTAGCAGGGGAAAAATGTGTGCTGGGGAAGGCAACCTTTCACAGCAGTGTTACTGGCAGCCAAGGTTCTGGGGGGGAAGGTCTCCTTACCGGCTGCGTTGGAGTTGTTTTGGCGTGCTCTTGGTTCGGTAGTTTTCTGCCTGTGTTATCACTGAGAAACCAGGCAGTTCCTCTCCAGCTATCGATGCCTTTCTTTGCAGGCCAGCGATGGACTGTGGTACAAGATGAACGATGCGTCTGTGGAGGGTTCTGACATCAACACAGTTCTCAGGCAGCAAGCCTATCTACTGTTTTATGTCAGGTAATAACCAGTGCTAAAATGTGTTTCGAATACGTTTCCTTCTCCTGGCTTTGCTCTTTTTCTTCTCATCCTCCTGAGTGTTTCTCTTTTGGTCCTAGGAGACAGTTCCTACCTGCATCATTCAGTGCTGTCAAGTCTGAACTACCTCACCTCTGTCCTTACTTTTCCTTGCCGGGCTTTCGGCTCCTGCCCTGCTGTAAAGTGCTCCTTGTCTGCTCTCTGAAGCTGGCTAATGTAGAGAAGAGTACTTAAAGGGGGCCTCCAGGAAAGATGGGGAGGGACTCTTTATCAGGGAGTGTAGTGACAGGACGAGGGGTAAGGGTTTTAAACTGAACGAGGGAAGATGTAAATTAGGTATTAGGGAGAAATTCTTTACGGTGAGGGTGGTGAGACACTGGAAGAGGTTGCCCAGAGAAGCTGTGGATGCCCCCTCCCTGGAAGTGTTCAAGGCCAGCTTGGATGGGACTTGGAGCAACCTGATGGAGTGGAAGGTATCCCTGCCCATGGCAGGGGACTTGCAACTAGATGATCTTTAAGGTCCCTTCCAACCCCAACCATTCTGTGATTCTGTGATTCTATGAAATGGAGGCCGTAGGGGGGATAAAGACAAGGACTTGCTCTGACAGGTGTAGACCTGGTGGGAAGACCCCAATCGAATTTCTCATTTCTAGTCTCGCTTATATCTTCTCTCTGTTGTGGAAACCGCTCCAAGAAAATGACTGAACCCCAGAGGAGGCTGCAAGAACAGACCTAAATGGAGATCACTCTTTGTTTCTCCAGGTGCACTGATTTGAAAACTGGAGAAAGGGCTTCTTCCTCACCAGCACCATCATATGCCCGTCCCTTCCTCAGTCAGTGGGGGGCCGACAGCAAACAGGCGTGCTCTGTGGGACCACAGGATCTGCCTCGTCGGACTAAGGTAACTCTGGGGAGGTGGGTCAGGGCAGCAGGTGGACAGTGGATTTCTTTCTGGGATCTTGGCATTGCTCTCTTTTCCCTCCCACACTGCAGCTTTCTTCACAGCCCCAACACTGCTCCCTCTCAAAGCATCCCACTTGTCTGCCTTTGGCCCTTCTGCCTTTGCAGCCCTCCAGGAGAGCCTTTGGGAGGCCCTTAGCTGTCCCCTCCCACAGCTTCTGGGCTTGCCTCACTCTTCTGCTCCTTTCAGGATGAAAGGGCAGGACCTTTTCACAGCTCTCTTTGCAGGACGTGGCGCTGGGCATGGAGGACTCTGCAGAGGACAGCAGCTCCTCTGCAACAGCCAGCAAGAGCCAGCTCACCTGGGCAGGTGCACGGGAGGCATCTGCAGGCTGGACGGGCTTCATCTGGCCAGGCAGGCTCAACATTGCCTCCTACATTGGCTCCTGCTTGCATCGCTTCTTCTGTGGCTGCATAAGGCTGGTGTCCGGAAGGAAAGCTGCGTGCCCGCTCTGCTCTCAACCATGTGAGCGTGTGCTGCACACCGTGCAAGAAGACAGCAACAAAGAGGAGCATGGATTCAGCCCTTCTTCCCACTGCCAGAAGAGTGGTGCCAAGGAGAGGGCCCGGAGCAGATCCCCGCAGTGGGGACAAGATCTCCGCAGCTGGTGCGTGGACACCACCGACTATGACCACTCAGCAGGGAGGAGGAGGAGGAGAACTGGTCCTCCAAGGTGTGACTGCACTCCCAGGGATGACACAGCTGCAGGGCCCTCCAACAGCAGCTCCCAGTCGGCTCCTGCACCCAGTGCTGCTCGGGAGCAAACCCTGCCAGTGCAGAGAGAGCAGAGCAGATCCCTGCAGCAGGGCTATGATCTCCACAGCCAGTTTGTGGAGATCACGGACTATGACAGCTCAGAAAGGGGGAGGAGGAGGTGGAGAACGAGTCCTCCATGTCGTGACCAAGCCCCAAGGGATGACACAGCTCCAGGGCCCTCCAACACCAGCTCCAAGTGGGCTCCCGCATGCAGGGCTGCTCGGGACCAAACCCTGCTGAGGCAGAGAGAGCGGAGCAGATCCCCACAGCGGGGCTATGATGTCTGCAGCCAGTTTGTGGACACCACAGATTATGATGCCTCAGCAGGGAGAAGGAGGAGGAGGGTTTCAGTGCCCCAGAGAAGCATGCCAGACAAAGACTCGGGGCGCTGCGGCAGTGACGGGGACAGATTGTGACCCTGGCTGAAGAAGGAGCACAGCATCTTTCTTCTGCTGTGCCAGAGAAGAGGAGCAGCAGAAGAAAAAGGAGGAAGAGGAGAAAATGAGGAAGCACCAAAACTGCCCCCAGCAGGGACCAAGCTGCACAAAGGGCACCAGCAGCCCACCCTGTCGCCCCTCCCAGTGCTGCCTCTGGCCAGCAAGAGCTCAGAGAGACCTTCCAGAGACTCGGACAGCTCTGCCGGCTAGCCCGCCTGCCCACAGGTCCCTCGAGGAAGAGCTTTAAGCCCTGGTCAGCTCTTGGGATCGCCTTGCAAAAACAACACTCACTCGGTACCCACAGTCAGAAAAGCCAAAGCCAGAATTAAAAACATTCGTTGGCCTTGCATATGTAATTCCTGGGGTGTTTTCTTCTCTGTAGGTTTTGGGGCAATTGGAGGAAATGCCCAGTGTGGGAGGTTTATGTCTTGGGATTTTGAAAGCTGTGTGCTTGCCTGGGCCCATCTTGCAATCTCTTCTTTTTAAATATGGAGTTCAAGTCACTCCAACAGAAATGGGCTGGCTGAGACGACAGCGAGTGGGACTGAAACGGGCTGAACGGCCGGGCCCTGAGGGTGCTGCTCAGTGGCACCAAGCCTAGTGCGAGGCCAGTAACCAGGGGTGTCTCGCAGGGGTCAAGACTGGGTCTGATCCTGTTTATCATCTTCCTTAATTAATGTTCTGGAGGATGGGGCAGAGTGCACCCTCGGCAAGCTGACTGATGACAGCAGTCTGGGAGCAGCGGCACTTAGGCCAGGGGGTCGTGCTGCTGTCCCGAGGGACCTGGGCAGGCTGCAGAGACGGGCTGACAGGGACCTCATGCCCAGACCAGAAAGGGGACGTGCAAAGGGTGCTGTGCGGGTGACGAGCAGCGGCACAGGCTGCCCAGGGAGACTGTGGAGTCTCCATCCCTGGCGATGTTCCACGGCCCTCTGGACATGGTCAAGGAGAAGCGGCTGCAGGAGGCCCTGCTTGAGCAGGGGGTTGGACCCGGTGACTTTGTCCTCCAGCTGACCTCCCGGCCAGCCTCAAGCAGCCGCTGATTCTGTGAAATGGACGCCTGGAAGAGGACCCAGCCACCAACGCTGTCACCCTCAGGTGGCCATCGACAGCTCCACCAGCAAGCTGCAGCCCTGGAGAGGAGCCCAGGGCGGAGCAGGCTCCTGGCAGGCCCTGCGGCCCCTGGAGAGGAGCCCAGGCAGCAGCAGGTTCTCTGGCCGGAGCTGCGGCCCGTGGGGTCCAGGCAGGAGCAGGGGAATGGCGTGAGGAGGAAGGGGCGGCAGAGCCGAGGCGCTGTGGGCTGCCCGCAGCCCCATTCCCCGTCCCCCTGCACCGCTGGGAGGGGAGAGGGGGCCGAGGAGTCGGGAAGGAGGAGTGAGGCTGAGCCTGGGAAGGGCGGGGCTGGGGGAAGCTCTTTGGGTTGGGGTTTGGTGCTGCTCTCCTGCTGCCTTTTCCCTTGGCACCAAACTGCATCAGCCTGGCCCCGCTCAGGCCCTGCTCGCCCCTGAGGGGGCGCAGGCGGCTCTGGGAGGAGAGGCCCGGGCTGCTCCCGCCCACCCAGCCAGAGCCGCGCCATTGGCCACAGCTGAGCCAATCAGCAGAGCCGGTGTTGGCCTGTCAGGGCCAGGCGGCCTGGGGCGGGGCCGGAGGGGCCAGAGGCCGAGCGGCCTGAGGAGAATGGGGGCAGAGCGGGGCCGGGGGCAGGCGGGGGGGCCCCGCTCAGCAGCCGAAAGCAGTTCCCACCAGTGCAGCCCTGGCTGAGGACAGCCCTGGTGAGAGCAGCACAAACCCCTTTCCCTTTTCCCAGCCTCCCTGGCTGCCGGCTGCAGCCGAGGCAGAGGCCGGGCAGGGGAGGGCTCATCCTGCCAGCGCTGCTGATGGCGGCAGAGGAGAGAGCGGCCTGGTCCTGCTGAGCGCAGGGTCGCTCTCCCGCCTGGGCTGCCCCTCGGCCCAGCGCTGCATCTCAGGACCAAGGGTCTGTATGGTGGTTAGTGTTGCTTTCAGGAAGGGTTGTTCCCCCACCCCATCCTCCCTTCCCCCTCCCTGCCCCGGCCAATATTCGCTGGAACCGTGCTGGCAGAAGGCCCCGGTTCCTGTTAAGGTCATTTACAGGGAATAATTTAAAGGCAATTTGATGAGGCTGGCAATTCCAACTGCTCCAGGTACACAGGAGCTTTAAATGGGCAGTTGCCTGCCGGTGACCTTTCATATGCCTTTCTTCCTAGGTTCATTCATTTCACTCCCACCAAAACCAAAGCCCCGGCTTACACATGGAAAGGGGCAAAACCCGCCGTGGGAGACAGCTGCTCTCCAGGTCCTCATTGCTGTCTGGAGCCCTCCGTGACCAGGAACGGGCAGTGTGTGCCTCCAGTGTATCCCATCTCTGGATGTGCCAGGGCAAACACCAAGCTCACAGCTGGCCCAAGTGAGTAACAGTTCTCCAGCCGTTCGTTCAGACAAGACAAACAGCCTTTCTTTTTTGCCCTGTGTCAGTGCAGTACAAAACAATCAGCTCCTTGGACTGAGGAGCCTCGGACTGAGGGAAAGGCGGCATTAAGTACCTCAGCCTTTTCCTTGGCCTTTGGCCCTGTTTCCCCCTGCCTCCAGTAAAGGATGGAGATTCTCCCTAGCCCTCCTTTTGTGGGTAATGCATTTCTCAAAACATCTTTGATTGTCTTTGAGGGCAGCAGCCAGATTCAGTTCCAGCTGGGCAGTCTCCTTCTCCTTCCCCTGCGGGAGCCCCGCCCTCCGGAGGGGAGATGTGGGGGCGGGGCGTTCCAGGGGGAGGGGTGAAACGCCGGGGGCGTGGCTGTGATGGGGATGCCGGGCTGTGAGGTCACAGACCCCCGCTGTGCCTCTCCATGATGTGCTCTGCTGTGCCACGGGCACCACTCTGGCAGTGCCAGCAGCAGCAGCAGCAGCGGCAGCAGCAGCAGCAGCATGGTGCAGGCGTGGGGGGCTGTGGCCCCCACCCACCTCCTTCTTCTCCTTCTCCTGGTGGCCCTGCAAGCCTGGGAGGCACAGGCTGCTCCGTGGCGAGCGCGGGACTTAGGTAGGCAGACGGGCAAGGGATGGCACCCAGCCCTGGGCAGCATGGAGCGGAGCCCACCGCACCTCGGGGTGGCAGCAGGGCCAGGGATGTAGTGGGGCAGGGCCGGGAGAGCAGCAGGGCTGGGCTGAGACGGGTGAGCTGTGGCCAGCTCCTCGGGCAAGCGGGAGGCAGACGCCCTGCAGGGAGGCACAGGGGCCGCAGCCACTGCAGGGGGTTTTTGCAGGTGAACGGTGGTGCCAGGAGTGGTGCCTGGCCCTGCCGTACAGCTCTGGCCCTGCCGTGCAGGCCGGGGGAAGGCTGCCCGAGCAGGGCGTCGCAGGGCCAGCTCTCGTGATGGTTGCAGGGGCAGCAGACCGCAGGAGCACTTCTCTCCCAGGCTGCTCACAGCTGTGCCTGGGGCCATGGCTCTGCCACTCCCCAGCTGGGTCCCAGCTTACGGCTTCAGGGACATCTGTCCTCAGGAGGTGTCCGCTCAGGAAGACGGGAGCATTCCTGCTCTAGCCCTGCAGTGCTCTGCTTGTGCAAACACAGGTCCCCAACACACAGCCCCAGCCCGCAGCCCAGGGGAACAGACAGGGCAGCACTCGTGCAGACTCTCACTGGCCAGCGGGCTCTTCTCCACGAGACGCGCGAATGATCATTTTTTTCCTCCAGTGCTTTCACGTGGGCTTCTTTTGTGCACAGCAGAGATCTCCCAGGAAGAAATCCCCGAGGGGCCGTATGTGTGTCCACCTGGTCCTTGAGGGGAGTTGCACACGGCCTGGAAACGGCATTTTGAGAGCTGCCAGGTGCCAGCCAACAGGTCACCCAGGCCCCTCGGCAGCTTTGGAAATCTCCACCCATGTCTGGGTGCCACGTCATTCCCTGGCTCCCCTCCAGTCACTGCAGGTCACTGGGAAAGAAGTAGCTCACAACATCTAATGGAAACGTGCTTGATTACAGCTGTGCCTGTAGGCGACGGCCACCAGACTTCTCAGCCTGACCTTGTCCGGGAGCCTCAGGGCGATCCCACAGGTATGTCACGTGAATGCACGAGCATTTAGGGTTTCATATTCTGTTCCTATGAAATTGTACTTAATAATTTCTTGGCATGTGCTCAGACATGCAGAAGAGCAGAGAGGGAATGGGTCAGGCTGAGTGATGTCCCCTGGGGCACTCTGCCTTGGGAAGCTGTCTTTGCCAGACTCTGCGAGCCTGTGCTGCTTCAGGTGCCTGTTGCAAGGCCAGCGGGCTTGTTGGGGTTGAGTTTAGAGCTAGTGGGAGCTCCAGGGAGTCCTTTCTCCCGACAGCTCCGTGCATGGGTTGTTTTGGATCAGCATGGTCCAGGCACCCAGGAACTGTCTGCACGATGCTCCTGAGTAGGAAGGGAGAGAGGAGTGCCATGGAGCAATCCCGCGTTTGAACTGCATTCCCTGCCATTCAGCTCTGAGGAAGTCTACTGAAATATTTCACGGGAGCTGCTCTCTTCTGTTTGTTTCCAGAGGTGGTGGGGAGCGATGGATATCCAGCTTCCCGGCTGGGTGCCAGGGCTGAGGCGCAGGGAGATCGCATGGGTACGTCATGGCTTTTTACTGCCTTTGAGAGCTGCCAGCTCAAAGCCCAAATGTGTGCGGGTGTGAGAATATAGACCTGCACTGTGTGTGCCGTGACATTCCGTGATCCCTGTGTATGTTCTGCTATTCAGTTATGGTGGTGTGTATCACAGTGTATGATGGAAACGTGTCATGGGTGTTTGGTTGCAGATGTGGCTCCAGCTCCTCGGCTGAATCCTGCGCTGGAGCTCAGCTGGCATCCCAGGGGTGAGTAGTCAGTCTTGGCTGACTTCACAGGCTAAGCTCTCGTTTTCAGTATTTTAGTAGTGAGAAATCTAACTGGATCCTTTCTGTTAAGGTCCTCAAAGAGCAAAGTATAAAGCCAGCCTAGGGCAATCTTCCCAGCAGTCATCAGAAGTCCTAAAGGAAATCCTGGGACAACTGGAGAAAGCGGCACATGGTGGGTGTATATCACTCTTAAGCAGGAGGCTTGGGAAGCTGAGGTTGTAGACACCTGTATGGACAAGCCATAGGCAGCACAAGCAGAAAGGGCTCGATGAGAGCCTCGCTGCACTGACACTCGATTGCACACCTCGCAGGTGCTGGTGAGCTGCAGAGATGGTGCAGAGTCTCTGCTGCCAGTTGTGGTTGCAGCTGAGTGCCAGGCACAGCTGCTGCCCCAGTTATCCCATCGCTGGCCAGAGCTGTTCTGGGCAGACGCTGGTATCCAGCTGGCAGGAACTGGTGGTGCTCACACCTTGCTGCCAGTGGCCGGAGGGGAGAGAGCCCTTGGGCGGCAGAGAGGATGCGCAGGCAGCTTGGGGTCGCTGAGACCGGCAGACTTTGCCGGGGCTGCAGGCATGCCCTGGCCAGGGTCGGAGCAGCCCCGACTTCACCGCCTGGTCCAGCCCCGTTGTTGTCCTTGATGTTTGAGGACTCTGTGTGACAGCTCGTGGTCAGGGACAGGTGAAAGCTGGACACCCAGCTTGAGGCCGGACAGCTACCTTGAAGGCAGCTGAAATGAAAGGCTGTGAATTTTAGCTCTCTGTGTGTAGTTGTGTTTTAGATACCTTGG
Source organism: Nipponia nippon (assembly GCF_047370975.1). Lineage (NCBI taxonomy): Eukaryota > Metazoa > Chordata > Aves > Pelecaniformes > Threskiornithidae > Nipponia > Nipponia nippon. The sequence goes on along the minus strand of NW_028262392.1, from coordinate 298,489 downwards.
TTGTGGCTTTCCTCTTGTTTTGGGGGGCTGTGGGCTCTTCACTGCCACTTGTGAAAGTGCCCAGAACATGGTTGCAAGAGCTTGGGGTTCATTCCACTGCGTGGGGCTGTTACCCTTAGTGTGTGATGGGGTTGGCATGATGGGACGTGCTGCTCCGAAGGGCTCTTTCCCCAGCTGAGTTGGCTGCAGCGTCCTCCTGTCCTCTCTGAAGGAAGTAATTTACCGTCACCTTGCAGTTTGCCCAAAATGAACTGAGTGGAATGTGAACAGGAAGATGACGTGCAATCTCCCAGTCTCTCAGCAGGTCAGGTTTTCCCATCTACTGGTAAACTGGAAAGTGTCCAGGGCTTAAATTTTTTCCGTGAATGACACATTGTTTGGACCAGTGATGAGGTGCACCCCCAAACGCCCAGGCTTTGTTTCTGAGTGTTATTAATGTATTTTGCCTCCTGAAGATACCGTGTTCCTGAGGAGGAACGGTTACTTCTACTTAAACTGACCCCCTTTCTTTCTAAAGAGATGGACCGTGAGACCGTGGAGAAGGAGGCGCTTGAGGAAGGAGGCAGTCCCTCATTGCCAGTCTCTGATGGAAAAACAGGGGCAATTCAACCAACCGGCGTGCCAGGTAATTGCTGCCCCTGGGTCATCCAGTGTCAGATCTCAAAATCCCTGGGTGTCTGCAGGCTCTTCCCCTGCTGCCGGCTACTGCACATGGTGTCAGCAGCCGAACTATGAGTACAGAGCAAGTGTTCTGAAGGGAGCCAGGAGCGGCTCTCTGAGGATGACTGTCGTCTCGGGGGTGTGGAGGTTCTTGCCAGCAGTGTGCCAGAGCGACACCGGTAACCCTCTGTGGATGTGGTGAAGTGCTCGCCTCCCACCGCACCCGTTTCCCAGGAATTTCAGAACCCTGCCATTTTGGGAAGGAGGCCATCTGAACCACGTTCAGTAGACAATGGGAAATGTGACTCTTGATCGAATGGACCTCCCTCAGTACCCGCATCGCAGAGCTTGCCGTGCGTCCCTAGAGGCCCTAGGCCCAACAGAGGGGGATCCCTGCTGTGAGCTGAGGGGCAAAGGGATTCACTGGCAGATCAGGCACAGGCTTAGAGGGCACCTCTGCCTGCAAGTTGTGCCCATGGTGGAGAAAAGGCAAAGGGGGAGAGCAATGTTGAGGTGTCTCGTGAGAGGGCCTGACTACGTCCCCTCGGGGTGTGGGTGCTGGGCTGGGGAGGGAGAGCTGGGGGTGGCACTCCCTGATGCAGGGATGGAGAAAGAGAGGCTCCAGAGTGCATTGGTTTGCAATGGCTTTGGGAGTTTCCTTTGTTTCTACTGAAACATTGCAGGCCCAGGATGTTCACTCCTTCAGAGATGCTAACAAAGTGAGAGAGAGCATTTCCTGGCAATGTCAGCCCTCCTGTGAGAGTGCCAGTCGTGCGCAGGACACCCTAACGTGCAGAATTGTTCCTCCAGGTGTGGATGGCAGGAGAAGCTCAAATGCTGTGGATCCCAATGATTTCCAGAAATACTGCATAGAAGGCGCCGTGGCAGTCTTGGGCTCGGTGCTGTTTGGGATGGCATTGTGTGGTGTGATCTGTCTGTGGAGGAAGAGAAAACGGTGAGTTGTTGGGAGGTTTTTTTGCCAAACTTCTGTAGGAGATGGCTGCTATTGGTCATGAAGCATTGAGAGTATTCTGAAGTGCCGAGTTCCTTATTGGCTAGACTCGGCTGAGGTTTCTGCTGTAAGCTGCTTTAACTGGCCTCTCAATTCATGGGCATTCTTTTCTGAAACCCCTTCTTACTGTGCCAAGTGTGGGTTACAAGTGACCCTGCCTCGACAAGAGCAGACCCAGCGAGAGACGTAGGCAGAGGAAGGTCAGAAAGTAAAAACAACAAGGGATGACATTGGCATAGAAAGTGAGAACTGCAATAGTCACATCTCCCTACCAGTGAACCCCGCAGCAGAAATCACTCTGTTAGGTGATGCCGTAAATCCCAGATGTTCACTGCAGCCAAGGTGTCCCAGCAACGCAGACCGTGGTGACGAACCTTCCCAGCTCTGTGCCTTGCGTTGGAGAAAGAGTCAGTCTGTCCCACCTGCAGCCCAACACTGCCAGCGTGGGCGTTCTCAGCACAGGCAGGGCTTTTGTCTGTGCAGGGGTACGTATCCCTTTGGATAGGTCTTGTGAAGAGAGGATGGAGAGCACCTCAGCGAACAGCGAGCCGAGGCTGTCCCCTTGCCTGGTCAGGGATGGGCATGGAGGCGAGCGCTGGTCCCTGCCAGGCACGCTGAGAAAGGCGACCAGGAGGCTCTCCTGGCCCTGCAGTGCCGTGCCCGGCTTTGGTCCCCTCGGCCTGCCGGGGTCAGGTCTCCTTCCCGGCACATGCAGAGCAGGCAGGTCAGGATGGTCAGGGCCGAGAGGAGACGAGCCATGGGCAGGCGAGCAGAGCCCCAGCCGAGGGGTGCGGGGCGCCCCGTTTTCTGCACAAAGCTCTCCGTGCCCACAGCTCCCACGTGCAGCCAGGTGCCCAAACCCCACAGGGTGCCCAGTGCTGCCCCGCACCCTGGCACCCACGTGGCACCGCAGCTGCGGCGGGGCCTCAGCAGCCTCCTCTCTTCACAGGCGCCTCTCTGCAGCTTCGTGAGCCCGGCCTGACACCAGCAGCCGCCCCACGCACCCAGACAGCTGTCCCGCATGCCCCAGAACCCCTGAGACCCGGACCCGATGCCAGCAGCCACCTTCTGTGCCTGGAGATCCAGCCCACCTGCCACGGAGCACCAAGGATCCAGCCCTCGCCAGCCCGTACAGTGTGTGTCCTGAAAAAAGGCTATTGTTAGTAAAAGACAGGTTTGGACTCTTTAAATCAGGCTTGGGACTCTAAAAATGAGGCTTTGGACCTTCAAAAGCAGAACTGGGGTCTTAAAAATGACGCTCTGCGCCCTTTAAATGCATCCTTGAACCTTAAGAGCGAGGCTTGGAAATATTGCAAATGAGGGTGTGGAACCTGAAAATGAGGCTTTGGGCCTTAAAGAGGAGGCTTTCAATCTTAGAATCAAAGGATTGTACTCTAAAAAGGAAGCTTTGGGCCCTAAAAATGAGGCTGTGAGCCCTAAAAGAGGGGTTTGGACTCTAAAAATGAGGGTTTGGACACTCCAGATGTGGCTTGGGCCCTCAAAACGACTCGCTGGATCCTCAAAATGCCACCTTGGAGCCTGAAATTGAGGCTTTAGAAAGTCAAAAGGAGGCTTTGGAGTCTATAAAGGAGACTTTGCAATCTGAAACAGAGGCTTTGGACCACTAACATGAAGCTTTGAAGTGCAAAATGATGCTTTGGAAGCAAAACTAAGCCTTGAGAAAGTAAAAATGAGGCCTTGGACACTCTAAATGTAGCTTTGGACCCTGAAAAGAGGCTTGGTGCCCTGAAAGTGAGAGTTTAAACCCTAAAAATGAAACTGTGGGCCCCCCAAAAAGGCTATGGGTAATAAAAAACAGGTTTGGAACAAAAAAAATGAGGATTTTGGCCCTCAGAAGGACTCTTTGGGCACTGAAAAGGATGGGCTAGACGCTACAAATGACACTTGGGACCGTGAAAACGAGGGAAACCCATTGGTTCCTCTCTGGCCCCAAGAACTGAAGCTTTGGTCCTGAATATAGGGTTTGGGCACCCCAGTGAAGGCTTTGAGCTGTCAAAGGGGGCTTTGGAGCCTAGAAATGAGAGTTTGGAGCCTCCAAAGGAGGATTTGGGCCTTCAAAATGGGGCTTGGGAAATGAAATGGAGGTTTTGAACTCTGAAATGAGGCTTTGTGCCCTAAAATGATGCTTTGGCACCAAAACCTAAGGCTTTGCACTCTAAAAATGGGTCTTTGGAGGCTCAAAATGAGGCTTGGGACATGAAACAAATGAGGCTTTGTAGCCTAAATGAGGAGTTTGGACCCTCAAATGAGGCTTTGGGCCCACCAAATGAGCATTTGGACTGTCAAAATGAGGCTTTGGTCCGTCCAAATTGCAGACTGGATCCTAAAGCTGAGGCTATGGTTCCTGAAAGCGAGGCTTTGGTCCCAGAAAAGGAGGCTTTAGAAGCTAAAACTGAGGGTTTGAGCCCAAAACTGAGCCTTTGGACTCCTTAAGAAATCACTATAAAGAAGGCTTTGGAGTCTGGGAATGAGGCTTTGGACCTTCAAAGTCAGAACTGGGGACTTAAAAATGATGCTCTGGGCCCTTGAAATGAGTCCTTGAATCTTAAAAGTGGGGCTTGGAAATGGTAAATGAGGTTGAGGACCCTGAAAATGAGGGTTTGGACCATCAAAAGGAGGCTTTCAAGCCTGGAATCAAAGCTTTGTACTCTAAAACTGAAGCTCTGAGCCCTAAAGCAGGGGGTTGGCCCTAAAACCGAGGGTTTGGATACACAAGATGCGACTTGGGCCCTCAATACGACTGGCTGCATCCTAAAACTGAGCCTTTGGAGCCTGAAATTGAGGCTTTGGAAAGTCAAAATGCAGCTTTGGAATCTAAAAAGGGGACTTTGCAAACTGAAAGGGAGCCTTTGGATCATAAAAATGTGGCTTTGAAACCTAAAAAGAGACTTTGGACCCTAAAATGAGCCTTTGATCCCTGAAAGTGAGGCTTTGGATTCTAAGGTGAAAATGTGAATCTTAAAAATGAGGCTTTGGGCCTTGAAGTGAGCATTTGGACCATAAAAGGAGGGGTTGGATCCAGAAAAGGAGGCTTTGGGTCCTGAAAAGGAGACTTTGGGCTCTGCCATCAGTTTTGGACCTTAAAACTGTCCCTGCTCATGACGCTCAGGGCAGTTTATAGAGTTATTCATCTGAATGATTCGAGTCCTGTGCCATAGGGAGAACTCCGTCTCTCTCTCCTCCTTCTGCTGTGTTTACGAGATCTCCACTGACGTGGAGATATTGGCCGTTGCCTCATGTTCAGCCCCACGTTGCCTGACAGCATTCAGGGAATCTGCTGACTTTCATGTTCAAATCCAGGCCCGTGGAGCTCCATGAGGTGCCAGGGCTACACGAGGTGCCAGGAAACAACGTGATTTATCCTTTGTACAGTCCAACAGAAACAACGTTCTCATGAGAACTTGTTGCTGCACTGTTAGGTGCAGGCAAAGCCAGGCAGGTGGCCTCCTGGCCAGTGGAGAGTGGGAGCTGCCTGCAGGCTCCTCGGTGGCAATGAGCTGCCGAGGTTGTCCTGCGGCCCAGGGATCTGTGCAGCACAGCACAGGCGTGAAGACCACACTGTGCATGCAGCACAGCCCAGCCCAGCAGGAGCTGCTCAGGTTTCCCCGTGAGAAGGCTGTCCTCCAGCCTGGTGCCACAGCTGAGGTGCTGCGGCCCACACGTGCACTGCCAGGAAGAGCTGTAGGCCCACTGCTTGTCACACAACTGTCACCTGTTTTGATTAAATGAGTAGAATAGCATAGCATAGCATAGCATATAAACCAGACCAGAGCAGAGCAGAATAGTTTAATTTGAGGGGACCTACAATGATCATCTACTCTGACTGCCTGACCAATTCAGGGCTGACCAAAAGTTAAAGCAAGTTATTAAGGGCATTGTCCAAATGCCTCTTAAACACTGAGAGGCTTGGGGCATCGACCGCCTCTCTAGGAAGCCTGTTGCAGGGTTTGACCACCCTCTCAGTACAGACATGTTTCCTGATATCCAGTCGAAACCTCCTCTGGTGCAGCTTTGAGCCATTCCCACGTGTCCTATCACCGGATCCCAGGGAGAAGAGATCAGCACCTCCCTCTCCACGTCCCCTCCTCAGGCAGCTGGAGAGAGCCATGAGGCCGCCCCTCAGCCGCCTTCTCTCCAAACTAGACAAGCCCAAAGCCCTTAGCTGCTCCTCAGAGGACATGCCTTCCCGCCCTTTCACCAGCTTTGGTGCCCTCCTCTGGATGCATTCAAGGACCTGAACATCCTTCTCCAATGGTGGGGCCCAGCACCGCACACAGTATTCCAGGTGAGGCCTCACCAAGGCTGAATGCAGCGGGATAATCCCCTCTGCTGACCGGCTGGTTTTGCTGTGTTTGATGCACCCCAGAACACGGTTTGCCCTCCCGGCTGCCAGGGCACACTGCTGACTGCTGTGGAGCCTGCTGTCGACCAGCACCCCCAGATCCCTTTCTGCAGGGCCACTCCTCTCCCAATTTATACTTGTGCCCGCTGTTACTGCATCCTGGGTGCAGAATCTGGCATTTTGACTTGTTCCATTTCATCCCATTAATCATAGCCCAATGCTCCAATCTATCTAGATCCCTCTGCAAGGCCTCTTGTCCCTCGGGAGAGTCAACAGCACCTCCCAGTTTGGTATCATCAGCAAGCTTGGTAATGCTGCATTCGACTCCTGCACGCAGATCATCGATAAGCATATTGAACAGAACTGGCCCTAGGATTGAGCCCTGAGGAAGACCGCTGGGGACCGGTGGCCAGCCAGATGCAGCCCCATTCACTGCGACCCTTTGAGCCCTGCCCTTCAGCCAGTTCTTCACCCAGCGCACCGTGAACCCGCTCATCCCCCAGTTGGACAACTTGTCCAGAAGGATGCTGTGAGGGACAGTACCAAAAGCCTTACTAAAATCCGGGAAATCTACACCCACCACCTTGCCTTCATCCACTAGGATGGTGACCTTATCCCAGAAGGATATCAAATGAGTTCAACGGGACTTGTATTTAACATGGGTTCACAAAGGGGAAGGGAAAGTCCAGAGGTCCCTTCCAACCTCAACATTTCTGTCATTCTGTGAGGAGAAAGGAGAAAGGAGAAAACTCCTGGGGGCTTGTGGCAGGCCTGGGAGGGAGCTGAGGTCCCTTCCAGCCCCAGCACTACAAATCCAGCATGAGATGCCTCCATTGACTCAGCTGATTGCCTTCCCTCAGCGTGGCTGAAGGAGATGCCTCCCTGGCAGTGTCCAGGTGTCCTGCCTCATGATGGGCCAAGGCAGGGGGATTCTCAGACCTAACTGTGTCTGGGAGAGGAGAAAGGGCACTGCTGCAAAGAAACCTCTCTGCAGAGGTGAGAGAGGCAACATCGGTGATTCCTTCAGTCTCTTCCCAAGCAGGTTCCTGGAGAGCCCCAGGGACACCTGGAGGGAGCGCCGAGTGGGGTGGGGGGCAGAGAAAGTGACGTCTTGGGCAGGTGCCCTCCTCCGGGGCTGAGACAGGCTCCTGGGGTGGAGGGAGCTCCTGGGAAGCAGGCAGCAGTGCAGAGAGACAGCTCTGCCAAGGAGCAACTCCTCTGCCAAGCGCAGCAGGGCTCTGGGCAAAGGAGTAGGGCAGAGCGAGATTAAAGGCAGGCTGGAGTGGGAGGAGAGAGGAGAGCTGCAAGGGAAGAAACCTTTCCAGCCCTTGACATGGGAAGTCTCTTGGTGCAGGGCAATGCAGCTGCCGTTGCGGGAAGGGTCCCCAAAAGCGTTCATAGCCTCCAGGGTCTGTCAGGAGGCCTCCCAGCCCAGGGGCTCATGTTAGACAAGGGGGAAGGGGTGAAGGCAGGGTGTGCAGCCAGAGCTGCCCAGGGCATTTCAGAGGGGGCTTTTGCAGAGGAAGAGCAAGGCAGGGGATACCTTACAGCTAAAGAGCTTTCCTGAGGCCGTGCTTCCAGTTTCCTGCTGTTTCAGGACAAAGGGAAAAGGCGCTGCTGCGTTTGGCGAGGGAGCCTGAGAGTCCTGAGCTGCCATGCTGAGAAATCAGTAGGTCTGGTAGGAGCCAAGGCAACTGCTTCCATCCACTCCTCTACCTCCAGAGAGCACCAGCATCACCTTTGCTGGCCTCAGCAGGGTTTCTCTGACCTGCTCCTTACTGCCTGCAAGTGGGGAATACCACCAGAGAGTGCTTGAAACAGGGAGGTTTCTTCAGGTCAGAGCTGAGCAGACAGGAGTGAGTGATGGGGTCTGTGATCCCTGACAGGGAAAAACTGGAGGGCAGAGAAACAGCTCCAGGCAGGGATAGCTCCAGGCAGCAGAGACATGGGCAGAGAGCTCTAGGAATCTCCAACCCCAAATGGCATGGGAGGGAGAATTTGGGAAGCTCCCTGTCATGCCCTCCAATGCAGACACCTTCCTCTGCGCAAGACCCCTGCTCTCGTCTCCCACCCAGCACAGCCTCTGCCCTCAAGGCTGTGTGGTCCAGGGCAGGAGTTGCCTCCTCTGCAGCCAGAGCTCTGGCACAGCAGAGGGGCATCTCTCCTGACACGTGGCCGCTTCCCTCTGCAGGGCAAAGGGGCTGAGAGCGACTGCCCTGGGCTTTTGCTAACTGGGAGGTGCTGTGCTCTGCTGGGTAAGGAGAAGGCTTTCCTGAGTGCCCGGCCGCCTCTCCTCTCCTTGCTTCCCTTAGGAGGAGAGTCACAGAGTTCTTCTTTGTTCCTGCCCCTGCTTGTGCTGCTCTTCTTCCTGCTCGTGGGGTCCCTGGCAGTAACGGTGGTGGTGTGGGGCAAGGGGTGGGGGTGGGGAGTGCCTGCTCTGGCCCTGACCTGGAGGGCGCTGCCCTGGAGGTGTTTCCATGGGACCAAGGTGCCCAAGCCCTCTCTTCATTTTCCAGGCTCCAGACACTGCACTCAGTGCTTGGGCAATGAGGCACTGCTTCCCTTAGCAGACAGCACCGTAAGACACCTGATTATGCTGGGCAGGGAGTCCTGCGGGGCTGTGAGCATCCCTCCAGAAGGGCACAGCTCTCCTGCAGGACCTTGGAGATGTCTGAGAGCACCCGATCTGCCCATGCCAATCAGCATCCTTGCCCTGTCCTCTTCCTCATACTCCGCAGAGCTGTGCTGGAAAGGAGAGGTGTTTTGAACTCTGCACCTGGAACAGGACCCCTCTGCTCCCAGGACACTCCAGTGTCTTTTGCAGAGCAACCTCTGGGTGCAGTCGTCCTGCAGCTGAGAGCGGTGCAAGCCCAGAGCAGCTGGGCACCAGGCTGATGGACAGAGCAGCCCTCCTGCATGGGAGCACTGACGGAGGTTTGCACTGAGAGCAACGGGGCAACGGGGGAATGTGACCCTTTCCAAGACCATTTCCCAAGTGGGATGGGCGTGTCTGCATACTAAAACACAGTGTACTGACACACGTTTGCTGCACCTCATCTCCCACCTTCCTCTGGGGAAGAAAGCGTCCTTCTGGGCTTTTTGCCCTCCGCTCTAGTGCAGCACAGGGAACTCCTCCCCAGGAAGCCTCCCTCCAAACACCCGGGGCTGTTGCTGCCTCCATGGGTCCTTGCTGGAAAGCAGGGCTGACCCTTCCGGAGCCCCCGGGGAGAGGGCACGGCTCTGCACAGCACACTCAGCCAGCACAAACCAGAGCTGAAGCCTCGGAGCTGTGTAACAGCCCCCCAGGAAAGAAAAACACCCTTAGGTATTGCACAATGAATGAATGAAATTTGGCTCAGAGAAGCTTCTCTGAATTTTCCTCTTTTCTCTCCTTTGGCAGTTTCCATGCCCAGAAGCAGCAGATGTCCAATGGCAGCTCCACAAACGAGTTCCTCCTCCTGACACTTACAGACACACAGGAGCTGCAGCTCATGGTTTAGAGGTGGACCAGGCAGTTAGGTTAAGAGCTTGGACTCGATGATCTCAGAGGTCCTTTCCAACCTGAACGCTTCTATGATTCTATGAAAAAGGATCTTCTCAGGGCAGCGCCTGAAGGCTTAGGTCTTCTTTCAAAGTGGCTCTAGAGAACATGCCCAGAGAAGTGCCCAGGAGAGGAAAACCCTTGTGAACAGCTCAAGTGTGTGAGTGTGCAGCTTTGGGGCACACAGCAGTGTCATGGACGCTCATGGGAGACTTCAGTCCTTGGCACCCAAGAATGTCTCCTCGCACAGCCAGGCCTCCTGGGAGAGACGTGAAGGACCAGCAGAGCAGGCTCTGGTCTGTGCCCATGTGCGCTGGACACCCCATGCAAAGCACACACCATGCTGGCTGCTATGCAGAAAATTAACCCTATCCCCGCCACAGCCAGTACACCGAAGCTCCCCTCCCACGGCATTCCTGGTAGCAGTTCCGTCTCATTCCCTGCCCAGCGCAGACCAACCGCCTGCAATACAAATGGGGTCACCAAATGAACTCCTCCCGAGCCTTGCACAAGCAGGCAAAGAGCAAAGCGGTGCCTCAGGGAGGTCCTCCCCTCACACATCTCGATGTGCTTCCTCAGCCCATGTTTTTTGGATCCATGGATAGTGAATGGTGAAACATGGTCATCCCCTGAGGATGAGATGGAAAGCCTTGAGAGCTTCTGAACTTAATAAATACTGCTTGTTGTTATGCTAACAAATCTAAACCAATTGAGTACGGTGTAAATATCATTCAAGAACATGCCCATACCTTACACCAAATAGCTCAAGAACAATCTCTGCTCAGGGGTCTGTCAGCTGACTGCGCATGGCTCTGCTCTTAGGTACCACATCTCGGAGCTTGGGCACAGCGCAGTTTAAGGATATTAGCTGTGAGGCAAGGGTAAACTGCTGAGCGCAGATAGCCAGGTAAAAACCTCTCTCAGCACACTTGGATACAGCAGAAGCAGGAGAGAGAGACGGAGTTCTCCCTGTGGCACATGACTCGCATCATTCAGAGGAATAACTCCATAAACTGCCCTGAACTTCATGAATAGGGACAATTCTAAGGACCAAAAGTCATGACAGAGCCCAAAGTCTCCTTTGCACCAACACAGTTACTTCACCACAAAGGCAATCAGGCTGGCGAGGCATGATTTACCCTTGGGGAGTCCATGCCGACTGCTTTTGGACATGTTCTTCTCTTTTAGCTGTCCAGACATGTCATCCATAAGGAGGCATTCAGTGGCTCCCTCCTCACCAAAGTGAGCTTGTACAGCCTGCGGTGCCCTGGCTTGCACTTCTGGCTGCCTTCAAAGATGGGTGCAGCACTTGCTTGTCCTCACTCACATAAGACCTTCGCCAGTCCCGTGACCTCTTAAAAGGGATACTCCAAGAAATGCCAGTCTTCCCCTCTAACTTCCTTACCACTATTCTGCCTGTTATACAGTGGATTTAGTTTCACTAGTCTTTCATATACTTTCACCTATCCTGATACAGTGGCCATTTCTAAAATCATCTTTGTGGATGCAGACTGCCGAGGCAAAGGCCCTTGCCATTTTTCTCCAGTTTTCTCCTCCCCTTAATCTTTGTTCATTCAGATACCTCTCACCTCTGCAGCTGCCTTAAGCCTCAGGGAGTTCAAAGCTTGCCTGTCTCTCAGTAGTCTAATTGTCTCTTTAACCAACACTTTAGTTGTTTTCCTATCTATCTGTTTGCACTTATCTATCTAAAACATTTCTCATAAGATTATCTCTTGTGGAAGGGCAACCTCCTTAGAGGCAGCTTGTACTTAGCAGATGGATACAGAGTGTGTTTTACTGTTTGTGAAACTTTATCATATTTTTCTTTTCTTTACTTGCAAATAGGAAAAATTCTCCTGTGCCTGTGTGCAGCCAGTTCTCGAAGGAGAGCAGGTGGGAGATGGTGCAGAGGACCTGTAGCATCCAGCTACGGAGATCAGTGCAGAAGTCTGATGCAAGGAACAGTGATGCAAGTCCCAGGTGGCCAATGACAGAAAAGGGGACGTTTGGGAGGTGAGGAGCAAAGTTGTCCATACAGTGTCAGACCTCAAGGGACTGCTTTTCCTACCTGTCCAGACCTCCCGAGCGGACACTCACCTCTTCTTTAACCTCAGAATTAATAAAAAATATCCTTTAAAACAAAATTCATTTTTATTAGATGCACTTTGAAATCTTTCGCCTTAACTACCCTAGGAAACCTCTCTAATGAGCTGTACAAGTCGTGAAGACTTGGAGAAAATCACAGGAAGAGACAGGGCTCGTTAGGGCTTTTTAATGAGCCCCATGGTGTATTTGGGGCTGAGGCCTTGAACCTCAGATACCGAGAGGAGATTGAACAAACTGCTCAAGAAGTCCAAGTCAGAAGCTGAACCCAAAGTATCTGGAAGCATTAATGGGCCCCATGAGGACCATTACTGACAAAGCCTCCCCAGGGACTCTTTAGAGCAGGTAATTGGAGGCCATGATTGCAGGTAGGCAAAGGCTCTGTGCAGGCAGCTGTAATGCTGAGCAAACCCTTTGGTTTCTTCTGTGAAGCAGAAAGGCCAAGCCCTTATCCGCAGGCCCTGGGAAGGCAGATCCTGTCCCTCCCGCATGGCTCAGGGCTCTTCCTGGGGGCAGTGGGGTGTGAGGGTGAGCAATGCCAAGTGTAGGAAAACTGTACACCACCTCCCGACCTCCCCAGGCAGGGCTGAGGAAGAAACAAAGGCCAGAGCCTCAAAACAAGTTTTGCCTGGTAGGCCTCGGTGCCAGAGGCAGCTGCCAGAGCCAAGAGGACAAAGACCTCGGTCCTGTTGGGCCTTTCAGCCTTGCTAGAGCCCTTGGCCATCTCTGCTGCAGGCTGTCCTACGCTGTCCCATGCCTGCACCTCTTTCCCTTCAGGCTCTTGACATCCATCTTGCCTTCCCACCTAGCTCTCAGCCCAGCATTTCTATAGCTTCACTGATGGCTCTCCACCCTTGCTGGCTTCCCCTTGAAACACAAAGCCATGGGCTGATCCAGACTCCCTCTGGGTCACCTCTTGCACCACAAGGCTACCCTTTCAGTGACATTTCTTTTTCCTCACATCCAGTCTGAACCTTCCAAGCTGCACTTTGTGGAGGCTTCCTTCTCTTCCCACTACCAGGAAAAGCTCCGTCACCTCTGAAGCCGCCCTTCAAGCAGTTGCACGCTACTACTATAGTGCCCTGAGCCTCCACTTCACCAGGAGAAAGAAGTCCAGGTCCTTCAGCCTCTCCACAGAGACCCAGACCCCCATCCTGAGATGCTGGTGGGCAGAGGTGGTTGGGGGGTTACCCGGAGGGCAGGAGCAGCAGGAGGAGCACAAACCTGCTGCTGTACCTGCCATGGCAGTTGGGCAGTGTGGGGCTGGTTTGGGGCAAACAGCATTCTGAGGGGTCCGTCCCTATGGCGATCATTCTGCCAGCACCTGCTTCAGCCAGCCTTGCGATGCTTTGATTTTTCATACCACAACAACTTCCCACCTCCATGATTTTCCATCCTGCTGATGAGTTCCTGCCCTCAGTGTTGGTTTCCCAGCCCCACGATGGTTCCCCGTCCCAGTGATGATTTCCCATCCCAATGGTGGTTTGCTATCCCAGTGGTCTCCCATCCCAAGCATGATGTTTTGGGGGAGGCGAATTGCCTGTCCACGGGGAAGGGATGGGGCCAGCACCAGTGGCCCTGTGATGCCAACATGCCTGTGCTGTCCCATCCTGCCCTGGTGGTTGGGATTGGGGCGTGGGGGGTTAGGGCACTTTTGGGTTGTTTTTGTCCTCCCCTCTGTGCCCTGGGGGGCAACTGCTGCTCCCAACTGTGGTGGAACCGGTGCCGGTACCGTTACCGTTCAGCCATGATGGGGAGCTGTCACGAGAATTTGGCAAGTGGGCTATGCTGACGAGGAGAGAAGCTGGGACGCAGAGTATAGCATTACAAGAGGAATTCTTGCATTCGTGCGCATGAGCCGTCCCATTCAAACTGGGGCACCACAAATGCGGTTTTACAGATGCTTCTTATGCTTTTCAAGCGTTCCGGTCCAATGCAATTTGACCGACCTCTGCTTAACACACACACAGGCTGCTGTTCTGCAAAGCAACTCCAATTCTGTGGCGTCATCATCCATCTGCTTCTTTCTTGATCTTGACGTCCCTGGAGTTGGTCTGGCTGCAGATCCTGATCTCTGATGGCAGATAAGGGGAGGGTTTCACAGAGGTGTCGGAGGGGCTGGGATGCTGGCGTGAGCTGGGTCATCCAGGGGCATCCTTTCTTCTTCAGGGTGGGGGCTGTCCTTCTCCTCCTTGCTGGGGGCCTTTAGTCCTGCTGACTGAACCATGACTGTGCAGTATACAACGTCAACTAGATGTATATCTGTCTATCTTCAGGAGCTTGATCCAATTTCATACTCTCATGACTAATTGCTGCAATAGTTAGGGCATGAGATTTTCCTAAGAGAGCCCTGGGGTGTCCCTCTGTGGGGGTCCCTGGGAGGTACTTGTGGGGGTTGCTCGTAGTGTGGTGGGAGATGCAGGTACTGGGGGCGATGGTAGCAGCGTGGGGTGGGGATGCTGTTCCTGGGGCCATTTTCTCCAGCCTGCGGTGGGGATGCCAGCAGTGGGGCTGTCAGGAGCAGGACAGGGCAGAGATACCAGGGGTGTTGGTGCCAGGCCGGGGTGGGGATGCCGGTTCCGGGGCGGTGGTTCCCGTTGGGAACCGCAAGGTGGTGCCGCCTTTCATAGGGGTGGCCGCCTTTCACCAGGGAACAAAACGGAGGGACAAGGAGCACCAGTTCAGAGTCAACCTGTGGCTGTATCTTGGGGGGAAGATAAAATTCATTGGAAATGAACCTATAAGAGACCAGGTGCTTTGGTCCACGAGCCTCATGGACACAGTCCTGTACCTGGGAAGAGCGGAAGAGAAACCCTCAGCAACCCAAATGTGCCAGCCAAAGCTGGGAACAGGCACACGTACAGCCCTGGGCAGGTTTTTATTCATCCAGCTGGTGCAGCTCAGGGAGGAGGTGGGAGCTCTGCCAGCAGATGAGCAGCCCTTCGTCAGCAGTGCACGGGGAAGCCCAGGGGCTGATGGCTACAGGAGGTGCCCGGGCCGTGGCAGCTGTGTGGCCTCCAGGGGACACATTCCCATGTGGGCCCATGTCACAAAGGGGCAGTGATGCAGCACCCACCCGGCGCTTGTGACCTCACCTGGCCGGGGCTTGAAATCCTGAAGAGCAGGCCAGCGAAAGCTAGTTGGGCTGAGCTGGCCTTCGGGATAACTCAGCTCCTTCCATTGCTACTTGCGTGCCTATTTTTTTCCAAGCATTTATCATTTACTGCTCACTTCTCCTCAACTTCCATCCTCGTTCAAAGGTAATTATGATTTGACTTTCAGGACACAGCATAGGGTAGGTAGATAGAGGAGAAAAGTATAGGCTGGTGTGTGCCTTCCGAGCTCTAGGCTGAGCTATTACACCTTTCTAGGCTGGCCAGATATGGGCTATGGGTAGAGTTCCTCTTTGCTAATTCTTATATTTCTTTGCCATATCCCAGGAGAGGTAAGTAGGGGGGTGGCAGTGTAGTCTGAGGCATTGGGCTCAGCCTGGAATGACAAGAAGCCCACCCTGACTGATGGGGTAGGAAGGGAGACAGAAAAGGAGGACGGCAAAGGCAGCCATTAAAGTAGCGGCCGAAAGCCGGTCACTGCTGTGTACAAGGTGGGAAAGTGTGGGCTGGAGAGCCAGAGGGCTCTGCTGCTAACGCTGGCCACAGGTAAGCAGCAGGACCCCTTTAGAGAAGGTGACACGCAATGCAGTGTGTCAAAAGGGCCTTGGTAATTGCTGTCAATTGGAGTCCTGTGACAGGGACAGCAGGGCCATCAGCCTGCAGCTCTGCAGCACTTACAAGTACCACTGAAACACTTCTGATGGCAGACGTTGATCTGTGCATTTCATTTGGAATTGTTTTCAATCATTTTCTTGAACTACAATTATTTCTTTGCAATCAGGTGACAGGACGGGCGCTGATCTTCTCTTTCTGGAGCACGTCCTGACATCCTTTGTCATCCAAAGCTTTCCGCTCTGTTCCTGAGAGGAGCAATGGCCGCAAAGGGGAATGACTCCTGTGAGTAACGGCTTCACCATTGGACTTTGTGAATGCCCAAAGGCGACGGACGTGGCTGCTGCTCCATCCCTGACTGTGGATGTGCTGACAACCTAGAGTGAATTCTGGGGCGTTTCCTGGTAGCAGCCAGGCTCACCCAGGTGTTTTTGATTAGACACAGGAAAATGAGTTTTGTCTGTCATCTGCCACGATGTACAAGACTTTGAAAGATGACATTGCTCGTACTGACATCAGTAGGGTTACCTTCTGGGCTAGGGACTTGCTTGTTTTCATCAAGTTACCATCAGGAAAAGGGAAGACTTGACCTAAGAATCCAATTCAAGGCTCTAGAGGGAAAGGAAGGTAGCCCGAAGCACAGAAATCAGAGTGTGGCTTTCTTGGAGTTTTGGCAAAGGAAGCAGGGCAACAGACTCTTTTCCAAAACTGCTTCTTGACCAGTCATTGTCAATGGCAGTGTTAGGCTTCCCCCAGTGTTTCTGTGTTGGAGGTTAGAGCTGCTTGTCCTGGGGGCTCCTGTACAGAGCTTGACTTTTAAACGATGCTTTTGTGCAACAACGTCATCTCCTCTCTTTTCAAATGTCATTTCCCTGCAGCCACTGCCGAGGGAATGGCTCTGCCACAAAGGATCCTCTTTCCCCCGGAGAAGCTTTGCATGGATTGGCAGCAAAGACAGAGAGCTGGAGCAGGACTCCACAACCTGGGCAATACGTGCTACCTCAACTCCGTCCTGCAGTGCCTGACGTACACACCCCCTCTCGCCAACTACCTGCTCTCTCGGGAGCACAGCTGCTCGTGTCAGTACTTTTATCAACAGCTCCTTGCAAATCTGGTGGGCTCTTCCCAAGGATTCCCAGCATCTGGAATTTGATTGAGGAGAAAAGCAGCCCTCCTCTCTCAATCCCCCGAGTTGGTGTTCTTTGAACACGCAAGCCTAGAAGCCCCTTGTCCTATCTCGGTGTATTCATCTTCAGAAAGGCACCTCTTTCTAGCCCCTGCTCTCGGTCCCCATTCCTGCAAGTTAAACTCTCTTTGCTTCTTGCACAGAAAACTTTTGTCAGTTCAGCATCCCTCTGAAGAAAGTTTTCTATGCACTACAATGTCCCAGTGGGCCATTGGCACCTTGGGAGAAGAGGAGTGGGGGCTGTTCTTGTAACTTCAGGATCTCCATTAGGTTTCCCACCGCTCTGGAGATCTTGCTAACCCGAGACGCTTCCCTCCCTCCCTTCCTCTTCAGGTCGCCAGCAAGGCTTCTGCATGATGTGCAGAATGGAAGCACACGTTAACAAGGTCCTGCATTCCTCAGCCAGTGCCATCCAGCCTTGGAGTGTTGTCAATGTCCTCACACGTGAGTCATTTCAGGTGCTTTTACAGGTTTCCTTCCCTTCCTGTGGGGGACAACTCCTAACTTCTTCTTTCTTAGGAATAGGAGAACATTTCCAGCATGGCATGCAGGAAGACGCCCACGAGTTCTTACGCTGCACTGTCGATGCCATGCAGAGAGCTTGTCTGAGTGGAAGCAACGAGTAAGCACAAGCAAATTACCTCTTCCATGCTCCTGAGCTCTTTGGACTCCTTGATGCACTCCCGTCAAGGAAACCCTACAGCCAGGGTTTTCAGACAAAGCAAAACTCCTGGAGGAGATAACTCTCTGCCCTACTTCTGAGCTCCCTGCCTTACCCTTTCTTTCCAGCTTGGATGTCTCTTCTCAAGCAACTACCATCGTCCACCAAATATTTGGGGGCATGCTGAGATCCAGAGGTACTTTTCCATGACTATCGCTCTGCTTGGAATTGTCTGTGTCCTTCTGTCTGCCTGTGATAAACAGCTGATCGTGTGACTGGCGTAGCAGGTATGGAGGCCGTAAACCGGCACAGTCAGTCGACTTCCCCTGTCGCTGAGCATTTTGATTTGCCTTCCAGTCACGTGCTTGAGCTGCAAAGCCGTTTCCGATTCCTACGAGGCCTTCCTGGATCTTCCTTTGGATATAAATGTAAGAGGGTTTGTAACTGGGATTCAAGACATCCCAAGGCCCCCGTAGCTTTCCAGAATAAACGCAGGTGGTGTAAAACCATATACTGCAAAGCCAAGAGAAGAGAGCTTGGTGGTGGGTGGGGAGTGGAATGGACTGTGTCCTTCTGGGGAGGCCATGGCAGTGGTCTCCCTGTAGGTGCTGGCTTTAAGCGGGACAAGCACACGTTATCCTCCCTGCACCCTTGATGGACTCTCCTCCTTCTTCCCTTTGCCCTCCCTCAACACCCCTCTGGCTCCCAGGCTGATGGGTTGTGTTGTTTTCATTCTGATGACCCTGCACCCCATCAGTAGCTGAACTGAGTGGTGCCACAGAGAGGTCGCTTTGATAGCCCTGGGCATTCCTGGGAAATGAGGAAATGTTCAGCATAATACCCTCTTTCTGCCTCCTTCTGGACACTGCTTGTGGGTTCACAGTGGGTCTCCTCAGCCTCAGCTACCTGCGCCTTCTTGGCAGCTCTTAGCCAAGTGTTTGGGCGAGGGCGTTTCCCCGAGCTCAGTGCTCTCCTTTCTCCCTCCTCCAGGCAGCCTCCTCTGTCACCACAGCTCTGGAGGACTTTGTGAAACCCGAGCAGCTGGATGGGGAAAACTGCTTTAAATGTAGCAAGTAAGATGATTACTAACGCCATATTAATGCTAGATCCTTCCTGAAGGTGCTGCATGTCATCGTGCAGAAGTCCTCTTTTCATGGAGGTTTAATGCACAGTAATGGGCAGCAGCTGTTGTTTAATCTGGCACTTATGGTTCTGAATAGCCTTAAAACAGCGTCAGGATGTGTGAGACAGGAAAGCTTGTCTTGCCTTCTGGCGGGGAAAAAGGGTGCCCTTCAGCATCTGGCTCTGTGCTTGGTTTCAAGGTGTGACAAGATGGTTGCTGCCTCCAAGAGGTTTACAATCCATCGTGTGCCCAAGGTTCTCACCGTGTGTCTGAAAAGGTTTGAACATCTCACCGGCAGGAAGATCAGCAAGGTGTGTACGCAATTGGAGTGCAACTTTCTCTTCCTGGAGCGGGAGGTGTCCCAAAGCAGTATGCTCTTTCACAAGCCGTTCATGTTGGGTTCTTCGTGTTCCCTTCTGGGGAGACGAGAGTTCCCGTGGGAAGACAAGCATGGACTCTGCTCCGACGGAGCTGCTTTGGCCAAGAACAGTTTCCTGCCACCCAAACCATGACATGTTGAAGGCTATTCCATGTACTAGCTCAGGATCATTTCTGAGCCCTCTTGGTCTCTCTGTAGGTGGTGGAGTATCCCGAGTACTTGGATCTTTGGCCATACACATCTCGGACAGCAGGAGAACCGCTCCTCTACGCCTTATATGCTGTCCTGGTACATAGCGGTGGCAGCTGTCATGCAGGACACTATTTCTGCTACACCAAGGTCAAGAGCAACTTCCTTCCTAGCAGGGGAAAAATGTGTGCTGGGGAAGGCAACCTTTCACAGCAGTGTTACTGGCAGCCAAGGTTCTGGGGGAGAAGGTCTCCTTACCGGCTGCGTTGGAGTTGTTTTGGTGTGCTCTTGGTTCGGTAGTTTTCTGCCTGTGTTATCACTGAGAAACCAGGCAGTTCCTCTCCAGCTATCGATGCCTTTCTTTGCAGGCCAGCGATGGACTGTGGTACAAGATGAACGATGCATCTGTGGAGGGTTCTGACATCAACACAGTTCTCAGGCAGCAAGCCTATCTACTGTTTTATGTCAGGTAATAACCAGTATTAAAATGTGTTCCGAATACGTTTCCTTCTCCTGGCTTTGCTCTTTTTCTTCTCATCCTCCTGAGTGTTTCTCTTTCGGTCCTAGGAGACAGTTCCTACCTGCATCATTCAGTGCTGTCAAGTCTGAACTACCTCACCTCCGTCCTTACCTTTCCTTGCCGGGCTTTCGGCTCCTGCCCTGCTGTAAAGTGCTCCTTGTCTGCTCTCTGAAGCTGGCTAATGTAGAGAAGAGTACTTAAAGGGGGCCTCCAGGAAAGATGGGGAGGGACACTTTATCAGGGGGTGTAGTGATAGGACGAGGGGTAATGGTTTTAAACTGAACAAGGGAAGATGTAAGTTAGGTATTAGGGAGAAATTCGTTACGGTGAGGGTGGTGAGACACTGGAAGAGGTTGCCCAGAGAAGCTGTGGATGCCCCCTCCCTGGAAGTGTTCAAGGCCAGCTTGGAGGGGACTTTGAGCAACCTGATGGAGTGGAAGGTATCCCTGCCCATGGCAGGGGACTTGGAACTAGATGATCTTTAAGGTCCCTTCCAACCCCAACCGTTCTGTGATTCTGTGATTCTATGAAATGGAGGCCGTAGGGGGGATAAAGACAAGGACTTGCTCTGACAGGTGTAGACCTGGTGGGAAGACCCCAATCGAATTTCTCATTTCTAGTCTCGCTTATATCTTCTCTCTGTTGTGGAAACCGCTCCAAGAAAATGACTGAACCCCAGAGGAGGCTGCAAGAACAGACCTAAATGGAGATCACTCTTTGTTTCTCCAGGTGCACTGATTTGAAAACTGGAGAAAGGGCTTCTTCCTCACCAGCACCATCATATGCCCGTCCCTTCCTCAGTCAGCGGGGGGCCGACAGCAAACAGGCGTGCTCTGTGGGACCACAGGATCTGCCTCGTCGGACTAAGGTAACTCTGGGGAGGTGGGTCAGGGCAGCAGGTGGACAGTGGATTTCTTTCTGGGATCTTGGCATTGCTCTCTTTTCCCTCCCACACTGCAGCTTTCTTCACAGCCCCAACACTGCTCCCTCTCAAAGCATCCCACTTGTCTGCCTTTGGCCCTTCTGCCTTTGCAGCCCTCCAGGAGAGCCTTTGGGAGGCCCTTAGCTGTCCCCTCCCACAGCTTCTGGGCTTGCCTCACTCTTCTGCTCCTTTCAGGACGAAAGGGCAGGACCTTTTCACAGCTCTCTTTGCAGGACGTGGCGCTGGGCATGGAGGACTCTGCAGAGGACAGCAGCTCCTCTGCAACAGCCAGCAAGAGCCAGCTCACCTGGGCAGGTGCACGGGAGGCATCTGCAGGCTGGACGGGCTTCATCTGGCCAGGCAGGCTCAACATTGCCTCCTACATTGGCTCCTGCTTGCATCGCTTCTTCTGTGGCTGCATAAGGCTGGTGTCCAGAAGGAAAGCTGCGTGCCCGCTCTGCTCTCAACCATGTGAGCGTGTGCTGCACACCGTGCGAGAAGACAGCAACAAAGAGGAGCATGGATTCAGCCCTTCTTCCCGCTGCCAGAAGAGTGGTGCCAAGGAGAGGGCCCGGAGCAGATCCCCGCAGTGGGGAAAAGATCCCCGCAGCTGGTGCGTGGACACCACCGACTATGACCACTCAGCAGGGAGGAGGAGGAGGACAACCGGTCCTCCAAGGTGTGACTGCACTCTCAGGGATGACACAGCTGCAGGGCCCTCCAACGGCAGCTCCCAGTTGGCTCCTGCACCCAGTGCTGCTCGGGAGCAAACCCTGCTAGTGCAGAGAGAGCAGAGCAGATCCCTGCGGCAGGGCTATGATCTCCACAGCCAGTTTGTGGAGATCATGAACTATGACAGCTCACTAAGGGGGAGGAGGAGGTGGAGAACAAGTCCTCCATGTTGTGACCAAGCCCCAAGGGATGACACAGCTCCAGGGCCCTCCAACGCCAGCTCCAAGTGGGTTCCCGCATGCAGGGCTGCTTGGGACCAAACCCTGCTGAGGCAGAGAGAGCGGAGCAGATCCCCACAGCGGGGCTATGATGTCTGCAGCCAGTTTCTGGACACTACAGATTATGATGCCTCAGTAGGGAGAAGGAGGAGGAGGGTTTCAGTGCCCCAGAGAAGCACGCCAGACAAAGACTCGGGGCGCTGCGGCGGTGACGGGGAGAGATTGTGACCCTGGCTGAAGAAGGAGCACAGCATCTTTCTTCTGCTGTGCCAGAGAAGAGGAGCAGCAGAAGAAAAAGGAGGAAGAGGAGAAAACAAGGAAGCACCAAAACTGCCCCCAGCAGGGACCAAGCTGCACAAAGGGCACCAGCAGCCCACCCTGTCCCGCCTCCCAGTGCTGCCTCTGGCCAGGAAGAGCTCAGAGAGACCTTCCAGAGACTTGGACAGCTCTGCCGGCTAGCCCGCCTGCCCACAGGTCCCTCGAGGAAGAGCTTTAAGCCCTGGTCAGCTCTTGGGATCGCCTTGCAAAAACAACACTCACTTGGTACCCACAGTCAGAAAAGCCAAAGCCAGAATTAAAAACACTCCTTGGCCTTGCATATGTAATTCCTGGGGTGTTTTCTTCTCTGTAGGTTTTGGGGCAATTGGAGGAAATGCCCAGTGTGGGAGGTTTATGTCTTGGGATTTTGAAAGCTGTGTGCTTGCCTGGGCCCATCTTGCAATCTCTTCTTTTTAAATATGGAGTTCAAGTCACTCCAACAGAAATGGGCTGGCTGAGACGACAGCGAGTGGGACTGAAACGGGCTGAACGGCCGGGCCCTGAGGGTGCTGCTCAGTGGCACCAAGCCTAGTGCGAGGCCAGTAACCAGGGGTGTCTCGCAGGGGTCAAGACTGGGTCTGATCCTGTTTATCATCTTCCTTAATTAATGTTCTGGAGGATGGGGCAGAGTGCACCCTCGGCAAGCTGACTGATGACACCAGACTGGCAGCAGCGGCACTTAGGCCAGGGGGTCGTGCTGCCGTCCCGAGGGACCTGGGCAGGCTGCAGAGACGGGCTGACAGGGACCTCATGCCCAGACCAGAAAGGGGACGTGCAAAGGGTGCTGTGCGGGTGACGAGCAGCGGCACAGGCTGCCCAGGGAGACTGTGGAGTCTCCATCCCTGGCGATGTTCCATGGCCCTCTGGACATGGTCAAGGACAAGCGGCTGTGAAATGGACGCCTGGAAGAGGACCCAGCCACCAACGCTGTCACCCTCAGGCGGCCATCGACAGCTCCACCAGCAAGCTGCAGCCCTGGAGAGGAGCCCAGGGCGGAGCAGGCTCCTGGCAGGCCCTGCGGCCCCTGGAGAGGAGCCCAGGCAGCAGCAGGTTCTCTGGCCGGAGCTGCGGCCCGTGGGGTCCAGGCAGGAGCAGGGGAATGGCGTGAGGAGGAAGGGGCGGCAGAGCCGAGGCGCTGTGGGCTGCCCGCAGCCCCATTCCCCGTCCCCCTGCACCGCTGGGAGGGGAGAGGGGGCCGAGGAGTCGGGAAGGAGGAGTGAGGCTGAGCCTGGGAAGGGCGGGGCTGGGGGAAGCTCTTTGGGTTGGGGTTTGGTGCTGCTCTCCTGCTGCCTTTTCCCTTGGCACCAAACTGCATCAGCCTGGCCCCGCTCAGGCCCCGCTCGCCCCTGAGGGGGCGCAGGCGGCTCTGGGAGGAGAGGCCCGGGCTGCTCCCGCCCACCCAGCCAGAGCCGCGCCATTGGCCACAGCTGAGCCAATCAGCAGAGCCGGTGTTGGCCTGTCAGGGCCAGGCAGCCTGGGGCGGGGACGCAGGGGCCAGAGGCCGAGCAGCCTGAGGAGAATGGGGTCAGAGCAGGGCTGGGGGCAGGCGGGGGGGGCCCGCTCAGCAGCCGAAACCAGTTCCCACCAGTGCAGCCCTGGCTGAGGACAGCCCTGGTGAGAGCAGCACAAACCCCTTTCCCTTTTCCCAGCCTCCCTGGCTGCCGGCTGCAGCCGAGGCAGAGGCCGGGCAGGGGAGGGCTCATCCTGCCAGCGCTGCTGATGGCGGCAGAGGAGAGAGCGGCCTGGTCCTGCTGAGCGCAGGGTCGCTCTCCCGCCTGGGCTGCCCCTCGGCCCGGCGCTGCATCTCAGGACCAAGGGTCTGTATGGTGGTTAGTGTTGTTTTCAGGAAGGCTTGTTCCCCCACCCCATCCTCCCTTCCCCCTCCCTGCCCCGGCCAATATTCGCTGGAACCGTGCTGGCAGAAGGCCCCGGTTCCTGTTAAGGTCATTTACAGGGAATAATTTAAAGGCAATTTGATGAGGCTGGCAATTCCAACTGCTCCAGGTACACAGGAGCTTTAAATGGGCAGTTGCCTGCCGGTGACCTTTCATATGCCTTTCTTCCTAGGTTCATTCATTTCACTCCCACCAAAACCAAAGCCCCGGCTTACACATGGAAAGGGGCAAAACCCGCCGTGGGAGACAGCTGCTCTCCAGGTCCTCATTGCTGTCTGGAGCCCTCCGTGACCAGGAACGGGCAGTGTGTGCCTCCAGTGTATCCCATCTCTGGATGTGCCAGGGCAAACACCAAGCTCACAGCTGGCCCAAGTGAGTAACAGTTCTCCAGCCGTTCGTTCAGACAAGACAAACAGCCTTTCTTTTTTGCCCTGTGTCAGTGCAGTACAAAACAATCAGCTCCTTGGACTGAGGAGCCTCGGACTGAGGGAAAGGCGGCATTAAGTACCTCAGCCTTTTCCTTGGCCTTTGGCCCTGTTTCCCCCTGCCTCCAGTAAAGGATGGAGATTCTCCCTAGCCCTCCTTTTGTGGGTAATGCATTTCTCAAAACATCTTTTATTGTCTTTGAGGGCAGCAGCCAGATTCAGTTCCAGCTGGGCAGTCTCCTTCTCCCTCCCCTGCGGGAGCCCCGCCCTCCGGAGGGGAGATGTGGGGGCGGGGCGTTCCAGGGGGAGGGGCGAAACCATGGGGGCGTGGCTGCGGTGGGGAGGCCGGGCTGTGAGGTCACAGACCCCCGCTGTGCCTCGCCCTGATGTGCTCTGCTGTGCCGCAGGCACCGCTCTGGCAGTGCCAGCAGCAGCAGCAGCAGCAGCAGCAACATGGTGCAGGCGTGGGGGGCTGTGGCCCCCACCTGCCTCCTTCTTCTCCTTCTCCTGGTGGCCCTGCAAGCCCGGGATGCACAGGCTGCTCCGTGGCGAGCGTGGGAATTAGGTAGGCAGGCGGGCAAGGGACGGCACCCAGCCCTGGGCAGCGTGGAGCGGAGCCCACCGCACCTCGGGGTGGCAGCAGGGCCAGGGTTGTAGTGGGGCAGGGCCGGGAGAGCAGCGGGGCTGGGCTGAGACGGGTGAGCTGTGGCCAGCTCCTCGGGCAAGCGGGAGGCAGACGCCCTGCAGGGAGGCACAGGGGCCGTGGCCGCTGCAGGGGGCTTTTGCAGGTGAACGGTGGTGCCAGGAGTGGTGCCTGGCCCTGCCGTACAGCTCTGGCCCTGCCGTGCAGGCCGGGGGAAGGCTGCCCGAGCAGGGCGTTGCAGGGCCAGCTCTAGTGATGGTTGCAGGGGCAGCAGACCACAGGAGCACTTCTCTCCCAGGCTGCTCACAGCTGTGCCTGCGGCCATGGCTCTGCCGCTCCCCAGCTGGGTCCCAGCTTTCAGCCTCGGAGACATCTGTCCTCAGGAGGTGTCCGCTCAGGAAGACAGGAGCATTCCTGCTCTAGCCCTGCAGTGCTCTCCTTGGGCAAACACAGGTCCCCAACACACAGCCCCAGCCCGCAGCCCAAGGGAACAGACAGGGCAGCACTCGTGCAGACTCTCACTGGCCAGCGGGCTCTTCTCCACGAGACGTGCGAATGATCATTTTTTTCCTCCAGTGCTTTCATGTGGGCTTCTTTTGTGCACAGCAGAGATCTCCCAGTAAGAAATCCCTGAGGGGCCGTATGTGTGTCCACCCGGTCCTTGAGGGGAGTTGCACACGGCCTGGAAACGGCATTTTGAGAGCTGCCAGGTGCCAGCCAACAGGTCACCCAGGCCCCTCGGCAGCTTTGGAAATCTCCACCCACATCTGGGTGCCACGTCATTCCCTGGCTCCCCTCCAGTCACTGCAGGTCACTGGGAAAGAAGTAGCTCACAACATCTAATGGAAACGTGCTTGATTACAGCTGTGCCTGTAGGCGACGGCCACCAGACTTCTCAGCCTGACCTTGTCCGGGAGCCTCAGGGCGATCCCACAGGTATGTCACGTGAATGCACGAGCATTTAGGGTTTCATATTCTGTTCCTATGAAATTTTACTTAATAATTTCTTGGCCTGTGCTCAGACATGCAGAAAAGCAGAGAGGGAACGGGTCGGGCTGAGTGATGTCCCCTGGGGCACTCTGCCTTGGGAAGCTGTCTTTGCCAGACTCTGCGAGCCTGTGCTGCTTCAGGTGCCTGCTGCAAAGCCAGCGGGCTTGTTGGGGTTGAGTTTAGAGCTGGTGGGAGCTCCAGGGAGTCCTTTCTCCCGACAGCTCCGTGCATGGGTTGTTTTGGATCAGCATGGTCCAGGCACCCAGGAACTGTCTGCACGATGCTCCTGAGTAGGAAGGGAGAGCGGAGTGCCATGGAGCAATCCCGCGTTTGAACTGCATTCCCTGCCATTCAGCTCTGAGGAAGTCTACTGAAATATTTCACGGGAGCTGCTCTCTTCTGTTTGTTTCCAGAGGTGGCGGGGGGCGATGGATATCCAGCTTCCCGGCTGGGTGCCAGGGCTGAGGCGCAGGGAGATCGCATGGGTACGTCATGGCTTTTTACTGCCTTTGAGAGCTGCCAGCTCAAAGCCCAAATGTGTGCGGGTGTGAGAATATAGACCTGCACTGTGTGTGCCGTGACATTCCGTGATCCCCGTGTATGTTCTGCTATTCAGTTATGGTGGTGTGTATCACAGTGTATGATGGAAACGTGTCATGGGTGTTTGGTTGCAGATGTGGCTCCAGCTCCTCGGCTGAATCCTGCGCTGGAGCTCAGCTGGCATCCCAGGGGTGAGTAGTCAGTCTTGGCTGACTTCACAGGCTAAGCTCTCGTTTTCAGTATTTTAGTAGTGAGAAATCTAACTGGATCCTTTCTGTTAAGGTCCTCAAAGAGCAAAGTATAAAGCCAGCCTAGGGCAATCTTCCCAGCAGTCATCAGAAGTCCTAAAGGAAATCCTGGGACAACTGGAGAAAGCGGCACATGGTGGGTGTATATCACTCTTAAGCAGGAGGCTTGGGAAGCTGAGGTTGTAGACACCTGTATGGACAAGCCATAGGCAGCACAAGCAGAAAGGGCTCGATGAGAGCCTCGCTGCACTGACACTCGATTGCACACCTCGCAGGTGCTGGTGAGCTGCAGAGATGGTGCAGAGTCTCTGCTGCCAGTTGTGGTTGCAGCTGAGTGCCAGGCACAGCTGCTGCCCCAGTTATCCCATTGCTGGCCAGAGCTGTTCTGGGCAGACGCTGGTATCCAGCTGGCAGGAACTGGTGGTGCTCACACCTTGCTGCCAGTGGCCGGAGGGGAGAGAGCCCTTGGGCGGCAGAGAGGATGCGCAGGCAGCTTGGGGTCGCTGAGACCGGCAGACTTTGCCGGGGCTGCAGGCATGCCCTGGCCAGGGTCGGAGCAGCCCCGACTTCACCGCCTGGTCCAGCCCCGTTGTTGTCCTTGATGTTTGAGGACTCTGTGTGACAGCTCGTGGTCAGGGACAGGTGAAAGCTGGACACCCAGCTTGAGGCCGGACAGCTACCTTGAAGGCAGCTGAAATGAAAGGCTGTGAATTTTAGCTCTCTGTGTGTAGTTGTGTTTTAGATACCTTGGTTGTGGCTTTCCTCTTGTTTTGGGGGGCTGTGGGCTCTTCACTGCCACTTGTGAAAGTGCCCAGAACATGGTTGCAAGAGCTTGGGGTTCATTCCACTGCGTGGGGCTGTTACCCTTAGTGTGTGATGGGGCTGGCATGATGGGACGTGCTGCTCCGAAGGGCTCTTTCCCCAGCTGAGTTGGCTGCAGCGTCCTCCTGTCCTCTCTGAAGGAAGTAATTTACCGTCACCTTGCAGTTTGCCCAAAATGAACTGAGTGGAATGTGAACAGGAAGATGACGTGCAATCTCCCAGTCTCTCAGCAGGTCAGGTTTTCCCATCTACTGGTAAACTGGAAAGTGTCCAGGGCTTAAATTTTTTCCGTGAATGACACATTGTTTGGACCAGTGATGAGGTGCACCCCCAAACGCCCAGGCTTTGTTTCTGAGTGTTATTAATGTATTTTGCCTCCTGAAGATACCGTGTTCCTGAGGAGGAACGGTTACTTCTACTTAAACTGACCCCCTTTCTTTCTAAAGAGATGGACCGTGAGACCGTGGAGAAGGAGGCGCTTGAGGAAGGAGGCAGTCCCTCATTGCCAGTCTCTGATGGAAAAACAGGGGCAATTCAACCAACCGGCGTGCCAGGTAATTGCTGCCCCTGGGTCATCCAGTGTCAGATCTCAAAATCCCTGGGTGTCTGCAGGCTCTTCCCCTGCTGCCGGCTACTGCACATGGTGTCAGCAGCCGAACTATGAGTACAGAGCAAGTGTTCTGAAGGGAGCCAGGAGCGGCTCTCTGAGGATGACTGTCGTCTCGGGGGTGTGGAGGTTCTTGCCAGCAGTGTGCCAGAGAGACACCGGTAACCCTCTGTGGATGTGGTGAAGTGCTCGCCTCCCACCGCACCCCTTTCCCAGGAATTTCAGAACCCTGCCATTTTGGGAAGGAGGCCATCTGAACCACGTTCAGTAGACGATGGGAAATGTGACTCTTGATCGAATGGACCTCCCTCAGTACCCGCATCGCAGAGCTTGCCGTGCGTCCCTAGAGGCCCTAGGCCCAACAGAGGGGGATCCCTGCTGTGAGCTGAGGGGCAAAGGGATTCACTGGCAGATCAGGCACAGGCTTAGAGGGCACCTCTGCCTGCAAGTGGTGCCCATGGTGGAGAAAAGGCAAAGGGGAAGAGCAATGTTGAGGTGTCTCGTGAGAGGGCCTGACTACGTCCCCTCGGGGTGTGGGTGCTGGGCTGGGGAGGGAGAGCTGGGGGTGGCACTCCCTGATGCAGGGATGGAGAAAGAGAGGCTCCAGAGTGCATTGGTTTGCAATGGCTTTGGGAGTTTCCTTTGTTTCTACTGAAATGGTGCAGGCCCAGGATGTTCACTCCTTCAGAGATGCTAACAAAGTGAGAGAGAGCATTTCCTGGCAATGTCAGCCCTCCTGTGAGAGTGCCAGTCGTGCGCAGGACACCCTAACGTGCAGAATTGTTCCTCCAGGTGTGGATGGCAGGAGAAGCTCAAATGCTGTGGATCCCAATGATTTCCAGAAATACTGCATAGAAGGCGCCGTGGCAGTCTTGGGCTCGGTGCTGTTTGGGATGGCATTGTGTGGTGTGATCTGTCTGTGGAGGAAGAGAAAAGGGTGAGTTGTTGGGAGGTTTTTTTGCCAAACTTCTGTAGGAGATGGCTGCTATTGGTCATGAAGCATTGAGAGTATTCTGGAGTGCCGAGTTCCTTATTGGCTAGACTCGGCTGAGGTTTCTGCTGTAAGCTGCTTTAACTGGCCTCTCAATTCATGGGCATTCTTTTCTGAAACCCCTTCTTACTGTGGCAAGTGTGGGTTACAAGTGACCCTGCCTCGACAAGAGCAGACCCAGCGAGAGACGTAGGCAGAGCAAGGTCAGAAAGTAAAAACAACAAGGGATGACATTGGCATAGAAAGTGAGAACTGCAATAGTCACATCTCCCTACCAGTGAACCCCGCAGCAGAAATCACTCTGTTAGGTGATGCCGTAAATCCCTTTTGTCTGTGCAGGGGTACGTATCCCTTTGGATAGGTCTTGTGAAGAGAGGATGGAGAGCACCTCAGCGAACAGCGAGCCGAGGCTGTCCCCTTGCCTGGTCAGGGATGGGCATGGAGGCGAGCGCTGGTCCCTGCCAGGCACGCTGAGAAAGGCGACCAGGAGGCTCTCCTGGCCCTGCAGTGCCGTGCCCGGCTTTGGTCCCCTCGGCCTGCCGGGGTCAGGTCTCCTTCCCGGCACATGCAGAGCAGGCAGGTCAGGATGGTCAGGGCCGAGAGGAGACGAGCCATGGGCAGGCGAGCAGAGCCCCAGCCGAGGGGTGCGGGGCGCCCCGTTTTCTGCACAAAGCTCTCCGTGTCCACAGCTCCCACGTGCAGCCAGGTGCCCAAACCCCACAGGGTGCCCAGTGCTGCCCCGCACCCTGGCACCCACGTGGCACCGCAGCTGCGGCGGGGCCTCAGCAGCCTCCTCTCTTCACAGGCGCCTCTCTGCAGCTTCGTGAGCCCGGCCTGACACCAGCAGCCACCCCACGCGCCCAGACAGCTGTCCCGCATGCCCCAGAACCCCTGAGAGTCAGACCCGATGCCAGCAGCCACCTTCTGTGCCTGGAGATCCAGCCCACCTGCCACGGAGCACCAAGGATCCAGCCCTCGCCAGCCCGTACAGTGTGTGTCCTGAAAAAAGGCTATTGTTAATAAAAGACAGGTTTGGACCCTTTAAATCAGGCTTGGGACTCTAAAAATGAGGCTTTGGACCTTCAAAAGCAGAACTGGGGTCTTAAAAATGATGCTCTGCGCCCTTTAAATGCATCCTTGAACCTTAAGAGCGAGGCTTGGAAATATTGCAAATGAGGGTGTGGAACCTGAAAATGAGGCTTTGGGCCTTAAAGAGGAGGCTTTCAATCTTAGAATCAAAGGATTGTACTCTAAAAAGGAAGCTTTGGGCCCTAAAAATGAGGCTGTGAGCCCTAAAAGAGGGGTTTGGACTCTAAAAATGAGGGTTTGGACACTCCAGATGTGGCTTGGGCCCTCAAAACGACTGTCTGGATCCTCAAAATGCCACCTTGGAGCCTGAAATTGAGGCTTTAGAAAGTCAAAATGAGGCTTTGGAGTCTATAAAGGAGACTTTGCAATCTGAAACAGAGGCTTTGGACCACTAACATGAAGCTTTGAAGTGCAAAATGATGCTTTGGAAGCAAAACTAAGCCTTGAGAAAGTAAAAATGAGGCCTTGGACACTCTAAATGTAGCTTTGGACCCTGAAAAGAGGCTTGGTGCCCTGAAAGTGAGAGTTTAAACCCTAAAAATGAAACTGTGGGCCTCCCAAAAAGGCTATGGGTAATAAAAAACAGGTTTGGAACAAAAAAAATGAGGATTTTGGCCCTCAGAAGGACTCTTTTGGCACTAGAAAGCATGGGCTAGACGCTACAAATGACACTTGGGACCGTGAAAACGAGGGAAACCCATTGGTTCCTCTCTGGCCCCAAGAACTGAAGCTTTGGTCCTGAATATAGGGTTTGGGCACCCCAGTGAAGGCTTTGAGCTGTCAAAGGGGGCTTTGGAGCCTAGAAATGAGAGTTTGGAGCCTCCATAGGAGGATTTGGGCCTTCAAAATGGGGCTTGGGAAATGAAATGGAGGTTTTGAACCCTGAAATCAGGTTTGGTGCCCTAAAATGATGCTTTGGTACCACAACCTAAGGCTTTTCACCCTACAAATGGGTCTTTGGAGGCTCAAAATGAGGCTTGGGACATGAAACAAATGAGGCTTTGTAGCCTAAATGAGGAGTTTGGACCCTCAAATGAGGCTTTGGGCCCACCAAATGAGCATTTGGACTGTCAAAATGAGGCTTTGGTCCGTCCAAATTGCAGACTGGATCCTAAAGCTGAGGCTATGGTTCCTGAAAGGGAGGCTCTGGTCCCAGAAAAGGAGGCTTTAGAAGCTAAAACTGAGGGTTGGAGCCCAAAAATGAGCCTTTGGACTCCTTAAGAAATCACTATAAAGAAGGCTTGGGAGTCTGGGAATGAGGCTTTGGACCTTCAAAGTCAGAACTGGGGACTTAAAAATGATGCTCTGGGCCCTTGAAATGAGTCCTTGAATCTTAAAAGTGAGGCCTGGAAATGGTAAATGAGGTTGAGGACCCTGCAAATGAGGGTTTGGACCATCAAAAGGAGGCTTTCAAGCCTGGAATCAAAGCTTTGTACTCTAAAAATGAAGCTCTGAGCCCTAAAACAGGGGGTTGGCCCTAAAACCGAGGGTTTGGATACACAAGATGCGACTTGGGCCCTCAATACGACTGGCTGCATCCTAAAACTGAGCCTTTGGAGCCTGAAATTGAGGCTTTGGAAAGTCAAAATGTGGCTTTGGAATCTAAAAAGGGGACTTTGCAAACTGAAAGGGAGCCTTTGGACCATAAAAATGTGGCTTTGAAACCTAAAAAGAGACTTTGGACCCTAAAATGAGCCTTTGATCCCTGAAAGTGAGGCTTTGGATTCTAAGGTGAAAATTTGAACCTTAAAAATGAGGCTTTGGGCCTTGAAGTGAGCATTTGGACCATAAAAGGAGTGGTTGGATCCTGAAAAGGAGGCATTGGGTCCTGAAAAGGAGACTTTGGGCTCTGCCATCAGTTTTGGACCTTAAAACTGTCCCTGCTCATGACGCTCAGGGCAGTTTATAGAGTTATTCATCTGAATGATTCGAGTCCTGTGCCATAGGGAGAACTCCGTCTCTCTCTCCTCCTTCTGCTGTGTTTACGAGATCTCCACTGACGTGGAGATATTGGCCGTTGCCTCATGTTCAGCCCCACGTTGCCTGACAGCATTCAGGGAATCTGCTGACTTTCATGTTCAAATCCAGGCCCACGGAGCTCCATGAGGTGCCAGGGCTACACGAGGTGCCAGGAAACAACGTTATTTATCCTTTGTACAGTCCAACAGAAACAACGTTCTCATGAGAACTTGTTGCTGCGCTGTTAGGTGCAGGCAAAGCCAGGCAGGTGGCCTCCTGGCCAGTGGAGAGTGGGAGCTGCCTGCAGGCTCCTCGGTGGCAATGAGCTGCCGAGGTTGTCCTGCGGCCCAGGGATCTGTGCAGCACAGCACAGGCGTGAAGACCACACTGTGCATGCAGCACAGCCCAGCCCAGCAGGAGCTGCTCAGGTTTCCCCGTGAGAAGGCTGTCCTCCAGCCTGGTGCCACAGCTGAGGTGCTGCGGCCCACACGTGCACTGCCAGGAAGAGCTGTAGGCCCACTGCTTGTCACACAACTGTCACCTGTTTTGATTAAATGAGTAGAATAGCATAGCATAGCATAGCATATAAACCAGACCAGAGAAGACCAGAATAGTTTAGTTCGAGGGGACCTACAATGATCATCTACTCTGACTGCCTGACCAATTCAGGGCTGACCAAAAGTTAAAGCAAGTTATTAAGGGCATTGTCCAAATGCCTCTTAAACACTGAGAGGCTTGGGGCATCGACCACCTCTCTAGGAAGCCTGTTGCAGGGTTTGACCACCCTCTCAGTACAGACATGTTTCCTGATATCCAGTCGAAACCTCCTCTGGTGCAGCTTTGAGCCATTCCCACGTGTCCTATCACCGGATCCCAGGGAGAAGAGATCAGCACCTCCCTCTCCACGTCCCCTCCTCAGGCAGCTGGAGAGAGCCATGAGGTCGCCCCTCAGCCGCCTTCTCTCCAAACTAGACAAGCCCAAAGCCCTTAGCTGCTCCTCAGAGGACATGCCTTCCCGCCCTTTCACCAGCTTTGGTGCCCTCCTCTGGATGCATTCAAGGACCTGAACATCCTTCTCCAATGGTGGGGCCCAGCACCGCACACAGTATTCCAGGTGAGGCCTCACCAAGGCTGAATGCAGCGGGATAATCCCCTCTGCTGACCGGCTGGTTTTGCTGTGTTTGATGCACCCCAGAACACGGTTTGCCCTCCCGGCTGCCAGGGCACACTGCTGACTGCTGTGGAGCCTGCTGTCGACCAGCACCCCCAGATCCCTTTCTGCAGGGCCACTCCTCTCCCAATTTATACTTGTGCCCGCTGTTACTGCATCCTGGGTGCAGAATCTGGCATTTTGACTTGTTCCATTTCATCCCATTAATCATAGCCCAATGCTCCAATCTATCTAGATCCCTCTGCAAGGCCTCTTGTCCCTCGGGAGAGTCAACAGCACCTCCCAGTTTGGTATCATCAGCAAGCTTGGTAATGCTGCATTCGACTCCTGCACGCAGATCATCGATAAGCATATTGAACAGAACTGGCCCTAGGATTGAGCCCTGAGGAAGACCGCTGGGGACCGGTGGCCAGCCAGATGCAGCCCCATTCACTGCGACCCTTTGAGCCCTGCCCTTCAGCCAGTTCTTCACCCAGCGCACCGTGAACCCGCTCATCCCCCAGTTGGACAACTTGTCCAGAAGGATGCTGTGAGGGACAGTACCAAAAGCCTTACTGAAATCCGGGAAATCTACACCCACCACCTTGCCTTCATCCACTAGGATGGTGACCTTATCCCAGAAGGATATCAAATGAGTTCAACGGGACTTGTATTTAACATGGGTTCACAAAGGGGAAGGGAAAGTCCAGAGGTCCCTTCCAACCTCAACATTTCTGTCATTCTGTGAGGAGAAAGGAGAAAGGAGAAAACTCCTGGGGGCTTGTGGCAGGCCTGGGAGGGAGCTGAGGTCCCTTCCAGCCCCAGCACTACAAATCCAGCATGAGATGCCTCCATTGACTCAGCTGATTGCCTTCCCTCAGCGTGGCTGAAGGAGATGCCTCCCTGGCAGTGTCCAGGTGTCCTGCCTCATGATGGGCCAAGGCAGGGGGATTCTCAGACCTAACTGTGTCTGGGAGAGGAGAAAGGGCACTGCTGCAAAGAAACGTCTCTGCAGAGGTGAGAGAGGCAACATCGGTGATTCCTTCAGTCTCTTCCCAAGCAGGTTCCTGGAGAGCCCCAGGGAGACCTGGAGGGAGCGCCGAGTGGGGTGGGGGGCAGAGAAAGTGACGTCTTGGGCAGGTGCCCTCCTCCGGGGCTGAGACAGGCTCCTGGGGTGGAGGGAGCTCCTGGGAAGCAGGCAGCAGTGCAGAGAGACAGCTCTGCCAAGGAGCAACTCCTCTGCCAAGCGCAGCAGGGCTCTGGGCAAAGGAGTAGGGCAGAGCGAGATTAAAGGCAGGCTGGAGTGGGAGGAGAGAGGAGAGCTGCAAGGGAAGAAACCTTTCCAGCCCTTGACACGGGAAGTCTCTTGGTGCAGGGCAATGCAGCTGCCGTTGCGGGAAGGGTCTCCGAAAGCGTTCATAGCCTCCAGGGTCTGTCAGGAGGCCTCCCAGCCCAGGGGCTCATGTTAGACAAGGGGGAAGGGGTGAAGGCA
This sequence comes from Nipponia nippon, assembly GCF_047370975.1. NCBI lineage: Eukaryota > Metazoa > Chordata > Aves > Pelecaniformes > Threskiornithidae > Nipponia > Nipponia nippon. The sequence goes on along the minus strand of NW_028262392.1, from coordinate 263,986 downwards.
GGGTGTGCAGCCAGAGCTGCCCAGGGCATTTCAGAGGGGGCTTTTGCAGAGGAAGAGCAAGGCAGGGGATACCTTACAGCTAAAGAGCTTTCCTGAGGCCGTGCTTCCAGTTTCCTGCTGTTTCAGGACAAAGGGAAAAGGAGCTGCTGCATTTGGCGAGGGAGCCTGAGAGTCCTGAGCTGCCATGCTGAGAAATCAGTAGGTCTGGTAGGAGCCAAGGCAACTGCTTCCATCCACTCCTCTACCTCCAGAGAGCACCAGCATCACCTTTGCTGGCCTCAGCAGGGTTTCTCTGACCTGCTCCTTACTGCCTGCAAGCGGGGAGTACCACCAGAGACTGCTTGAAACAGGGAGGTTTCTTCAGGTCAGAGCTGAGCAGACAGGAGTGAGTGATGGGGTCTGTGATCCCTGACAGGGAAAAACTGGAGGGCAGAGAAACAGTTCCCGGCAGGGATAGCTCCAGGCAGCAGAGACATGGGCAAAGAGCTCTAGGAAACTCCAACCCCAAATGGCATGGGAGGGAGAATTTGGGAAGCTCCCTGTCATGCCCTCCAATGCAGACACCTTCCTCTGAGCAAGACCCCTGCTCTCGTCTCCCACCCAGCACAGCCTCTGCCCTCAAGGCTGTGTGGTCCAGGGCAGGAGTTGCCTCCTCTGCAGCCAGAGCTCTGGCACAGCAGAGGGGCATCTCTCCTGACACGTGGCCGCTTCCCTCTGCAGGGCAAAGGGGCTGAGAGCGACTGCCCTGGGCTTTTGCTAACTGGGAGGTGCTGTGCTCTGCTGGGTAAGGAGAAGGCTTTCCTGAGTGCCCGGCCGCCTCTCCTCTCCTTGCTTCCCTTAGGAGGAGAGTCACAGCGTTCTTCTTTGTTCCTCCCCCTGCTTGTGCTGCTCTTCTTCCTGCTCGTGGGGTCCCTGGCAGTAACGGTGGTGGTGTGGGGCAAGGGGTGGGGGTGGGGAGTGCCTGCTCTGGCCCTGACCTGGAGGGCGCTGCCCTGGAGGTGTTTCCATGGGACCAAGGTGCCCAAGCCCTCTCTTCATTTTCCAGGCTCCAGACACTGCACTCAGTGCTTGGGCAATGAGGCACTGCTTCCCTTAGCAGACCTCACCTTAAGACACCTGATTATGCTGGGCAGGGAGTCCTGCGAGGCTGTGAGCATCCCTCCAGAAGGGCACAGCTCTCCTGCAGGACCTTGGAGATGTCTGAGAGCACCCCATCTGCCCATGCCAATCAGCATCCTTGCCCTGTCCTCTTCCTCATACTCCGCAGAGCTGCGCTGGAAAGGAGAGGTGTTTTGAACTCTGCACCTGGAACAGGACCCCTCTGCTCCCAGGACAGTCCAATGTCTTTTGCAGAGCAACCTCTGGGTGCAGTCGTCCTGCAGCTGAGAGCGGTGCAAGCCCAGAGCAGCTGGGCACCAGGCTGATGGACAGAGCAGCCCTCCTGCATGGGAGCACTGACGGAGGTTTGCACTGAGAGCAACGGGGCAACGGGGGAATGTGACCCTTTCCAAGACCATTTCCCAAGTGGGATGGGCGTGTCTGCATACTAAAACACAGTGTACCGACACACGTTTGCTGCACCTCATCTCCCACCTTCCTCTGGGGAAGAAAGCGTCCTTCTGGGCTTTTTGCCCTCCGCTCTAGTGCAGCACAGGGAACTCCTCCCCAGGAAGCCTCCCTCCAAACACCCGGGGCTGTTGCTGCCTCCATGGGTCCTTGCTGGAAAGCAGGGCTGACCCTTCCGGAGCCCCTGGGGAGAGGGCACGGCTCTGCACAGCACACTCAGCCAGCACAAACCAGAGCTGAAGCCTCGGAGCTGTGTAACAGCCCCCCAGGAAAGAAAAACACCCTTAGGTATTGCACAATGAATGAATGAATGAAATTTGGCTCAGAGAAGCTTCTCTGAATTTTTCTCTTTTCTCTCCTTTGGCAGTTTCCATGCCCAGAAGCAGCAGATGTCCAATGGCAGCTCCACGAACGAGTTCCTCCTCCTGACATTTACAGACACACAGGAGCTGCAGCTCATGGTTTAGAGGTGGACCAGGCAGTTAGGTTAAGAGCTTGGACTCGATGATCTCAGAGGTCCTTTCCAACCTGAACGCTTCTATGATTCTATGAAAAAGGATCTTCTCAGGGCAGCGCCTGAAGGCTTAGGTCTTCTTTCAAAGTGGCTCTAGAGAACACGCCCAGAGAAGTGCCCAGGAGAGGAAAACCCTTGTGAACAGCTCAAGTGTGTGAGTGTGCAGCTTTGGGGCACACAGCAGTGTCATGGACGCTCATGGGAGAATTCAGTCCTTGGCACCCAAGAATGTCTCCTCGCACAGCCAGGCCTCCTGGGAGAGATGTGAAGGACCAGCAGAGCAGGCTCTGGTCTGTGCCCATGTGCGCTGGACACCCCATCCAAAGCACACACCATGCTGGCTGCTATGCAGAAAATTAACCCTATCCCAGCCACAGCCAGTACACCGAAGCTCCCCTCCCATGGCATTCCTGGTAGCAGTTCCGTCTCATTCCCTGCCCAGCGCAGACCAACCGCCTGCAATACAAATGGGGTCACCAAATGAACTCCTCCCGAGCCTTGCACAAGCAGGCAAAGAGCAAAGCGGTGCCTCAGGGAGGTCCTCCCCTCACACATCTCGATGTGCTTCCTCAGCCCGTGTTTTTTGGATCCATGGATAGTGAATGGTGAAACATGGTCATCCCCTGAGGATGAGATGGAAAGCCTTGAGAGCTTCTGAACTTAATAAATACTGCTTGTTCTTATGCTAACAAATCTAAACCAATTGAATACGGTGTAAATATCATTCGAGAACATGCCCATACCATTCCCATGAGGAACCAGGAGCTCAAGGATGCCCTATGGAAACTGGCCCAGTAGATGTTGATTCACCGAAAATAACTTGCCTCCCCCTCTCTGCACATTTCCCAGAGTTTATCTTATGGCAGGAGACTATTGTTTTCCCTTATGATAATCATACATCTAGATATTTTTTCTGGGTTTATTTATACTGCTTCATTCAAGGCTTGATCCTGTTGTGTCTTACCCTTGCACAACACGGTGTCAAATGTGACCTGTCCAATAGCAGCTCTTCAATAAAACAGAATCTCCCAGGTCCAGAGACTGAAGGCTGGGCTCTTCCTCCAAAGCTGCTGCCAAGAAACTGTCCAAGGAATCAGTCTTTTAAAGAGTCTGTTCTTCTTGTGTTCTCAATGTTTTGGGGTTAGGTTCATGGTACTATTGGGTTCCACTGGACCAAATGCTCTGGGTTTAAACGCTCTCTTCTTGGTGTCCAGGGGCAGGGCAGATGGTCCATGAGCTCCCCATTATCTCCTTAGGTTTCTTCATGTGTGACAGGAGTGATGGCATATACCAGACTCCCTGGAAATGAATTTGGAGGGGTGAGGAGAGGAGAGGATGGGGACTCCCCACGTGCCCTGGGGTTGGAATGAATGGAGGCTCAGAAGGTGAAACACCCTCAGTGGTGAAGTCCCACAAAATTACAGCACTAAATTGAGGTAGGCACAAACAAGGACTGTGCAATGGGAGTCAGTGGGAACCCAGCAGGCAGAGGGAAGGGAGACTGCAGAGATGCGGGAGCTGCCTGAGGAGCCCCAGGACTCTCATGCTGTCCTGGTCAGTGGGGCCGATGGAGGCAGAGAAGGGGGCAAATGCAGGCGGAGTTGGGGATAACCTATAATATGAATGCAGCAGAGCTGGAGATTGACTGGCTTCTGTTTCCTCGTGCCCTTGGGGCCAGCATCAGCCCTGGGGCTGGTGGGGAGGCTGAGCCCCCTCTCTGCCCCCCAGCAGCTGCTCGTCCCTTCAGAGGGGCTGGGGCTGTGGTTGAGTGCCCAGAGCTCTCAGCAGCCTGCAGCGGACACAACCATGGGGTCAGGGAGGTGGAGAGATCTGGGCAGGGGCTGGGCTGGGCCGCAAAAGGCCTGGAAGAGGAAATGCTACTGCAGAGGTAATCTGTGTGAGTGTGCAGGCTGGGGGCCCCCAGCAGGGTGCTCACGGTGCAGAGCCAGGCATGATGGTGAAGGAAGCAAGGCACCGAAGGTGCACAAGAGAGGGGCCTGGTCTGTTCCATATTCCCTTGGCATCCCGAGGAAGCAGCCTCAGGGAAATTGTCCCAGACCCATCCCCCACACCGGCCATTTCCATCTCTGCCATAGGCCATGGGTCCAGATAAAGACAGGGAGATCGCTTACTGATTCCTGTCACAGGCAAAGAAGACATGACATTTATTGCCAATTAAAAGAATGTGGATAGTGAGAAATGATAACAAGAGTATTAAAGACCATTTCCCCACCCCACTCCTTTTTCCCAGGCCCAGATTACTCCTTCATTCCCAATTCTTCTACCCACCCCAGCCTTGAGAGGCGCAGGGGGGTGGGAAATGGGGGGTTTCAGTTAGTACATAACAGTTCACCTCTGTCACTCCTTCCTCCCATACTTCTCCCCTGCTCCAGCGTGGGTCCTCTCCACAGGATCCCGCTCTATTTGCAGTCAAGGCTATGTGTTGTTCACTTCTTTCTCTCTTACTTTTCTCCTTTCTACTCACAGAATGACAGAAATGTGGAGGTTGGAAGGGACCTCTGGACTCTCCCTTCCCCTTTGTGAACCCATGTTAAATACAAGTCCCGTTGAACTCATTTGATATCCTTCTGGGATAAGGTCACCATCCTAGTGGATGCAAGGAAGATGGTGGGTGTAGATTTCCCGGATTTTAGTAAGGCTTTTGGTACTGTCCCTCACAGCATCCTTCTGGACAAGTTGTCCAACTGGGGGATGAGAGGGTTCATGGTGCACTGGGTGAAGAACTGGCTGAAGGGCAGAGCTCAAAGGGTCGCAGTGAATGGGGCTGCAAGTGGCTGTCCACAGGTCCCCAGCGGTGCTCCTCAGGGCTCAATCCTAGGGCCAGTTCTGTTCCATACACTTATCGATGATCTGCATGCAGAAGTAGAATGCACCATTACCAAGTTTGCTGATGATAATGATTCCATTTCACAGAATCGGCTGCTGCTTGAGGCTGGCCGGGAGGTCAGCTGGAGGACGAAGTCACCGGGTCCAACCCCCCTGCTCAAGCAGGGCCTCCTGCAGCTGCTTGTCCTTGACCACGTCCAGAGGGCCGTGGAACATCGCCAGGGATGGAGACTCCACAGTCTCCCTGGGCAGCCTGTGCCGCTGCTCGTCACCCGCACAGCACCCTTTGCACGTCCCCTTTCTGGTCTGGGCATGAGGTCCCTGTCAGCCCGTCTCTGCAGCCTGCCCAGGTCCCTCGGGACGGCAGCACGACCCCCTGGCCTAAGTGCCGCTGCTCCCAGACTGGTGTCATCGGTCAGCTTGCCGAGGGTGCACTCTGCCCCATCCTCCAGAACATTAATTAAGGAAGATGATAAACAGGATCAGACCCAGTCTTGACCCCTGCGAGACACCCCTAGTTACTGGCCTCGCACTAGGCTTGGTGCCACTGAGCAGCACCCTCAGGGCCCGGCTGTTCAGCCCGTTTCAGTCCCACTCGCTGTCGTCTCAGCCAGCCCATTTCTGTTGGAGTGACTTGATCTCCATATTTAAAAAGAAGAGATTGCAAGATGGGCCCAGGCAAGCACACAGCTTTCAAAATCCCAAGACATAAACCTCCCACACTGGGCATTTCCTCCAATTGCCCCAAAACCTACAGAGAAGAAAACACCCCAGGAATTACATATGCAAGGCCAAGGAGTGTTTTTAATTCTGGCTTTGGCTTTTCTGACTGTGGGTACCAAGTGAGTGTTGTTTTTGCAAGGCGATCCCAAGAGCTGACCAGGGCTTAAAGCTCTTCCTCGAGGGACCTGTGGGCAGGCGGGCTAGCCGGCAGAGGTGTCCGAGTCTCTGGAAGGTCTCTCTGAGCTCTTGCTGGCCAGAGGCAGCACTGGGAGGGGGGACAGGGTGGGCTGCTGGTGCCCTTTGTGCAGCTTGGTCCCTGCTGGGGGCAGTTTTAGTGCTTCCTGGGTTCTTCCGCCTCCTCCTCTCTGGCATTGCACAAGTCAGATGCTGTGCTCTGCTCTTATCCAGGGTCGCAATCTGCCCCCATCACAACAGCAGTACCCCGAGTGTTACTCTGATTTGTGTCTCTGGGGCACTGAAACCCTCCTCCTCCTCCTCCCTGCTGAGGTGTCATAGTCTGTGGTTTCCAGAAACTGGCTGCAGACATCATAGCCCCGCTGCGGGGATCTGCTCCGCTCTCTCTGCCTCAGCAGGGTTTGCTCCCGAGCAGCCCTGCGTGCCGGAGCCCATTTGGAGCTGGCGTTGGATGGCCCTGGAGCTGTCTCATCCCTTGGGGCTTGGTCACGACATGGAGGACTTGTTCTCCACCTCCTCCTCCTCCTTGCTGGGCAGTGGTAGTCTCTGGTCTCCACGAACCAGCTGTGGAGATCATAGCCCCGCTGCAGGGATCTGTTCTGCTCTCTCTGTCTCGGCAGCATTTGCTCCCGAGCAGCACTGGGTGCAGGAGCTGACTGGGAGCTGCTGTTGGAGGGCCTTGCAGCTGTGTCATCCCTGGGAGTGCAGTCACGTCTTGGAGGACCAGTTCTCCTCCTCCTCCCTGCTGAGTGGTCATAGTCGGTGGTGTCCACGCACCAGCTGCGGAGATCTTGTCCCCACTGCGGGGATCTGCTCCGGGCCCTCTCCTTGGCACCACTCTTCTGGCAGTGGGAAGAAGGGCTGAATCCATGCTCCTCTTTGTTGCTGTCTTCTCGCACGGTGTGCAGCACACGCTCACATGGTTGAGAGCAGAGCGGGCACGCAGCTTTCCTTCTGGACACCAGCCTTATGCAGCCACAGAAGAAGCGATGCAAGCAGGAGCCAATGTAGGAGGCAATGTTGAGCCTGCCTGGCCAGATGAAGCCCGTCCAGCCTGCAGATGCCTCCCGTGCACCTGCCCAGGTGAGCTGGCTCTTGCTGGCTGTTGCAGAGGAGCTGCTGTCCTCTGCAGAGTCCTCCATGCCCAGCGCCACGTCCTGCAAAGAGAGCTGTGAAAAGGTCCTGCCCTTTCGTCCTGAAAGGAGCAGAAGAGTGAGGCAAGCCCAGAAGCTGTGGGAGGGGACAGCTAAGGGCCTCCCAAAGGCTCTCCTGGAGGGCTGCAAAGGCAGAAGGGCCAAAGGCAGACAAGTGGGATGCTTTGAGAGGGAGCAGTGTTGGGGCTGTGAAGAAAGCTGCAGTGTGGGAGGGAAAAGAGAGCAATGCCAAGATCCCAGAAAGAAATCCACTGTCCACCTGCTGCCCTGACCCACCTCCCCAGAGTTACCTTAGTCCGACGAGGCAGACCCTGTGGTCCCACAGAGCACGCCTGTTTGCTGTCGGCCCCCCGCTGACTGAGGAAGGGACGGGCATATGATGGTGCTGGTGAGGAAGAAGCCCTTTCTCCAGTTTTCAAATCAGTGCACCTGGAGAAACAAAGAGTGATCTCCATTTAGGTCTGTTCTTGCAGCCTCCTCTGGGGTTCAGTCATTTTCTCGGAGCGGTTTCCACAACAGAGAGAAGATATAAGCGAGACTAGAAATGAGAAGTTCGATTGGGGTCTTCCCACCAGGTCTACACCTGTCAGAGCAAGTCCTTGTCTTTATCCCCCCTACGGCCTCCATTTCATAGAATCACAGAATCACAGAACGGTTGGGGTTGGAAGGGACCTTAAAGATCATCTAGTTCCAAGTCCCCTGCCATGGGCAGGGATACCTTCCACTCCATCAGGTTGCTCAAAGTCCCATCCAAGCTGGCCTTGAACACTTCCAGGGAGGGGGCATCTACAGCTTCTCTGGGCAACCTCTTCCAGTGTCTCACCACCCTCACCGTAACGAATTTCTCCCTAATACCTAACTTACATCTTCCCTTGTTCAGTTTAAAACCATTACCCCTCGTCCTATCACTACACCCCCTGATAAAGTGTCCCTCCCCATCTTCCTGGAGGCCCCTTTAAGTACTCTTCTCTACATTAGCCAGCTTCAGAGAGCAGACAAGGAGCACTTTACAGCAGGGCAGGAGCCGAAAGCCCGGCAAGGAAAGGTAAGGACGGAGGTGAGGTAGTTCAGACTTGACAGCACTGAATGATGCAGGTAGGAACTGTCTCCTAGGACCGAAAGAGAAACACTCAGGAGGATGAGAAGAGAAAGAGCAAAGCCAGGAGAAGGAAACGTATTCGAAACACATTTTAATACTGGTTATTACCTGACATAAAACAGTAGATAGGCTTGCTGCCTGAGAACTGTGTTGATGTCACAACCCTCCACAGACGCATCGTTCATCTTGTACCACAGTCCATCGCTGGCCTGCAAAGAAAGGCATCGATAGCTGGAGAGGAACTGCCTGGTTTCTCAGTGATAACACAGGCAGAAAACTACCGAACCAAGAGCACACCAAAACAACTCTAACGCAGCCGGTAAGGAGACCTTCCCCCCCAGAACCTTGGCTGCCAGTAACACTGCTGTGAAAGGTTGCCTTCCCCAGCACACATTTTTCCCCTGCTAGGAAGGAAGTTGCTCTTGACCTTGGTGTAGCAGAAATAGTGTCCTGCATGACAGCTGCCACCGCTATGTACCAGGACAGCATATAAGGCGTAGAGGAGCGGTTCTCCTGCTGTCCGAGATGTGTATGGCCAAAGATCCAAGTACTCGGGATACTCCACCACCTACAGAGAGACCAAGAGGGCTCAGAAATGATCCTGAGCTAGTACATGGACTAGCCTTCAACATGTCATGGTTTGGGTGGCAGGAAACTGTTCTTGGCCAAAGCAGCTCCGTCAGAGCAGAGTCCATGCTTGTCTTCCCACGGGAACTCTCGTCTCCCCAGAAGGGAACACGAAGAACCCAACATGAACGGCTTGTGAAAGAGCATACTGCTTTGGGACACCTCCCGCTCCAGGAAGAGAAAGTTGCACTCCAACTGCGTACACACCTTTCTGATCTTCCTGCCGGTGAAATGGTCAACGCGTTGCAGACACACAGTGAGAACCTTGGGCACGTGATGGATTGTAAACCTCTTGGAGGCGGCAACCATCTTGTCACACCTTGAAACCAAACACAGAGCCAGATGCTGAAGGGCACCCTTTTTCCCCGCCAGAAGGCAAGACAAGCTTTCCTGTCTCACACATCCTGACGCTGTTTTAAGGCTATTCAGAACCATAAGTACCAGATTAAACAACAGCTGCTGCCCATTACTGGGCATTAAACCTCCATGAAAAGAGGACTTCTGCACGATGACATGCAGCACCTTCATGAAGGATCTAGTGTTAATATGTCGTTACCAATCGTCTTACTTGCTACATTTAAAGCAGTTTTTGCCATCCAGCTGCTTGGGTTTCACAAAGTCCTCCAGAATTGCGGTGATAGAGGAGGCTGCCTGGAGGAGGGAGAAAGGAGAGCACTGAGCTCGGGGAAACGCCCTCGCCCAAACACTTGGCTAAGAGCTGCCAAGAAGGCGCAGGTAGCTGAGGCTGAGGAGACCCACTGTGAACCCACAAGCAGTGTCCAGAAGGAGGCAGAAAGAGGGTATTATGCTGAACATTTCCTCATTTCCCAGGAATGCCCAGGGCTATCAAAGCGACCTCTCTGTGGCACCACTCAGTTCAGCTACTGATGGGGTGCAGGGTCATCAGAATGAAAACAACACAACCCATCAGCCTGGGAGCCAGAGGGGTGTTGAGGGAGGGCAAAGGGAAGAAGGAGGAGAGTCCATCAAGGGTGCAGGGAGGATAATGTGTGCTTGTCCCGCTTAAAGCCAGCACCTACAGGGAGACCACTGCCATGGCCTCCCCAGAAGGACACAGTCCATTCCACTCCCCACCCACCACCAAGCTCTCTTCTCTTGGCTTTGCAGTATATGGTTTTACACCACCTGCGTTTATTCTGGAAAGCTACGGGGGCCTTGGGATGTCTTGAATCCCAGTTACAAACCCTCTTACATTTATATCCAAAGGAAGATCCAGGAAGGCCTCGTAGGAATCGGAAACGGCTTTGCAGCTCAAGCACGTGACTGGAAGGCAAATCAAAATGCTCAGCGACAGGGGAAGTCGACTGACTGTGCCGGTTTACGGCCTCCATACCTGCTACGCCAGTCACACGATCAGCTGTTTATCACAGGCAGACAGAAGGACACAGACAATTCCAAGCAGAGCGATAGTCATGGAAAAGTACCTCTGGATCTCAGCATGCCCCCAAATATTTGGTGGACGATGGTAGTTGCTTGAGAAGAGACATCCAAGCTGGAAAGAAAGGGTAAGGCAGGGAGCTCAGAAGTAGGGCAGAGAGTTATCTCCTCCAGGAGTTTTGCTTTGTCTGAAAACCCTGGCTGTAGGGTTTCCTTGATGGGAGTGCATCAAGGAGTCCAAAGGCCTCAGGAGCATTGAAAAGGGAATTTGCTTGTGCTTACTCGTTGCTTCCACTCAGACAAGCTCTCTGCATGGCATCGACAGTGCAGCGTAAGAACTCGTGGGCGTCTTCCTGCATGCCATGCTGGAAATGTTCTCCTATTCCTAAGAAAGAAGAAGTTAGTAGTTGTCCCCCACAGGAAGGGAAGGAAACCTGTAAAAGCACCTGAAATGACTCACGTGTGAGGACATTGACAACACTCCAAGGCTGGATGGCACTGGCTGAGGAATGCAGGACCTTGTTAACGTGTGCTTCCATTCTGCACATCATGCAGAAGCCTTGCTGGCGACCTGAAGAGGAAGGGAGGGAGGGAAGCGTCTCGGGTTAGCAAGATCTCCCGAGCGGTGGGAAACCTAATGGAGATCCTGAAGTTACAGGAACAGCCCCCACTCCTCTTCTCCCAAGGTGCCAATGGCCCACTGGGACATTGTAGTGCATAGAAAACTTTCTTCAGAGGGATGCTGAACTGACAAAAGTTTTCTGTGCAAGAAGCAAAGAGAGTTTAACTTGCAGGAATGGGGACCGAGAGCGGGGGCTAGAAAGAGGTGCCTCTCTGAAGATGAATACACCGAGATAGGACAAGGGGCTTCTAGGCTTGCGTGTTCAAAGAACACCAACTCGGGGGATTGAGAGAGGAGGGCTGCTTTTCTCCTCAATCAAATTCCAGATGCTGGGAATCCTTGGGAAGAGCCCACCAGATTTGCAAGGAGCTGTTGATAAAAGTACTGACACGAGCGGCTGTGCTCCCGAGAGAGCAGGTAGTTGGCGAGAGGGGGTGTGTACGTCAGGCACTGCAGGACGGAGTTGAGGTAGCACGTATTGCCCAGGTTGTGGAGTCCTGCTCCAGCTCTCTGTCTTTGCTGCCAATCCATGCAAAGCTTCTCCGGGGGAAAGAGGATCCTTTGTGGCGGAGCCATTCCCTCGGCAATGGCTGCAGGGAAATGACATTTGAAAAGAGAGGAGATGACGTTGTTGCACAAAAGCATCGTTTAAAAGTCAAGCTCTGTACAGGAGCCCCCAGGACAAGCAGCTCTAACCTCCAACACAGAAACACTGGGGGAAGCCTAACACTGCCATTGACAATGACTGGTCAAGAAGCAGTTTTGGAAAAGAGTCTGTTGCCCTGCTTCCTTTGCCAAAACTCCAAGAAAGCCACACTCTGATTTCTGTGCTTCGGGCTACCTTCCTTTCCCTCTAGAGCCTTGAATTGGATTATCAGGTCAAGTCTTCCCTTTTCCTGATGGTAACTTGATGAAAACAAGCAAGTCCCTAGCCCAGAAGGTAACCCTACTGATGTCAGTACGAGCAATGTCATCTTTCAAAGTCTTGTACATCGTGGCAGATGACAGACAAAACTCATTTTCCTGTGTCTAATCAAAAACACCTGGGTGAGCCTGGCTGCTACCAGGAAACGCCCCAGAATTCACTCTAGGTTGTCAGCACATCCACAGTCAGGGATGGAGCAGCAGCCACGTCCGTCGCCTTTGGGGATTCCCAAAGTCCAATGGTGAAGCCCTTACTCACAGGAGTCATTCCCCTTTGCGGCCATTGCTCCTCTCAGGAACAGAGCGGAAAGCTTTGGATGACAAAGGATGTCAGGACACGCTCCAGAAAGAGAAGATCAGAGCCAGGCCTGTCACCTGATTGCAAAGAAATAAGTGGAGTTCAAGAAAATGATTGAAAACAATTCCAAATGAAATGCACAGATCAACGTCTGCCATCAGAAGTGTTTCAGTGGTACTTGTAAGTGCTGCAGAGCTGCAGGCTGATGGCCCTGCTGTCCCTGTCACAGGACTCCAATTGACAGCAATTACCAAGGCCCTTTTGACACACTGCATTGCGTGTCACCTTCTCTAAAGGGGCCCTGCTGCTTACCTGTGGCCAGCGTTAGCAGCAGAGCCCTCTGGCTCTCCAGCCCACACTTTCCCACCTTGTACACAGCAGTGACCGGCTTTCGGCCGCTACTTTAATGGCTGCCTTTGCCGTCCTCCTTTTCTGTCTCCCTTCCTACCCCATCAGTCAGGGTGGGCTTCTTGTCATTCCATGCTGAGCCCAACGCCTCAGACTACACTGCCACCCCGCTACTTACCTCTCCTGGGATATGGCAAAGAAATATAAGAATTAGCAAAGAGGAACTCTACCCATAGCCCATATCTGGCCAGCCTAGAAAGGTGTAATAGCTCAGCCTAGAGCTCGGAAGGCACAGACCAGCCTATACTTTTCTCCTCTATCTACCTACCCTATGCTGTGTCCTGAAAGTCAAATCATAATTACCTTTGAACGAGGATGGAAGTTGAGGAGAAGTGAGCAGTAAATGATAAATGCTTGGAAAAAAATAGGCACGCAAGTAGCAATGGAAGGAGCTGAGTTATCCCGAAGGCCAGCTCAGCCCAACTAGCTTTCGCTGGCCTGCTCTTCAGCATTTCAAGCCCTGGCCAGGTGAGGTCACAAGCGCCGGGTGGGTCCGCATCACTGCCCCTTTGTGACATGGGCCCACATGGGGATGTGTCCCCTGGAGGCCACACAGCTGCCACGGCCCGGGCACCTCCTGTAGCCATCAGCCCCCGGGCTTCCTCATGCACTGCTGACGAAGGGCTGCTCATCTGCTGGCAGAGCTCCCACCTCCTCCCTGAGCTGCACCAGCTGGATGAAGAAAAACCTGCCCAGGGCTGTAAGCATGCCTGTTCCCAGCTTTGGCTGCCACATTTGGGTTGCTGAGGGTTTCTTTTCCACTCTTCCCAGGTACAGGACTGTGTCTGTGAGACTCATGGAGCAAAGCACCTGGTCTCTACAGGTTCATTTCCAATGAATTTTGTGTGCCCCCCAAGATACAGCCACCGGCCAGCTCTGAAGTGGCGCTACCGAAGAAACACCTTCAGCAACTGCACTGGGTTGATCTTGGCTGGCTGCCGGGCCCCCACCCAGCTGCTCTCTCACCCCGCAGCTCCAAAATACGTTTGTGGGTGGCTTTTTCGCATCTTCACATTGTCTCTTGCTTGCAGGGTTTCGTAGCTTTTTATTAGCCGCAGCTTTGCCAGATTCCTACTCAGGATGGCTGGATTGGCAGTTTTGCTCCTGCCCTGCTTTGGCTTCTGTAGTTTTCCCCACTCGGCACATCTGCCATAACCCCTTGTTCCTATTTGGCAGGCATTTACTTTGCTCCTGAGGCAGCTGGTTGCTATTCCTGCCCCACTTGAGCTGGCCGGTTTGGCCCCTGCCCCGCTCAGGGCATCTAGTTTTCCCCAGTCCTGCCTGGGGCAGTTTGACTCCTGCCCACCTCAGGACAGTTAGTTTGGCTCCTGCTCCACTCAGGGAGGCTTTCTTCTTTTTCTCCTCAGTTTGGGGCGTCCAGTTTGGCCACAGCCTTGCTTGGGTGGCTTTTTTTATCACAACCCTCTCGTGACGGTTGTTATTTCCCCTCTCTATCTTGGGGAGGCTCATTTTTCCCCTTCCCCACACAGGGTGCCTGGATTTACTCCTGCCCTGCTCAGGTGGCTCTTTATGCCCTTGCCCAAATCAGGGTGGCTAGCTTTGCTCCTGCCTGGCTTGGGGCATTTAGTTTTGTCCCTGTCCTGCTCAGGGCACCTCATTTTGCCCCTGGCTCCTCCCCACTTGGAGTGGCCAAGTTTGCTCCTGCCACAGCAGGACCACTGGGGCTCCAGCGCCATCCCCCTGGGACCAGCTACTGGCCGAGTGCTGTATTTAATTGTCACAGCACAACCTCACCGACCAGGACACAGCCAGCTTTGCTTCCAAGCCTCCTCTCGCACTGTTCCTCCAGCTGGCCTCTGACACTCATAGGTGCAAAGTTACCTCACTGCTGAGCTCAAGACGGGCTCAGGCTCGGGAGCTGGCAGTGCCCGATGCCACCCCGGGAAGCAGAGGATGTCGAGCAGGGTGTGCCTCTGCCGCCCGCTCCTCACTCACGCACTTCAGCTACAGCTCTTGTGCTTGGGCAGCGTGGTGTTTGTTACTCTTCACCAAATGCCATGGCAGGCGGGCTTGGTTGGATGAACGTGGCTGAAGAATTCCTGTGCCCCGAGAGGCTCCTTTTACAGAAGGCATCTTGTCCATAAGATGACCTGGCCAGAGTTTTTTCTTATTTGACTTCTTAGCATTATTCCTCTGAAGAGCCCTGAGGAATGAAGGAGGGACAGCATCTCCCTTCCCAGGGGCTGGGGGCCAGGGCTTGGCCTTTTGGCTTGATGAAACACATGCAGGTTTACTCAGCATCAGAGCCACCTTCACCTTGCTTTTCCCTACCTGTCATCGCTGCCTCCAGTTTACTGCTCTGACTGGACCCTGGGGACACTTTCTCATAGTGTCCCTCAGTGGGACCCATTAACACTACAAGAAACTTTGGAATTTGAATCTGACTTTGACATCTTGAGAGGTTTCTTCAGCTTCTTCTCAGTGTCTGACGTTCATGGACTGGGCACCAAACCCACCAGAGGGGTCAATAAAATGCTGCACCAAGGCTGGGCCTCTGCTGCTGAGCTGGGCTGGGCTCCTGGGCTGGAGGGAGCTCCTGGCAAGTGGGCAGCGCTGCAGAGAGACAGCTCTGCCCAGGAGCAGCTCCTCTGCAAAGCGCAGCAGGGCTGAGGGCACTGCCTGCAGGCACCGAGGGGAGAGGAGCGAGGCAGAGAGAGGGTAAAGACAGCCAGGAGTGGGAAATTGCATAGAGCGAAGGAGGAGAAATCTTCACAGCCCTTAACACAGTCAGTCTTTGGCTGCAGGGCACAGCCTGGAGGGATCTCCTAGAAGTGGCACATCAGCATGGCAGGAATGGAGGAGAAGGTTGTGCTCCAGAGCAGGGCTTCCTTGCTGCACCATCAGAGGGACAGGGCATGATGGCTGCCTTCTGCCAGGGACAACTGCAGGGTGTGAAGGTGGGTGTGCAGCCAGGGGTGCCCAGGGCCGTCCTTCAGAGCAGGGTCCTGCGCCCCAGGAGCTGTGTGCTGGGGCAGGGACTCTGCTGCCTGGCAGGGTCAGCACTCAGCCTGCCCAAGGAGCTGCCCATGGCGCTGTGGGGAGAAGCTGTGGGTGGAAGGAGCAGCCATTGGCAAGGTAGGTCAGGATCTTCCTGCTGTCAACAGGTTGCTGTGTGGCTGAGGGCTGCTCACAGCTCCAGATCACCCCCAGGACATTTGCAGAGGGTCCTTTTGAAGAAGGACATCGAGGCAGCATTTACCTGAAAGGGAAGGAGTCTGTGTTTTGAGTTTTCTCCTCATGGTTGACTGGGTGGGCAGTGGGAGATGGGAATTTCTCTCTCCCTTGTGGAAAAGGCATGGAGACCCCAGTTCTCATTAGCACTTGTCTGAGCTGCTCCTTAGCTGCTGCCGACACAGAGATGCCCCTGGGCAGTGCCCTGCTGCCAGGAGGGCTCTGCGGGTCAGAGCTGAGCACACAGCGGGTGGGATGGGGTCTGTGAGCGATTATGTGAAACAGACCTGGGGACAGAGAACCAGCTCCTGGCAGGGACAGCTTCTGGCACCAGAAACAGAGGCTTGGGCAGGGAGTGAGCAGGAGCTGCTCCCAGAAATGCCATGGGAGGGGGGATTTGGGCGCCTCCCTGCCACCCCCTGCAGTGCAGACACCCTCTCTGGAGCAACCCCCCTGGTCTCCTCTCCCACCCAGCAAAGCCTGTTCCCCCAAGGCCATGGGATCCAGGGCATGAGTCACATCCTTGGCAGCTGGACCTCCAGTCGAGGAGAAGTGCATGTGTCCTACAGTTAACACAGAACAACACAGACAAAAGCGACTGCCCTCCAGTGTCACTGTCAGTGAGGTGGAGAGCAAAACAGGGTAAGGAGAAGGCTCCACAGCATGCCCATCTGCCTTTCTCTTCTTGCTTTGGTTTTTTTTTGGAGCATTGCAGTTTTCTTCCCTCTTTCCCCACATTTCTATTGTGCTTTTGCTCTCTCTGTTGAGGTGGGGCTGCAGGTCAGCTTCTGTTCTGACACCAGCGCTCAGGGTCCTGCCCTGGAGGTGTCTTCATGGGAACTAGGTGCCCAAGCTGTGAGGCACCATGTCATTCAGTTGGTAGCGTTGAAAAATATTCTGAAACATTCCTCATTCATCTCAGGGAGGGGGATTGCGATGAGAAATGGCGTGGGCTTTACCTCTAAGAAGTCTCCCCTAACTTGTCATTGTGTTTCCCTTCTTGGACAGGTCCCCATGCCCACAGAGAACAAACGGCAGCTCCATCACCCAGTTCCTCCTCCTGGCATTCACAGACACATGGGAGCTGCAGCTCTTGCACTTCTGCCTCTTCCTGGCCATCTACCTGGCTGCCTTCCTGGGCAACGGCCTCATCACCACCGCCATAGCCTGCGACCACCGCCTCCACACCCCCATGTACTTCTTCCTCCTCAACCTCTCCCTCCTTGTCCTGGGCTTAATCTCCACCACTGTCCCAAAGACCATGGCCAATGCCCTGTGGGACACCAGGGCCATCTCCTACCTGGGATGTGCTGCACAGCTCTTTTTCTTTCTCTTCTTGGTTGTAGGGGAGTATTGTCTTCTCACTGTCATGGCCTACGACCGCTACATTGCCATCTGCAAACCCCTGCACTACGGGACCCTCCTGAGCAGCAGAGCTTGTGTCCACATGGCAGCAGCTGCCTGGGGCACTGGGTTTCTCAATGCTCTCCTGCACACTGCCAATACATTTTCCCTACCCCTCTGCCAAGGCAATGTCCTGGACCAGTTCTTCTGTGAAATCCCCCACATCCTCAAGCTCTCCTGCTCAGATGCCTACCTCAGGGAAGTTGGGGTCCTTGTGGTTACTGCCTGTTTAGCCTTTGGGTGTTTTGTTTTCCTTGTGGTGTCCTATGTGCAGATCTTCAGGGCCGTGCTGAGGATCCTCTCTGAGCAGGGACGATACAAAGCCTTTTCCACATGCCTCCCTCACCTGGCTGTGGTCTCCCTGTATGTCAGCACTGCCATGTCTGCCTACCTCAAGCCCTCCTCCATCTCCTCTCCAGTTCTAAATCTGGTGGTGGCAGTTCTGTACTCAGTGGTGCCTCCAGCAGTGAACTCCCTCATCTACAGCATGAGGAACCAGGAGCTCAAGGATGCAGTGTGGAAGCTGATGACTGGATGGTTTTAAGCAGCAATAAACTGCCCATCTTCTTCTGTATATCACTCACAATATAAAGCACTATAGGACCAGCCTGACTTTGGTAGTTGCTCTGGTTCAGTTTTTAGCTTCTGTTAGTTTTAATCATATTGTCCACAATGAAATGCCATTACTCATACCATTCCTAAGTCAGTATCTACCTGTCCTGTGTGACCCAGAGACTGTGTAATGACGAGCCGTGCTCTTTGTGTTTTAAAACAAAATAAACGACCCCTCAGTGACTTGTTTGTCCAAGGTCCTTTATTGAGACCTTCTCTGGAGCTGCAGGGGCAGTGCCTGTGTGCAGAGGTGGAGGGGAAAAGAGTCCTGGCACAGCAGCACTGCCAGGCAGCACCAGCACTTGGTCTTTCCGAGCTGCTCACTTTCCACTTCCACTCTCTCCTTCTGAGCCCTTCTGTTGGTGTAAGGCCTGAGAGCACTGGCAGCTTGATATAGTCCTGGTGGGTGGCAGCTTGTGCCAGCAGGCAGGGACAAGCAATGGGTGCTTCTGTGGCAGAGCTGACATCCATAACAGCATTGCCATCATGAAAGGGCAGTTGCTGAAGGCTTAGGTCTCACCCACTGTGGCCAGCTTCATTGCAAATGCTCCACCACGCTTCCTTGGCTTTCTGGCCTGTCCCTTTCATTACATGCTATCAAAGGAGGTGGCCTGCAGAGCATCTCAGCTGTGCAGTCAGAAGGGGTTCTGCAAGCAGCAGTGACATTGCCCTCGAGAAGAAGGCGGCAGTTTTCACCTTTCACAAGGCACAGAGCACATCTCGGGAACATGAATGCACTTGGTGGCACACACACCTCCAAGTTTCATCTTTCTGAACTTCCTTCACAATCACCACTGCTCTCTCAGCCTCAGCATCCAACTGGCGTTTTGCCCATCTGTTTCGCTGTCCACCCAGGCTGTAATGGCCTAACTTGAGTAGAAGACTATTGAGCCCTGCTGCAGCTGAGGTAAACAACATCCACTCTTCTCCCCTCATGCACCAACACAGTTACTTCACCACAAAGGCAATCAGGCTGGCGAGGCATGATTTACCCTTGGGGAGTCCATGCCGACTGCTTTTGGACATGTTCTTCTCTTTTAGCTGTCCAGACATGTCAGCCATGAGGAGGCATTCAGTGGCTCCCTCCTCACCAAAGTGAGCTTGTACAGCCTGCGGTGCCCTGGCTTGCACTTCTGGCTGCCTTCAAAGATGGGTGCAGCACTTGCTTGTCCTCACTCACATAAGACCTTCGCCAGTCCCGTGACCTCTCAAAAGGGATACTCCAAGAAATGCCAGTCTTCCCCTCTAACTTCCTTACCACTATTCTGCCTCTTATACAGTGGATTTAGTTTCACTAGTCTTTCATATACTTTCACCTATCCTGATACAGTGGCCATTTCTAAAATCATCTTTGCGGATGCAGACTGCCTAGGCAAAGGCCCTTGCCATTTTTCTCCAGTTTTCTCCTCCCCTTAATCTTTGTTCGTTCAGATACCTCTCACCTCTGCAGCTGCCTTAAGCCTCAGGGAGTTCAAAGCTTGCCTGTCTCTCGGTAGTCTAATTGTCTCTTTAACCAACACTTTAGTTGTTTTCCTATCTATCTGTTTGCACTTATCTATCTAAAACATTTCTCATAAGATTATCTCTTGTGGAAGGGCAACCTCCTTAGAGGCAGCTTGTACTTAGCAGATGGATACAGAGTGTGTTTTACTGTTTGTGAAACTTTATCATATTTTTCTTTTCTTTACTTGCAAATAGGAAAAATTCTCCTGTGCCTGTGTGCAGCCAGTTCTCGAAGGAGAGCAGGTGGGAGATGGTGCAATGGAGCTGTAGCATCCAGCTACGGAGATGAGTGCAGAAGTCTGATGCAAGGAACAGTGATGCAAGTCCCAGGTGGCCAATGACAGAAAAGGGGACGTTTGGGAGGTGAGGAGCAAAGTTGTCCATACAGTGTCAGACCTCAAGGGACTGCTTTTCCTACCTGTCCAGACCTCCCGAGCGGACACTCACCTCTTCTTTAACCTCAGAATTAATAAAAAATATCCTTTAAAACAAAATTCATTTTTATTAGATGCACTTTGAAATCTTTCGCCTTAACTACCCTAGGAAACCTCTCTAATGAGCTGTACAAGTCGTGAAGACTTGGAGAAAATCACAGGAAGAGACAGGGCTCGTTAGGGCTTTCTGTATTTTAATGAGCCCCATGGTGTATTTGGGGCTGAGGCCTTGAACCTCAGATACCGAGAGGAGATTGAACAAACTGCTCAAGAAGTCCAAGTCAGAAGCTGAACCCAAAGTATCTGGAAGCATTAATGGGCCCCATGAGGACCATTACTGACAAAGCCTCCCCAGGGACTCTTTAGAGCAGGTAATTGGAGGCCATGATTGCAGGTAGGCAAAGGCTCTGTGCAGGCAGCTGTAATGCTGAGCAAACCCTTTGGTTTCTTCTGTGAAGCAGAAAGGCCAAGCCCTTATCCGCAGGCCCTGGGAAGGCAGATCCTGTCCCTCCCGCATGGCTCAGGGCTCTTCCTGGGGGCAGTGGGGTGTGAGGGTGAGCAATGCCAAGTGTAGGAAAACTGTACACCACCTCCCGGCCTCCCCAGGCAGGGCTGAGGAAGAAACAAAGGCCAGAGCCTCAAAACAACTTTTGCCTGGTAGGCCTCGGTGCCAGAGGCAGCTGCCAGAGCCAAGAGGACAAAGACCTCGGTCCTGTTGGGCCTTTCAGCCTTGCTAGAGCCCTTGGCCATCTCTGCTGCAGGCTGTCCTACGCTGTCCCATGCCTGCACCTCTTTCCCTTCAGGCTCTTGACATCCATCTTGCCTTCCCACCTAGCTCTCAGCCCAGCATTTCTATAGCTTCACTGATGGCTCTCCACCCTTGCTGGCTTCCCCTTGAAACACAAAGCCATGGGCTGATCCAGACTCCCTCTGGGTCACCTCTTGCACCACAAGGCTACCCTTCCAGTGACATTTCTTTTTCCTCACATCCAGTCTGAACCTTCCAAGCTGCACTTTGTGGAGGCTTCCTTCTCTTCCCACTACCAGGAAAAGCTCCGTCACCTCTGAAGCCGCCCTTCAAGCAGTTGCACGCTACTACTATAGTGCCCTGAGCCTCCACTTCACCAGGAGAAAGAAGTCCAGGTCCTTCAGCCTCTCCACAGAGACCCAGACCCCCATCCTGAGATGCTGGTGGGCAGAGGTGGTTGGGGGGTTACCCGGAGGGCAGGAGCACCAGGAGGAGCACAAACCTGCTGCTGTACCTGCCATGGCAGTTGGGCAGTGTGGGGCTGGTTTGGGGCAAACAGCATTCTGAGGGGTCCGTCCCCATGGCGATCATTCTGCCAGCACCTGCTTCAGCCAGCCTTGCGATGCTTTGATTTTTCATACCACAACAACTTCCCACCTCCATGATTTTCCATCCTGCTGATGAGTTCCTGCCCTCAGTGTTGGTTTCCCAGCCCCACGATGGTTCCCCGTCCCAGTGATGATTTCCCATCCCAATGGTGGTTTGCTATCCCAGTGGTCTCCCATCCCAAGCATGATGTTTTGGGGGAGGCGAATTTCCTGTCCACGGGGAAGGGATGGGGCCAGCACCAGTGGCCCTGTGATGCCAACATGCCTGTGCTGTCCCATCCTGCCCTGGTGGTTGGGATTGGGGCGTGGGGGGTTAGGGCACTTTTGGGTTGTTTTTGTCCTCCCCTCTGTGCCCTGGGGGGCAACTGCTGCTCCCAACTGTGGTGGAACCGGTGCCGGTACCGTTACCGTTCAGCCATGATGGGGAGCTGTCACGAGAATTTGGCAAGTGGGCTATGCTGACGAGGAGAGAAGCTGGGACGCAGAGTATAGCATTACAAGAGGAATTCTTGCATTTGTGCGCATGAGCCGTCCCATTCAAACTGTGGCACCACAAATGCGGTTTTACAGATGCTTCTTATGCTTTTCAAGCGTTCCGGTCCAATGCAATTTGACCGACCTCTGCTTAACACACACACAGGCTGCTGTTCTGCAAAGCAACTCCAATTCTGTGGCGTCATCATCCATCTGCTTCTTTCTTGATCTTGACGTCCCTGGAGTTGGTCTGGCTGCAGATCCTGATCTCTGATGGCAGATAAGGGGAGGGTTTCACAGAGGTGTCGGAGGGGCTGGGATGCTGGCGTGAGCTGGGTCATCCAGGGGCATCCTTTCTTCTTCAGAGTGGGGGCTGTCCTTCTCCTCCTTGCTGGGGGCCTTTAGTCCTGCTGACTGAACCATGACTGTGCAGTATACAACGTCAACTAGATGTGTATCTGTCTATCTTCAGGAGCTTGATCCAATTTCATACTCTCATGACTAATTGCTGCAATAGTTAGGGCATGAGATTTTCCTAAGAGAGCCCTGGGGTGTCCCTCTGTGGGGGTCCCTGGGAGGTACTTGTGGGGGTTGCTCGTAGTGTGGTGGGAGATGCAGGTACTGGGGGCGATGGTAGCAGCGTGGGGTGGGGATGCTGTTCCTGGGGCCATTTTCTCCAGCCTGCGGTGGGGATGCCAGCAGTGGGGCTGTCAGGAGCAGGACAGGGCAGAGATACCAGGGGTGTTGGTGCCAGGCCGGGGTGGGGATGCCGGTTCCGGGGCGGTGGTTCCCGTTGGGAACCGCAAGGTGGTGGCACCTTTCATAGGGGTGGCCGCCTTTCACCAGGGAACAAAACGGAGGGACAAGGAGCACCAGTTCAGAGTCAACCTGTGGCTGTATCTTGGGGGGAAGATAAAATTCATTGGAAATGAACCTATAAGAGACCAGGTGCTTTGGTCCACGAGCCTCATGGACACAGTCCTGTACCTGGGAAGAGTGGAAAACAAAACCCTCAGCAACCCAAATGTGCCAGCCAAAGCTGGGAACAGGCACGCTTACAGCCCTGGGCAGGTTTTTCTTCATCCAGCTGGTGCAGCTCAGGGAGGAGGTGGGAGCTCTGCCAGCAGATGAGCAGCCCTTCGTCAGCAGTGCACGGGGAAGCCCAGGGGCTGATGGCTACAGGAGGTGCCCGGGCCGTGGCAGCTGTGTGGCCTCCAGGGGACACATTCCCATGTGGGCCCATGTCACAAAGGGGCAGTGATGCAGCACCCACCCGGCGCTTGTGACCTCACCTGGCTGGGGCTTGAAATCCTGAAGAGCAGGCCAGCGAAAGCTAGTTGGGCTGAGCTGGCCTTCGGGATAACTCAGCTCCTTCCATTGCTACTTGCGTGCCTATTTTTTTCCAAGCATTTATCATTTACTGCTCACTTCTCCTCAACTTCCATCCTCGTTCAAAGGTAATTATGATTTGACTTTCAGGACACAGCATAGGGTAGGTAGATAGAGGAGAAAAGTATAGGCTGGTGTGTGCCTTCCGCGCTCTAGGCTGAGCTATTACACCTTTCTAGGCTGGCCAGATATGGGCTATGGGTAGAGTTCCTCTTTGCTAATTCTTATATTTCTTTGCCATATCCCAGGAGAGGTAAGTAGGGGGGTGGCAGTGTAGTCTGAGGCGTTGGGCTCAGCATGGAATGACAAGAAGCCCACCCTGACTGATGGGGTAGGAAGGGAGACAGAAAAGGAGGACGGCAAAGGCAGCCGTTGAAGTAGCGGCCGAAAGCCGGTCACTGCTGTGTACAAGGTGGGAAAGTGTGGGCTGGAGAGCCAGAGGGCTCTGCTGCTAATGCTGGCCACAGGTAAGCAGCAGGACCCCTTTAGAGAAGGTGACACGCAATGCAGTGTGTCAAAAGGGCCTTGGTAATTGCTGTCAATTGGAGTCCTGTGACAGGGACAGCAGGGCCATCAGCCTGCAGCTCTGCAGCACTTACAAGTACCACTGAAACACTGCTGATGGCAGACGTTGATCTGTGCATTTCATTTGGAATTGTTTTCAATCATTTTCTTGAACTCCACTTATTTCTTTGCAATCAGGTGACAGGACTGGCGCTGATCTTCTCTTTCTGGAGTGCGTCCTGACATCCTTTGTCATCCAAAGCTTTCCGCTCTGTTCCTGAGAGGAGCAATGGCCGCAAAGGGGAATGACTCCTGTGAGTAAGGGCTTCACCATTGGACTTTGTGAATGCCCAAAGGCGACGGACGTGGCTGCTGCTCCATCCCTGACTGTGGATGTGCTGACAACCTAGAGTGAATTCTGGGGCGTTTCCTGGTAGCAGCCAGGCTCACCCAGGTGTTTTTGATTAGACACAGGAAAATGAGTTTTGTCTGTCATCTGCCACGATGTACAAGACTTTGAAAGATGACATTGCTCGTACTGACATCAGTAGGGTTACCTTCTGGGCTAGGGACTTGCTTGTTTTCATCAAGTTACCATCAGGAAAAGGGAAGACTTGACCTGATAATCCATTTCAAGAGTCTAGAGGGAAAGGAAGGTAGCCCGAAGCACAGAAATCAGAGTGTAGCTTTCTTGGAGTTTTGGCAAAGGAAGCAGGGCAACAGACTCTTTTCCAAAACTGCTTCTTGACCAGTCATTGTCAATGGCAGTGTTAGGCTTCCCCCAGTGTTTCTGTGTTGGAGGTTAGAGCTGCTTGTCCTGGGGGCTCCTGTACAGAGCTTGACTTTTAAACGATGCTTTTGTGCAACAACGTCATCTCCTCTCTTTTCAAATGTCATTTCCCTGCAGCCACTGCCGAGGGAATGGCTCTGCCGCAAAGGATCCTCTTTCCCCCGGAGAAGCTTTGCATGGATTGGCAGCAAAGACAGAGAGCTGGAGCAGGACTCCACAACCTGGGCAATACGTGCTACCTCAACTCCGTCCTGCAGTGCCTGACGTACACACCCCCTCTCGCCAACTACCTGCTCTCTCGGGAGCACAGCTGCTCGTGTCAGTACTTTTATCAACAGCTCCTTGCAAATCTGGTGGGCTCTTCCCAAGGATTCCCAGCATCTGGAATTTGATTGAGGAGAAAAGCAGCCCTCCTCTCTCAATCCCCCCAGTTCGTGTTCTTTGAACACGCAAGCCTAGAAGCCCCTTGTCCTATCTCGGTGTATTCATCTTCAGAAAGGCCCCTCTTTCTAGCCCCTGCTCTCGGTCCCCATTCCTGCAAGTTAAACTCTCTTTGCTTCTTGCACAGAAAACTTTTGTCAGTTCAGCATCCCTCTGAAGAAAGTTTTCTATGCACTACAATGTCCCAGTGGGCCATTGGCACCTTGGGAGAAGAGGAGTGGGGGCTGTTCCTGTAACTTCAGGATCTCCATTAGGTTTCCCACCGCTCTGGAGATCTTGCTAACCCGAGACGCTTCCCTCCCTCCCTTCCTCTTCAGGTCGCCAGCAAGGCTTCTGCATGATGTGCAGAATGGAAGCACACGTTAACAAGGTCCTGCATTCCTCAGCCAGTGCCATCCAGCCTTGGAGTGTTGTCAATGTCCTCACACGTGAGTCATTTCAGGTGCTTTTACAGGTTTCCTTCCCTTCCTGTGGAGGACAACTCCTAACTTCTTCTTTCTTAGGAATAGGAGAACATTTCCAGCATGGCATGCAGGAAGACGCCCACGAGTTCTTACGCTGCACTGTCGATGCCATGCAGAGAGCTTGTCTGAGTGGAAGCAACGAGTAAGCACAAGCAAATTACCTCTTCCATGCTCCTGAGGCCTTTGGACTCCTTGGTGTACTCCCGTCAAGGAAACCCTACAGCCAGGGTTTTCAGACAAAGCAAAACTCCTGGAGGAGATCACTCTCTGCCCTACTTCTGAGCTCCCTGCCTTACCCTTTCTTTCCAGCTTGGATGTCTCTTCTCAAGCAACTACCATCGTCCACCAAATATTTGGGGGCATGCTGAGATCCAGAGGTACTTTTCCATGGCTATCGCTCTGCTTGGAATTGTCTGGGTCCTTCTGTCTGCCTGTGATAAACAGCTGATCGTGTGACTGGCGTAGCAGGTATGGAGGCCGTAAACCGGCACAGTCAGTCGACTTCCCCTGTCGCTGAGCATTTTGATTTGCCTTCCAGTCATGTGCTTGAGCTGCAAAGCCGTTTCCGATTCCTACGAGGACTTCCTGGATCTTCCTTTGGATATAAATGTAAGAGGGTTTGTAACTGGGATTCAAGACATCCCAAGGCCCCCGTAGCTTTCCAGAATAAACGCAGGTGGTGTAAAACCATATACTGCAAAGCCAAGAGAAGAGAGCTTGGTGGTGGGTGGGGAGTGGAATGGACTGTGTCCTTCTGGGGAGGCCATGGCAGTGGTCTCCCTGTAGGTGCTGGCTTTAAGCGGGACAAGCACACATTATCCTCCCTGCACCCTTGATGGACTCTCCTCCTTCTTCCCTTTGCCCTCCCTCAACACCCCTCTGGCTCCCAGGCTGATGGGTTGTGTTGTTTTCATTCTGATGACCCTGCGCCCCATCAGTAGCTGAACTGAGTGGTGCCACAGAGAGGTCGCTTTGATAGCCCTGGGCATTCCTGGGAAATGAGGAAATGTTCAGCATAATACCCTCTTTCTGCCTCCTTCTGGACACTGCTTGTGGGTTCACAGTGGGTCTCCTCAGCCTCAGCTACCTGCGCCTTCTTGGCAGCTCTTAGCCAAGTGTTTGGGCGAGGGCGTTTCCCCGAGCTCAGTGCTCTCCTTTCTCCCTCCTCCAGGCAGCCTCCTCTGTCACCGCAGCTCTGGAGGACTTTGTGAAACCCGAGCAGCTGGATGGGGAAAACTGCTTTAAATGTAGCAAGTAAGATGATTACTAACGCCATATTAATGCTAGATCCTTCCTGAAGGTGCTGCATGTCATCGTGCAGAAGTCCTCTTTTCATGGAGGTTTAATGCCCAGTAATGGGCAGCAGCTGTTGTTTAATCTGGCACTTATGGTTCTGAATAGCCTTAAAACAGCGTCAGGATGTGTGAGACAGGAAAGCTTGTCTTGCCTTCTGGCGGGGAAAAAGGGTGCCCTTCAGCATCTGGCTCTGTGCTTGCTTTCAAGGTGTGACAAGATGGTTGCCGCCTCCAAGAGGTTTACAATCCATCGCGTGCCCAAGGTTCTCACCGTGTGTCTGAAAAGGTTTGAACATCTCACCGGCAGGAAGATCAGCAAGGTGTGTACGCAATTGGATGGACTCTGCTCTGTCAGAGCTGCTTTGGCCA
This sequence comes from Nipponia nippon, assembly GCF_047370975.1. Taxonomy (NCBI): domain Eukaryota; kingdom Metazoa; phylum Chordata; class Aves; order Pelecaniformes; family Threskiornithidae; genus Nipponia; species Nipponia nippon. The sequence continues at coordinate 237,384 of NW_028262392.1, read as the reverse complement.
AGAACAGTTTCCTGCCACCCAAACCATGACATGTTGAAGGCTCGTCCATGTACTAGCTCAGGATCATTTCTGAGCCCTCTTGGTCTCTCTGTAGGTGGTGGAGTATCCCGAGTACTTGGATCTTTGGCCATACACATCTCGGACAGCAGGAGAACCGCTCCTCTACGCCTTATATGCTGTCCTGGTACATAGCGGTGGCAGCTGTCATGCAGGACACTATTTCTGCTACACCAAGGTCAAGAGCAACTTCCTTCCTAGCAGGGGAAAAATGTGTGCTGGGGAAGGCAAACTTTCACAGCAGTGTTACTGGCAGCCAAGGTTCTGGGGGGGAAGGTCTCCTTACCGGCTGCGTTGGAGTTGTTTTGGTGTGCTCTTGGTTCGGTAGTTTTCTGCCTGTGTTATCACTGAGAAACCAGGCAGTTCCTCTCCAGCTATCGATGCCTTTCTTTGCAGGCCAGCGATGGACTGTGGTACAAGATGAACGATGCATCTGTGGAGGGTTCTGACATCAACACAGTTCTCAGGCAGCAAGCCTATCTACTGTTTTATGTCAGGTAATAACCAGTATTAAAATGTGTTCCGAATACGTTTCCTTCTCCTGGCTTTGCTCTTTTTCTTCTCATCCTCCTGAGTGTTTCTCTTTTGGTCCTAGGAGACAGTTCCTACCTGCATCATTCAGTGCTGTCAAGTCTGAACTACCTCACCTCCGTCCTTACCTTTCCTTGCCGGGCTTTCGGCTCCTGCCCTGCTGTAAACTGCTCTCTGAAGCTGGCTAATGTAGAGAAGAGTACTTAAAGGGGGCCTCCAGGAAAGATGGGGAGGGACTCTTTGCCTGCCCATGGCAGGGGACTTGCAACTAGATCATCTTTAAGGTCCCTTCCAACCCAAACCGTTCTGTGATTCTATGAAATGGAGGCCGTAGGGGGGATAAAGACGAGGACTTGCTCTGACAGGTGTAGACCTGGTGGGAAGACCCCAATCGAATTTCTCATTTGTAATCTCGCTTATATCTTCTCTCTGTTGTGGAAACCGCTCCAAGAAAATGACTGAACCCCAGAGGAGGCTGCAAGAACAGACCTAAATGGAGATCACTCTTTGTTTCTCCAGGTGCACTGATTTGAAAACTGGAGAAAGGGCTTCTTCCTCACCAGCACCATCATATGCCCGTCCCTTCCTCAGTCAGTGGGGGGCCGACAGCAAACAGGCGTGCTCTGTGGGACCACAGGGTCTGCCTCGTCGGACTAAGGTAACTCTGGGGAGGTGGGTCAGGGCAGCAGGTGGACAGTGGATTTCTTTCTGGGATCTTGGCATTGCTCTCTTTTCCCTCCCACACTGCAGCTTTCTTCACAGCCCCAACACTGCTCCCTCTCAAAGCATCCCACTTGTCTGCCTTTGGCCCTTCTGCCTTTGCAGCCCTCCAGGAGAGCCTTGGGGAGGCCCTTAGCTGTCCCCTCCCACAGCTTCTGGGCTTGCCTCACTCTTCTGCTCCTTTCAGGACGAAAGGGCAGGACCTTTTCACAGCTCTCTTTGCAGGACGTGGCGCTGGGCATGGAGGACTCTGCAGAGGACAGCAGCTCCTCTGCAACAGCCAGCAAGAGCCAGCTCACCTGGGCAGGTGCACGGGAGGCATCTGCAGGCTGGACGGGCTTCATCTGGCCAGGCAGGCTCAACATTGCCTCCTACATTGGCTCCTGCTTGCATCGCTTCTTCTGTGGCTGCATAAGGCTGGTGTCCAGAAGGAAAGCTGCGTGCCCGCTCTGCTCTCAACCATGTGAGCGTGTGCTGCACACCGTGCGAGAAGACAGCAACAAAGAGGAGCATGGATTCAGCCCTTCTTCCCGCTGCCAGAAGAGTGGTGCCAAGGAGAGGGCCCGGAGCAGATCCCCGCAGTGGGGAAAAGATCTCCGCAGCTGGTGCGTGGACACCACCGACTATGACCACTCAGCAGGGAGGAGGAGGAGAACTGGTCCTCCAAGGTGTGACTGCACTCCCAGGGACGACACAGCTGCAGGGCCCTCCAACAGCAGCTCCCAGTCGGCTCCTGCACCCAGTGCTGCTCGGGAGCAAACCCTGCCAGTGCAGAGAGAGCAGAGCAGATCCCTGCAGCAGGGCTATGATCTCCACAGCCAGTTTGTGGAGATCACGGACTACCACAGCTCAGAAAGGGGGAGGAGGAGGTGGAGAACAAGTCCTCCCCGATGTGACCGAGACCCAAGGGATGAGACAGCTCCAGGGCCCTCCAACGCCAGCTCCAAGTGGGATCCTGCACGCAGGGCTGCTCGGGAGCAAACCCTGCTGAGGCAGAGAGAGCGGAGCAGATCCCCGCAGCGGGGCTATGATGTCTGCAGCCAGTTTCTGGACACCACAGATTATGATGCCTCAGCGGGGAAGAGGAGGAGGAGGGTTTCAGCGCCCCAGCGATACACGCCAGACAAAGACTCGGGGCGCTGCGGCAGTGACGGGGACAGATTGTGACTCTGGCTGAAGAAGGAGCACAGCATCTTTCTTCTGCTGTGCCAGAGAAGAGGAGCAGCAGAAGAAAAAGGAGGAAGAGGAGAAAACGAGGAAGCACCAAAACTGCCCCCAGCAGGGACCAAGCTGCACAAAGGGCACCAGCAGCCCACCCTGTCCCCCCTCCCAGTGCTGCCTCTGGCCAGCAAGAGCTCAGAGAGACCTTCCAGAGACTCGGACACCTCTGCCGGCTAGCCCGCCTGCCCACAGGTCCCTCGAGGAAGAGCTTTAAGCCCTGGTCAGCTCTTGGGATCGCCTTGCAAAAACAACACTCACTTGTTACCCACACTCAGAAAAGCCAAAGCCAGAATTAAAAACACTCCTTGGCCTTGCATTTGTAATTCCTGGGGTGTTTTCTTCTCTGTAGGTTTTGGGGCAATTGGAGGAAATGCCCAGTGTGGGAGGTTTATGTCTTGGGATTTTGAAAGCTGTGTGCTTGCCTGGGCCCATCTTGCAATCTCTTCTTTTTAAATATGGAGTTCAAGTCACTCCAACAGAAATGGGCTGGCTGAGACAACAGCGAGTGGGACTGAAACGGGCTGAACGGCCGGGCCCTGAGGGTGCTGCTCATTGGCACCAAGCCTAGTGCGAGGCCAGTAACCAGGGGTGTCTCGCAGGGGTCAAGACTGGGTCTGATCCTGTTTATCATCTTCCTTAATTAATGTTCTGGAGGATGGGGCAGAGTGCACCCTCGGCAAGCTGACTGATGACACCAGACTGGCAGCAGCGGCACTTAGGCCAGGGGGTCGTGCTGCCGTCCCGAGGGACCTGGGCAGGCTGCAGAGACGGGCTGACAGGGACCTCATGCCCAGACCAGAAAGGGGACGTGCAAAGGGTGCTGTGCGGGTGACGAGCAGCGGCACAGGCTGCCCAGGGAGACTGTGGAGTCTCCATCCCTGGCGACGTTCCATGGCCCTCTGGACATGGTCAAGGACAAGCGGCTGTGAAATGGACGCCTGGAAGAGGACCCAGCCACCAACGCTGTCACCCTCAGGCAGCCATCGACAGCTCCACCAGCAAGCTGCAGCCCTGGAGAGGAGCCCAGGGCGGAGCAGGCTCCTGGCAGGCCCTGCGGCCCCTGGAGAGGAGCCCAGGCAGCAGCAGGTTCTCTGGCCGGAGCTGCGGCCCGTGGGGCCCAGGCAGGAGCAGGGGAATGGCGTGAGGAGGAAGGGGCGGCAGAGCCGAGGCGCTGTGGGCTGCCCGCAGCCCCATTCCCCGTCCCCCTGCACCGCTGGGAGGGGAGAGGGGGCCGAGGAGTCGGGAAGGAGGAGTGAGGCTGAGCCTGGGAAGGGCGGGGCTGGGGGAAGCTCTTTGGGTTGGGGTTTGGTGCTGCTCTCCTGCTGCCTTTTCCCTTGGCACCAAACTGCATCAGCCTGGCCCCGCTCAGGCCCCGCTCGCCCCTGAGGGGGCGCAGGCAGCTCTGGGAGGAGAGGCCCGGGCTGCTCCCGCCCACCCAGCCAGAGCCGTGCCATTGGCCACAGCTGAGCCAATCAGCAGAGCCGGTGTTGGCCTGTCAGGGCCAGGCGGCCTGGGGCGGGGCCGCAGGGGCCAGAGGCCGAGCGGCCTGAGGAGAATGGGGGCAGAGTGGGGCCGGGGGCAGGCGGGGGGGCCCCGCTCAGCTGCCGAAACCAGTTCCCACCAGTGCAGCCCTGGCTGAGGACAGCCCTGGTGAGAGCAGCACAAACCCCTTTCCCTTTTCCCAGCCCCCCTGGCTGCCGGCTGCAGCCAAGGCAGAGGCCGGGCAGGGGAGGGCTCATCCTGCCAGCGCTGCTGATGGCGGCAGAGGAGAGAGCGGCCTGGTCCTGCTGAGCGCAGGGTCGCTCTCCCGCCTGGGCTGCCCCTCGGCCCGGCGCTGCATCTCAGGACCAAGGGTCTGTATGGTGGTTAGTGTTGTTTTCAGGAAGGGTTATTCTCCCACGTCAGCACACTGCCTGGTCTCTATTTTTTCTCTGGATGAAGCCAGGGTACTGCCTTGGTAAGCCTTCCCTACAGAAGTCGTCTCTCCCTGCTGATCCCACTTGTGTCACCTCGTGCTAGGTACAGCTCCATTTTCCTTCTGCAGAGCTCCGTGGCATGGACAGTTTTCCGGTTTCTTCCATGAGAAAAGGTGACAAGCAGGAGAGACTCTGTGCCAGGAAGTCCCAGCCTTGGGTGTTGCTCACCTGGTTCTTACTGTCATCTCTGGTGGCGTACCTGGTACTTTTCTGTGGCTACACTTTCTGCACAGAAGATCTTAAAAAGACAAAGATTTCATAACGGATGGTCGTAAAAGCCCTGTTATAGACAACAAAGTTTGCCATGGGCTCTGGAGGGAGCCAGGAAGATAGTTAACAATCACCAGGAAGATCCAGGAAGCTTAAGGCCACTTCTGAAGAGTGAGTGGCTGTAAGCAACACTGACCAGCTGTGCGTAGGTCTCAGAGAGAGGGTGGAGGGATGTCAGTGAGAAACAAGGAGGTGGCTGATGGCTTTAGCGAATCCTTAAGCATATCTAAGCCCAGAAATGGAAAGCGGTTGATGTGTGTGGATGGGGAAGAGGAGGAGGTTTGTCCTGGGAAGATGTCAGGAGGGAAGACCCCTCTTCTGCAAATCAGGGGTGACAGACATTTCCATGTGGTGTGCATCCCCTAGGAGAAAGGGAATGCCCGCTGCTGAGGGTGGCTGTGCTCAGTCGTGCACCGTGAGCTGACCATGCTCCCTTTACCTCCTTCACTTCCCACACTTGGATGGACCTCAGGAAACATGGATGAGCGTGGAGGACGCACAGACCTCCTGGGCTGAGGTCCTGTCACTGCAGGGGAAGAGGGAAGGGTTTGTGAGACACATGGTAGTGCAGGGAGAGAGCAGAGCATGTGAGGATTCAAGCGAGTCTGGGGCTAGGACATCTTGGGTGCTAGAGGAACGTGAACAGGGCTTTGAAAGAAGCCAGATGGGTTGTGGGGAACTCGGAGACATTGGCAAATCCTCAGAAAACTACACCTTTGTGTTTGAAGAACAGTGAGGACACAGAGTTATCAGTAAACCTTGGGATATCATGGGGTCAGAGTGAGCTGGGGAAGCAGGGGTGGTGGTTAAAATCTGCAGAGAAACGGGCACAGACAGAGGACAGTGTAGGACAGCCTGTGGTGGGGAAAGCCAAGGGCTTTGGTAGGGCTGGGACCCAGAACTGAGGTCCTTGTTCTCTTGGCTAGGGCCGCTGACTCTTGGGCTGAGGCCCATGTGAGGACACCAGTTCCTTGCAGCCCCCCTACTTTGTTGCCTCCTCACCCCTGACAGAGCCTGGGAGGTGTCTTAGCACTGACCTGCACTCGGCATCACAAACCCTCACATCTCTCTGCCCCTAGCAAGAGCCCTGAGACACCCATGAAGGAAAGGATCCCCATTCCTAGGGTCCTGGGGTCAGGGCTTGGCCATCCTCCTTAATGAAACACGCCAAGGGCTTTCACAGCCCCCTCCACTTGGCTTTCTGCATGTGTCACTCTCACTAGTTACCATGCTGTCACGCACAAGGGTTGCAGGCTGTGAGGAGGGTCCAGTCTGAACATGACGTCATTCACAATTGAACCTGGAACCTAGGATGTTTCAGGCCTAAGAGGCAATAGCACACCACAAGGAGAGGCTGGCTCTGGGGATGCCATGCTTGGGGCTAACCCACATGCAGAGAGGGAATTCATGACTGCAAGAGTCGCGGGAGCTATCATCAGAGACAACAGAATCACCGAACCATTCAGGTTGGATGGGACCTCGGGAGGTCTTTAGACTAACCTCCTGCTCACATTGGGATGAACAATGAATTCCCATTAACTTCCTAAGGGCTTCTGTCCAAGAGTGTCCTGAAAATGACTAAGATCTTTGGTGGACTCCTAGAGACCCTCTGAGGAAGCTGAGGGTGCCTTTTGCTGCCTGGTAAGGATGGCTACAGGATTCCTTGACTCCAACAAGCTGCTACTAACCTCGAGCATCTTCTAACGAGCACTGGCCACTGTCCTTGATCAAAAGGTGCAGTCTTGAGAGGCTGCTAAAGTTTTCCAAACCTTGGACTATTGCCCCGTGCTGCTCTTCCCTGTAGGCTGGTCAGGGATGAGAAGGTAGAGTTGAGGCTCCTGAGAGAGGGGAACAAGGCAAAGAGCAGGACTTCAGGAGAGCAGGCTTTGGCCTGACCTGCTTGGAAGAATCCCATGGGATACAGCCCTGCAGAGAAGAGGGGTGCAGAGAGCTGTTTGATGGTCAAGGGTCTCTTCTTTCAGCTCCAAAATGGTCCACCCTGACAGGCAGGAAGTCCTGCAGAGGTGGCAGGAGCAAGGCATGGATGAGAAAGGAGCTCCTCACTGAAACCAAGCATGAAGAGGAAACACAGAAAAGGTGGAAGCTGGATGACTCAAGAGTTCTGTGGTTCTGTGCTGGAGAGACCTCTTTGCATGTGTGTGTTCTTGTCTGTGCATAGGGGGACGAGGGGATCCCAGGGCCAGGTTCTGGATAGACAGAGTGTCTAAGACAGCTTCCTGGAGGGATCCGTACTGTCTCCATTTCTATATAGGTATACATCTTACACTAACATCGTATAGCATACAAACAGCCCAACCCTTGTTTCCCTTTTTCCACTGACTATGGTTTTGCTTGGCTGACAGACCTCCCAGGGTCCCTTCCAGGATGAGTGACTGTGCATTTCCTTCCACCATGGGTCTTCCCTTGACGATACAGCATTGGTGGGGCAGCAGGGCCGGGTCAGTGCAGGGACAGGGCTGGCTCTGACAGGGGCCATGAAGCAGCTGCCGGGAGGTGACAGCAAGGACAGTTTACAAGGGAGAAATGTATATATAGAGTAACTTCATTGTTTTTAGGAAGGCAAGGCTCTGGCAAAGCTCAAGCTGTCGCTGGCAGAGGTCCCACAAAGTCAATCTGCACTTGTGCCTGTGGGCCTTCAATACGTTGTTGCTGGACTGGACTTTTACTCCAGTGTAATCTGCATTGGTCGTGGCACGAGACAGACAGTTCCTACACCAGCAATCTGCACCCTTCTTCATGTTAGGCCACCACTCACTGTCCTTCACTCTGCTCTGGAAATTAATGCCATCCCAGCCAGCCCCAGTACAATCTCCACCACTTATTCCTACTATTTGCGTTATGCTCAGGACCTGTACTATCCAAGACATCCTTATCAACACCCGCTGCCCTCCTGTCCTTTGATATGTACACCGGCATCTGGAAGCCTCATGGTCACAAGTCTTGCTTCTCATGGTGTAGTTTAATAAGCCCCAAATCACTGGATGGCCAGTAGGGCTGGGCACCAGCAGCCCAGGAGCATCCCAGAGGATGCTGAAGATAATCTGTTGTCACAGGCATTAATGAGCTGACTTGGGCTGCACTCCGTTACTCATAACAAAGGCAAAACTGGATGGGTATATCAGTGCTGAGGATAGCCACAGCTGCAATGACCGTGAGCTGGTGGAGAAGTAAGAGAAAGAGCAGAATCATTGCCCAGAATTGCCCAAAAGCAGATTCCAGCTGGTTCAGGAGCGGATTGATCTGACCTGCGTAAACTGAGTGGCTCTTCAGAACAAAGTTTCTGCGCTAACAGCGTTGGTGAGAAATGTGGTTTTGTGAATGACTACACAAAAATATGCTCCTAGAGTGAGAGAGCAACAACTGTGGTGTGCACACTTGGCGCTGCCAGTAAAATGAAAGAAGAAAATCATTGGAATTGATACCAAAAAATCATTAGACCTGGCAAAAAAAAATTTAAAGTTTAGAGAAAGATGACTTTTCTTCAGTTATTGCCTAGATTTATTTTTGAGCTAGGTTTCAACTCATGACAAGATCCACATTCGGGTCTTGAATAATTTGGCCACGTAGAGAGTCTGTTTCTGCCTGAGATTCCCTGGGGTAGCTTGGAAACATGACACGGGACCTCCGGGGTCCCTTCTGGAGCATTAGCTGGTAACCACCAGAAAAACACCTCTGGACATATCAGTTGAAATAACTTCTTGCTCTCCACTGACTACAGAGGGAAGTCTAGACAACCTGATTGGTCATAGACATCTGCACTGAATTGTTTCATACAGAGTGAGACCACTCTCATCTATTTCTTCACCTAAACCAGTGTCACGCATCACATAGGGGATGAAAAGGAAACGTGGTTTGTTGTCTAAGAACTCCTTTAGGAAGCCACTGTAACAGATATGTAAGACGAGCGCAAATGTAGTCATTGAAAACCCAAGGTGTTTCAATGCTACTGGTCACTCTGCTCCCCTGTAGCAGGTGAGAAAGCTGGGCACCCGAATGTGACTTGCTGTGTGCAAAGAGTGAGGAGGGATATGCACAGTCCTGGGCAGGGACTCTTTTGAGGGGGGCACTGGGCTTTCTGCAAGACAGAAAATGATCTCTCTGAATGCTGTAGGCCTGACTAGCATCAGAAAATGTAAAAAAACCAAAAAAACAAAAATCCAAGAAACCCAGACACAAAACCAAAAAATAAAACCAACAGAGAAAATAAGAAAATGACCTAGAATGAAGAAAATGCTAAGCCTCTCAGATTCTTTGTGTTCTTATCCTCCTGGATTTGGTTTGGTTTGTATTAAAGTTGTATTTGCTCATCTTTGGTGATTTCATGTGCTGGGAAGGATGCAGTTCCAGGGACACAGATGCCTGGTGCCAGTGTAGATGCCCGGTGCCAGTGTAGATGCCCTGGCATCCTCTGCCCAGGCTCCATCTGCAGCTCCCGAGGGGCTCTGGTCTCTGATAACTGCCAGTCCCAGGCAAGCACCTCAGATACACTGGGGCCTCTAGAGGTGGCACTGGGTGCTTATGGTCAGACAGAGGAACTCAGCCTGAAAACCTAAGAAAATTTTTCAATATTAAAAAAAAAAAGAGCACCTTTTAATCAGCTGAAAAGGTTCAATACTTTCAATAAAATGTCAGTGTAATTTCTCTCATGCCAAAATGCCAGAATTTTCAGGATGTGTATTAATCGTGTGAGAAGATACATAGCTTTCCCCCTGTACTTGTGTTGTGGTTTAACCCCAGCCAGCAACTGTGAACCACACAGCCGCTCCCTCACTCCCCCCCAGTGGGGTGGGGGAGAGAATTGGAAGGGTGAAAGTCAGACAACTCCTGGGTTGAGATAAGAACAGTTTAATAATTGAAGTAAGATAAAATAGAATGATAGTAGTAGTAGTAATAATAATAATAATATAATACTATAATAATGTACAAAGCAAGTGATACACGACACAATTGCTCACCACCCCCTGACTGATGCCCAGCCTGTTCCCGAGCAGCAATCCTTTCCCCCCCGGCCAACTCGCCCCAGTTATATACTGAGCATGACGTCATACGGTGTGGAATAGCCCTGGGGCCAATCTGGGTCAGCCCCCCTGGCTGTGCCCCCTCCCAGCTTCTTGTACGCCACGCAGAGCATGGGAAGCTGAAAAGTCCTTGACTGGTGTAAGCACTACTTAGCAACAACTAAAACATCAGTGTCTTATCAACATTATTCTCATCCTAAATCCAAAACACAGCACTATACCAGCTACTAAGAAGAAAATTAACTCTATCCCAGCTGAAACCAGGACAACTTGCCTTGCTACTACTCTCTGTATTATATTGTGCATTTCATCTCCCTAATGTTTCAGGTATTTCCACCTGTCCTGACTAAAGTGATCATGTCTGAAGTCACCTTTCCAGCAGACTAACTGGACTTATGCACTTTCCATTGTTCTCCAGATTCCCCTTCCTCTGCCTCTGTGACCATTCAGATACCTCTCACCCATCCAGTTGCTACTTTGAACTTTTCTTTCAGTAGTCGGCCTAGACGTCTCTATGGCTAGCTCTTGAATTATAATTCTATTTATCATTTCCTGTCTCTCTAAAACATCTCTTGTCTGGTTCCCCCTTGTGAAAAGCGAACCTCTTTGGAGGCAGCTTGGACTTACCATAGAGTGAAGGTGTGTTTTATTGTTTATCATGTCGTACTTTTGGTTGCTTGGGTTTTTTTAACAATTAGGAAAAACCCTTCTGTGCCTCTTTGCAGCCAGTTCTCTTCTGGAGAAGTCTGATGTAAGGAAAAGTGACCTAAGTCCCAGGCGGTGAAGGAGAGCAATGGTGGGGTTGGGGAGATGAGGAGCACAGATGCCCATACAGTGCTGGACCTCAAGGGACTGCTTTTCCTCCTGGTCGAGACCTCCTTAGGAGACCCTGGATCATAATCAACTGGAGAATGCTGCTATCACGTCTTCAAAGTTGTCATTGAAATCTTTCTCTTTAGCTCCACTCCTGAAACCCCTCTAATTAGCTGGACAAGACTTGATGAAGATGATGGAAGAGACATGACTCCTTAGGCCTTTCTTCATTTTAATGAGCCCCATGGTGTATTTGGTGCTCTGCGTCCACGAACTTCTGATACTGAGAGGAGACAGAAGTAATCTCTCAAGAAGTCAAAGTCAGAAGCAAAACCCAAGGTGTCTTGAAGCATTAATGGGCCCCACTGAGGGCCATTACTGACAAAGCCTCCTCATGGACTTGTCAGAGCAGATAACTGGAGGCTGTGATTACAGGTAGGCAAAGGCACTGTGCAGGTGGCTCTGATGTGAGTCAAACCTTGGTTGACTTGATGCAGCAGAAAGGCCAAGTGCTGACCTCCAGCCTGTGGGAAGGGAGATCCTGTCCCTGACAGAGCTCAGGGCTCTTCCTGGGGCAGGGTGATGTGGGATGTGCGATGTTTAGTGAAGGACAAGAATATGGCAGTGGCTGGCCTTCCCAGGGGCTGCAAGGAGACAATAAGGCCCCAGTGCCATGAGAGCAACCTGTCTCCTCGTAGATGCCAGTAGCACAGACAGCTGCCATGGCCAAGGGGACAAAGACCTCAAGCACATGCAGGCAGGATCCAAGCTTTTTGGGAAGGAAAGGAGAAGGAGCTGCCCTTTACCTGAGAGGTCAGCAGGAATGCATGGAGCTCTGCCTTGGGATGGGTAATGAGCTAGCTAGGAGCTTATGGGTCAGGATTAGCAGGCAGACCAGCATCGCTGATGTTGTGCCTGGTACAGAGCACCTGAGCAGGAAGCACCAGAGGAGGCCTTCTTCAGGCAACAGGCAGAAACCTCACATTCACAGGCCCTGGTCTGCATGAGGACTTGAACCACCCTGATATTTGCTGGAAGGACAACAGAGCAGGACGCATGCAATCCAGGTGGTTTCTGGAGACCATCAACGATAACTTCCCAAGAATGCAGAGAATGGGCTTGGAAAGCCAAAGCCCACCTGAAGTTGCATCTGTTGAGGGATCTGACAAACAAGAGCAGCTTCTACAGTGACATCAGCAGCAAAAGGAAGGCTGGGAAAAAACACAGGCCTGCTGCTAAATGGGGCTGGGGCTGTAGTGACAGAGGATGCAGAAAGGGCCAAGGCACCCAGTGCCTTCTTGGTGAGACCGGCCTTCAGGAATCCCAGGCCCCTGAGACCAGAGGGCAAGTCTGGTGGAGGAGGATCAGGTTAGGGAACCTTTAGACAAACCAGATATAAACAAGGCCATGGGAGCTGACAAGATGTGCTCGTGAGGGCTGAGGGACCTGGCCAATGTCATTGTGAAGCCACTCTTGGTCACCTTTGAAAGGTCCCATGGCTTTTGGGTGAGACTTGTGAGGACTGGAAGAAAGCGTATGTCACTCCTGTCTTCAAGGAGGACGAGCAGGAGGAGCTGTGGAGCTGCTCAGCCAGGCTCCCATAACACCCTCCTAGACCAAGAATGGACTAGAGAAGTGGAAAGTGAGGGGAATGGCAAACTGCCTGACTTGCTGGGCTCACGGCTCTTGTGACCAGCAACACAAACTCCAGCGGGAGGCAAGTCCCTCATGGTGTTCCCCAGGGTCCAATATTAGGGCCAATACTGTTTCATCTCTTACTGGTCTGGAGGATGAGACCGAGTGCACCCTCAGGGAGTTAACAGATGACAGGATACTGGGAGGAGTGGCTGATAAACCAGAGGGTTGCACTGGGATTCTGAGGGACCTCAACAGGCTGGAGAAGTGGTTCAGAGGAGATCCTCATGAAGTTCCACAAAGGGAAGAGCAAGGTCCTTTACAGAATAGGACCTGCAGGTCCTGGTGGACAAGAAGTGCGACATCAGCCAGCAATGTGCCAGCAATGTGTATAGAAGGCAATCAGCATCCTTGGCTGCATTAGGAAGGGCAGCAGGCAGAGGCAGGTGATCCCTCCCCCTCTCCTCAGCACTGGTGAGGCAATACCTGGAGTGCTGGGTCCAGTCCTGGGCTCCTCAGTGCAATGAAATTGAGAACTTGCAGAAACGAGTCTGTCTCTGGGCCATGAAGATGACTGAGGACCAGAGCATCTTTCACATGAAGAGAGGCTGAGAGAGCTGGGACTGTTCAGCCTAGAGAAGAGGAGGCTCGGGGGGAATCTCATTAAAGTGTAAAAAAACCTGATGGGAGGGAGTGAAGAAGAGGGATCCAGACTCTCCTCAGTGGTACCCAGTGACAGAAAAAAAAGATGAAACCCCATGAAGTTCCATCTGAACACAAGACAACACTTGTTTAAAATGTGAGGGAGGTCAAACACTGGATCAGGTTTCCCAGAGAGTCTCCATCCTTGGAAATATTCACAACCCAGCTGGACCCAATGGCTTTTGGCAACCTGCCCTAGCTGACCCTGCTTTGAGCAAGGCTGTTGGACTAGGTGATCTCCAGAGATCCTTTACATCCCCAACTATTTTGTGATTCTCTGGGTCTGTAATGCCTGGCAGGGTTTCTGAGAACTTTTCTGTAGTATCCCCCCACCAACGGGACTCCTGGTGTCCCTTGGAGCAGAGCCTCCTCCTGAGGATGATCTCCCTCACCTTGTAACCCTGAGGACAGGGTGAAACAGTGATTATAAATGGCAGCAATGCCTCAACATGCAGCAGTGTCCCCTACCCCTGAGTCCGTGTCCAGCCCCTTCTTCCTTCAGGATTTGAGTCGGAAGGGACAACTGAAGGTCTGCTCTGAGCAGGGAGAAGTTTATGGTTAGATCAGGGAGGTCAGTGCTTTCTCCAGCTGAGTTTTGAAAACCTCTGTGCCCCTGATCCACTCTTTATCAACTATCGTGGTGATATATGTGTATATAGACGTTTAAAAAACTCTCTATATATTTGTGTGTATGAGCATATAGGTGTTTTTTTTTCTTCACTTAACCTGATAAAAACCTTACTGCTGCTTGTCTTTATGGTCTCTTGTCCCTTCCTTCCCTTCATGATCTCCAGCCAGATCATCACACGTACTCAGACCAAGGAGAATCACAACCTCCTCTCCAAGCACAGCCTCACTAGGACCCTCTGGAACCATGCAGGCAGGCTGGGGTGGCCAGATCCAAGCAGAGACATGCCCTACAGAAGGACTGTGGTAGTGAATGGGAGCTGGTGCTGGGGCAGAGCAAGGGGCCATGGAGGACATCAGAGACGACCTCCAGCAGCTCCTCTTCAACCAAGGCAGGGAGCAATGCACCCAGTGGTGCTCCTGAGAGAGGATGGTGACACAGGGAAAGAGGCACCAGGGGCTGCGGTGCAGGGAACTGATGCTTGCCTCCGTGTCTTGGGCCTCCTGGAAGCGGTGCCAGGGGCTGCACCCCCAAGGCACCCCCAAGCCTGCGAGCAGCAGTGAGTGCTCTCCTGACTGTGGGGAGCTGCTCTGGCTTCAGAGAGTCTGCTGGCAGAGCTGGAGCTGTTGGAGCTCACCCTGCCCCTCCGGTACTATGACTGGGGTGACAGCCCTGCCTGTTTGAGGGTCATTGTGAGGGTCATTTGGGGTCCTGGCAGTATGAGAGCTTCCTGGAGCATCATGGCTCTTGTTCTCATTCCCATCCCATCCCTGCACCAGCGCAGCTCTGCTGCCACACAGCCCAGCTGTGCAGGCATCAATGGGGCAGGGTGCATTTGCGGGTGGGAAAACTTCCCCCTGGTACAGTCTGCCCAATAGACCTCAGCGCCACATCCCTCTGCAGCCCTCCTGCTTTGGCAGCCCTCCCCAGTGCTGGTCCCTGCCCAGATTTGGCTGTGTCCTGTGCAGGGGTTCATAGACAGGGGTCTGCCGGGGTCTGGGCATGTGTGAGTTGGGGAAGGGCTGGATGTTCTCCCAGTGTAGGCGGAGCCGGTCACATTTAAATGATCAGCCCACACCTGGACCATGGTGAATGGCCAGGGCTGGAAAACACAAAGGGTCAGGACTGGGGGTGACTTTGGGGCCAGCATATGCGCTGGGGGAGACTGTCTCAAGGGCATGTGCTGGGCACAGGGACTGAGGGGCAACAGCAAACTCACGGGGTCACGGGGTCACGGACAGAAAGGACTTCTGGCTCTGCACTGTGAGCATGCTTTAGGGTAACCACAGTCTGGGCACTGCTGCTGATGAGCGCAATGCCAGAATTTGTCTCCCCCAGGCAATTTCCAGCCCACATCAGCTGCCACCCGAATTTTCCCCACCTCTCCTCTGATGCAGCTGGACGTTTCCTGGCCCCCTCCCCATGCTCCCTGCAGGGTCTTGACCTGGATGGGGATCGCTACCGCTAATCTGCCTCCCTGGGGGTCTCTGGATGTGGCAGGTGCTTGAAGGGACTGTGGTGCTTTTCCAAGGACAGTAGGTGTGTTCATTAGGGCCCGAGGGTGACAAGAATCACTCTCCAGTCTTCCTTTTTTGTACCTGCTTGGTGCCCACTGCCTCCCCTGGGACTGCAGAGTCCTCGTTCCCCTACAGATCCCTGGGTTTAGCACTTGCCCTTTGGGCGACTCCATTGTGGGGGACCTCTCACTTTGTGGGGCTCATGTCACTGCCCACCCCAAGCACACGCTGTCCAGGGAGATGCCCCAGGCTCCCCAGGCAACTCCAGACTCCCATCCTTAAGGACATCGCCTGCCAAATCTGGAAGCCCTGGGATGTGTCCCCCACGTGGGACAGCCCTGCATATGTACCTCGGTGACCATTCACCATCTCCACTGTAACTAGAAACTTGAATCCAAACCTTGCTCTCTAACAGGTCGCAACATGACATTGAGCTCTTTGCTCCTGAGTCCAGGGAGCAACAGGCCCTTTTGGGGTGCAGTTGCTCATGACCACTCTTGGCAACAGCTTTGGAAGAGAAGTCGAGGCTTCAGGCACTGCACTGGGGAGAAGCCATTTATTAAAGAGCTGCTATGAGAGAGTCAGCACTGACCCAGTGGTAGCCATACATAAATACATGCTACAGGCAAGACAGAGAAAGCGCAATGAAGCAATAATGATAATGATGATAATGATAATTATACTTATAAACATAGTGATATTAATGATAACAGAAAACCTCACAAAGTGAAGTCCTAGAATGGTTTACCGTGGGAGTTATTTGTGGAGACAGAAGGGAAGTTTATGCCTCCAGAAAAAAGCCCTTGAAATCACTTTCCTCAAGACGTCTTTGAGCTCCTGGTTCCTCATGCTGTAGATGAGGGGGTTCATTGCTGGAGACACCACTGAGTACAGCACTGCCATCAACAGATCCAGGGATTGGGAGGAGATGGAGGGGGACTTCAGGTAGGCAAACATTACAGTGCTGACAAAGAGGGAGACCACAGCCAGGTGAGGGAGGCACGTGGAAAAGGCTTTGTGCTGTCCCTGCTCAGAGGGGATCCTCAGCACAGCCCTGAAGATCTGCACATAGGACACCACAATGAAAACATAACACCCAAAGACTAAACAGGCACTAACCACAATAAGCCCCACTTCCCTGAGGTCGGCATCTGAGCAGGAGAGCTTGAGGATCTGAGGGATCTCACAGAAGAACTGGTCCAGGACATTGCCTTGGCAGAGGGGTAGGGAAAATGTATTGGCCGTGTGCAGGAGAGAGTTGAGAAACGCACTGCCCCAGGCAGCTGCTGCCATGTGGACACAAGCTCTGCTGCCCAGCAGGGTCCCGTAGTGCAGGGGTTTGCAGATGGCCACGTAGCAGTCATAGGCCATGACAGTTAGGAGACAATACTCTGCTGAAATGAAGAAGATTAAAAAAAAGAGCTGTGCAGCACATCCCAAGTAGGAGATGGCCTTGGTGTCCCACAGGGAATTGGCCATGACTTTGGGGAGAGTGGTGGAGATGGAGGCCAGGTCGAGGAGGGAGAGGTTGAGGAGGAAGAAGTACATGGGGGTGTGGAGGCAGTGGTCGCAGGCTATGGCGGTGATGATGAGGCCGTTGCCCAGGAGGGCAGCCAGGTAGATGGCCAGGAAGAGCCAGAAGTGCAAGAGCTGCAGCTCCCGTGTGTCTGCCAATGCCAGGAGGAGGAACTGGGTGATGGAGCTGTCATTGGGCATTTGCTTCCCCTGGGCATTGGGCACTGTCCAAAAAGGAATAGACAGCGACAAGTTAGGAGAATCTTCTCTCGAAAATCACGTACTATTTCTCATTGAAATCCCCCTCCCTGAGCTGAATGAGGAACGAGTCAGCTCAGTCCCCAACCCTGTCAACTGAATGACATGGTGCCTCACAGTTGTAAATACAGCTTGGACACCTAGTTCCCATGAAGACACCTCCATTGAAGGACCCCCAGTCATAGTTAGAAGAGAAGCTGACCTGCAGCCCCACCTCAACCCCAGAGAACAAGAGCATCACTGACAGGGAGGGAATCAAGGAAGGATACTGCTACGCTCCAAAAAAAAAAAAAAAAAAACGAAGCAAGGAGAGGAAGGCAGAGAGGCATGCAGGGAAGCCTTCTCCATACCCAGCTGTGCTCTCCACCTCACAGACACAAGCACACATCAATATTAATTGTAGGACCCGTGTGCTTCTTTTCGGGAGGTCCAGCTGTGGAGGAGGTAACTCCTGCCCTGGACCCTGGGGCCATAGGGACAGAGGCTCTTCTGGGTGGGAGAGGAGACCAGGGAGTTGCTCCAGGGAAGGCATCTGCAGTGCAGGGGATGGCAGAGAGGTGCCTGAATCCCCACCTTCCCATGGCACTTCTGGGAGCAGATCCCTTTCACTCCCTGCCCACGTCTCTGGTGCCGGGAGCTGTCCCTGCCAGGGGCTGGTTCTCTGTCCCCACATCTCCTCCCTGTCCCTGCTCAAACAGCCAGTCCCCCCCACTGTGTGCTCAGCTCTGCCCTGCAGACCCCTCCTGGCAGCAGGGCACTGTCCAGGGGCATCTCTGTGCCTGCAGGGGCTGAGGAGCAGCTCAGACAAGTGCTAAGGAGAACTGGGGTCTCCATGCCTTTTCCACAAGGCAGAAGGAAATTCTCATCTCCCACTGCCCACCCAGCCACCTTCTCCTTCGGGTAAATGCTGCCTCAATGTCCTTCTTCAAAAGGACCCTCTGCAAATGTCCTGGGGGTGATCTGGAGCTGTGAGCAGCCCTGGCCCATGCAGCACCCTCTCAACAGCAGAACCTGACGAGGGTTGCTGCTTCCACCCACAGCTTCTCCCTAGATTGCCATGAGCAGCTCGCTGGGCAGGCTGAGAGCTGACCCTGGCAGGCGGCAGGGTCCCTGCCCCAGCACAGAATCACTGCTCTGGAGGACACCCCTCTCCACTGCACCAACCACGGGATGTGCCAGCTCTAGGAGATCCCTCCAGGATACTCAAGTGCATTGCCCTGCAGCCAGAGCCTTACCGTGTCAAGGGCTGTGGAGATTTCTGCTCCCATGAGCTCTGTGCACCTTCCCACTCACGTCTGCCTTTAACCTCTCTCTGCCTGGCTCCTCACCCCTCGGTGCCTGCAGGCAGTGCCCTCAGCCCTGCTGCGCTTTGCAGAGGAGCTGCTCCTGGGCAGAGCTGTCTCTCTGCAGGGCTGCCCACTTGCCAGGAGCTCCCTCCAGCCCAGGAGCCCAGCCCAGCTCAGCAGCAGAGGCCCAGCCCAAGGCAGCGCTTTCTCTGCCCCTCTGGGCTCCCTCCAGGTGTCCCTGGGGCTCCAGGGGAACCTGCTGTGAAACAGAATGAAGCAACCACTGATGTTCCCTCCCACAGCTGGGGAGAGACACTCCTTTCCAGCTGTGTCATTTCTGTCAGAGTTAGGTCTAAGAATCGCCTTCTTTTGTTCGGGTATGAGACCAGTCACCCAGACAGGGACAGGGCAGCTGCTCACTTTAATGGCCAAATACCGGCCTGTGGTGCTAGCTCAGATGCCAAAGCTGCCCAGCACAAGGGCATCTGATGAGGGCATCTTAGGACCTATCGGACAGCAATCCCCGTTCAGAGCTGGTCACTAACAGACACCTCTAATGGCATCTCAGACAGATTTGGGGCTTAGGAGCAAGCTACTAAATGCCACCACTGCAGGGAAGCAGTGCCTGTCCCACGTCTAGCCGTTAGATGCATGGGGCAGTGCATGAGTACGAGGCACACCACAGCAGGGTCTCCACTCATGTGCCAACACTTTCAAATGCTGCTGAATCTTCTTACCCCCATCCTTTGTTCACCTCCTTGATGGTACAATCAAGGAACAGGTGAATGATTTTCACAGCGTGCCTGGATAACAGGATGTCCACAGTCAAGGATATTTTCAGCAGCAACCTGTCCTTCTTGGCGATCAGCTTCACCTCCACCACAGCCTCTCTGGGCTGCAGTGACATTGCAGACAGCAAAGCCCTCTCCTGCCAGGGCCGCACAGTCCAAACCTGTTTCTCTCTGGCATTGGGGAGCACAGGGTTTGCTCACCTTGTGGGCCCCTCATTTCATCCTCACATTGCCATCTGCCATCCACGCCAGCATGTCTCTGCTCTGAAGCAACGTCTTTGCTTGCACAGGATCTTGGGCGCAAGATCTGTGCCAAGTCTGAGGTTGGCCCTGGTGGCACCAAGCTGAGGGGCTGCAGCCCAGATGTGCACCAATGGCCTCAGCCTGGGGCACAGACAGGAGGGGATGGAGCCCTGTGTGCTGTCACAGAGCTGTGACATTGATGTAAATACCTGCTGAGGTGTGGTGGGGCAGGTCAGAAAGCTTGAGGTGCTGTGATGGATGGATACAGACTCTTCAGAAGAGACAGCTGGGGAAGATCAGGAGGGGGATGCCCTCAGTGGGAGGGAGCTGCCTGGATGGATGGAGGTCCCCTATGGGATGGGCAGCAGATTGGGTGAGCTCTTGTGGGTGGGGGTCACAGGAGAGACCAGTTAGGGAGACATTGTGGTAGGAGCTAAATAGCTGGAAGCAGGTGAGGAAGAGGACAAAGTCTTACTTAAGCAATGGGAGGAAGTCCATTGACCCCACATCACCCCCGGGGACTCTAATCACCCTGACGCTCACGAGAAGGCGAAACTGCAGGGTGCAAACAGTCCCAGAGGTTTCTTCTGGTTCCTGGGGCCAGCTTCTTAGCCCAGCTGCCAGATGGGCCAACAGAGGTGATGCTCACCTGGATCTGGTACTTGCAAACAGGGAAAAGTGGATCAGGGATGTGAAATCCAGTGTCAGTCTGACCTGAGCTACGCTGTGGGCATACTGGTCTCCAGCCACAGCCATGGGCACAGCCATGCCTGGCCACGGACCTCGTTGGGTCTGACTCGCAGACTCACTTCCCAGCTTGAGCCATTATGGATGCACAATGGCACAACACCCTGTCCCTCCAAGTGCCAGGCTCCGGCCGATACACAAAGGCCCAGCACAGCCATGGCACCGCAGTGCTTGTAGAACCAGGCCCTGGAGGTGCTCACCAGGCCAGGGCCAAAGGTGGGCAGCTGGAGGGGAGTCCCTTGAACGCTTTCAAACAATCAAGGTTTGTAGCAAAATTAACCTGAATTACACCTGTGAAATTCAGCCGTATACGGACTGAAAAAGACCTCCTCTCTCCTTCTTCTTCTTTTCTTCTCATCACTTGGCTATATTTCAGAGGAGAGCAAATTGAAGAAGGTGATGCTTCTGGGTGCCAATGAGTGAAAGCGGGGAAGTGAGGCAACACACGCAAAATGATGGAAAAGTTTTGCTAGTTCAAAGCTCTTCTCTTCAGATCTCATCTCTGAAGCCTGAGATTCCCCCAGCTGTCTTGGCTGTGTCCCCTCCCAACTTCTTGCCCACTCCCAGCCTACTCACTGGCAGGGCAGACTGGGAAACAGAAAAGGCCTTGACCCAGTGTCAGCACAGTTCAGCAATCGCTAAACCATCGTTGTGTTATCAATCTGTTTTCATCACAAATCCAAACCATAAAACCATACGAGCTGCTATGATTAAAATTAACTCTATCCCAACCAAAACCAGTGGAGGACCAAAAGGGGAGGTGTTCCCAATACCTGTCTTCAGGGAGCTGGTCAAATGCCTTGTCTCTGATTCTCTAACCGTGGCTTAGATGCCTGGCTCCTCTTTAGAGCCTTTTCATGAATACCAACATTTAGGGAGCAACCTGGTCTGACCTCAGAGCTGGCCTTGCTGGGAGCTGCACAGTGGACTAGAGATCGCTTGAGCTGCTTTCTTCTCTGAATCTTCCCCTGAGCCTGATAGAGACACCCTCACCTTCAACTGAATCCCTTCTTCTAGGGCATACTGCAAGGCACAGGCTGCTGGTGGAAGTGTGGGTAGGAAAGAGAGTGCTGGGGGTCTCCAGCCTGGCCTCCTGCCCAAAGGGTAACTACCACCAACCCCGTGGTCAGGCTGGTGGCACTTTTGGGAGCTGAGACCTGAAAACCTCCCAGGGTGGGGATCACAGAGGCACTCTGGGTGTCCTGCTGCAGTGCAGCACCACACTCGTAGGTTTTTTATTACTTTTCCTGTTGCCCTGTGTGAATCTCCCAAGAGGCAGTTTGCGGCTGTTGCCCATGCCATACCATTTCTGACAGCACAAGAGAGGTTTTTTCCATCATCTCTCCAGGCAGACGTAGGACGCTGTTGGGTGTTCCTCAGGACGCCCTTCAGCAGCAGGCTCAAGAGTCTCCGTTCCCTCACTGTCTCCACACAGCTCATGTAATTAGGCCCCTAACACCATCCCTGTTGCCCTTGTCTCGATCCTCTCCAGCTTCTGCCCATTCCTCCAGAACTGGGAGACCACTGGCTTGTATGGCATCCATGGTCATGCCCCGGCCCTTTTGCTCAGGGCCACTCCTCACCCAGTCAGGTTGCAGCCCACACTGCTGCAGGGTTATTCTGTCCTTGGTGCACAGCTTGTCCCTTCTCCTTGATCTTCGGGAGGGTTTTGGGGTTTTTTTTGGCCAAATCCCCAAGTGTGCCTGGGTCCCTCTGGACTGGAGCTCTCTTGTGCCAGCATTTATGGTATGTTTGCAGATGGCTCATCCTCATTTGTGCTTCTACCAGGGTAACAGCACGAGGCATTGCAGGACACTACAGGTAAAGAAAAAGCAGGACTTGTTTACTGGAATGGCTGCCCAAGGCAGAAAGCATCACAAAACCCACATCAGAAACAACAAAGGAGGGCACAAACCCAGAAGAGGCTAGCCAGTGCAGAAAGGGCTAACAGGGTAGGCGGTTCTTTCTGGAGAGTATGAGGATGGTAAAAGATGAACTTGAGAGGAGGGCAAGAGGCAACCAGGACATGAAAGGTGAAGCAAAGGATGGGATCAGGGCTGTCTGGGGGTACCTGTGAGGCAGCCCTGTCCCGGATGGGAATGACTTCCACAGTCAGGGAGACCCTGAGTGCATTCCTTAACATTGACAACATGAAGGAGAAGGAACAACAGCATCGTTCAGGCTGGAAGGGAATTTGGGTGGTGTCTAGACTAACTTGCTGCTCCAAGCAGGGTCACACCAGGTTACTGAGGGGTTTGGTCCATTTGGGTGTTGAGAAGTTGCAGGGATGGAGCCAGAGCACAGCCTGGGAAACAACTTCCAGTGCTTGACTGTCCTCCTGTTGCAAAAGTTGCTCCCCATAGCTAACCTGACTCTCTCTTGTCTCAGCCCATTGCCTCTTGTCCTCCTGTCTTGCACCCCAGTGATGAGCCTGACTGTCTTCTTGAAACATCCCTGTATCACCATAGGCAATGCCTCTCTTGCATTGTGTGGGGTCAAACCCTGGGAAAGTATTCTGCATGTGGCCTAACAAGTGCTGAGCAGAGGCGGAGAATCACTTCCCCTGCCTGTGCTCCTGCTCATACAGCCCAGGAGGCTCTTGGCCTTCCTTGCCGATAGCTCTTCTTTGGCCTAATGTAACCCAGGGACCACCAGAGCATTTAACACAGAGCTGCAACCCAGCCAGCAGCCCTGAGCCTATGCCACTGCAGGGGCTTAGTCCACTCCAGGACAGGCCTTTGGATCTGTCCTTGCTGGACACCATGAGGCTCCTGTTGGTCCATCCCTCCAACCTGTCTGTATCCTTCGGGATGGCTCGCTTGCTTGCTTCCTCCCTTCCGTCCTTCTTTCCCTCCCTCTTTAGGTGCGAAGCAAGGCTTCTGCATGATGTGTACCATGGAAGTGCACATCGAGGAGGTCCTGTCTTGCTCGGGCAGTGCCATCGAGCCTACGCCTGTGATCAATGAGCTTCCACGTGAGTCATTTCAGACGGTTTCATTTGGAGGTAGTTTGGATTTCTGACAAAGCCCGCGTCCAACTGCTTTTGCCGGGTTCATGTTAAGGAGGAGAGCTTTCAGAAGGGTAAGCCTTTCCTTTTTCTCTGAGATCAATGGGAAAACCTTCTTCTTTCTCCGGAATAGGAGACCATTTCCAGCTTGGCACCCAGGAAGACGCGCATGAATTCTTCTACTACACCGTGGATGCCATGTAGAGGGCTTGCTTGAGCAGAAGCAGCGAGTAAGCAGAAGCACATGACCGTTGAAACGTTCTCGAGCCCTTTTGACTCCTTGCTTTACAACCGCCACTGAAAACCTCTGTCCGGCCCTTTCCTAACAAGGAAAACTCGTGGAAGAGCTCACTCTCTGCCTTCCACCTTCTGAGCTCCGATTACCATTTCTTTCCAGCTGGGACACAACTTCTCAAGCTAGCACGCTCATTCATCAGGTCTTTGGAGGCTTTCTAAGATCCAGAGGTACTTTTTAAAAATATTTCCGTCCTTAGAATGACGCGTGGCTCTTCCTCTCTTTGTGGTAAACAGCTCCTAGCATGCGGCAGGAGGTCCGGTGTGTCTAAAGGCGTAGGTGTTGGTCCTTGAAATGGGCAGTTACTCTCCTTCCCTACCTGAGAAGCATTTCTCTTTGCTTCTTTTGCAGTAACGTGCTTGAGCTGCAAAGCCGTTTCCGACACCTACGAGACATTCCTTGATATTGCTTTGGATATCAAGGTGAGATGTTTTGAAATGGTGGTGCCAACTGTTTCAGGGCCCCTGCGGGGGGCCTAGTTTATCTCCAGTAAACTCTGTTGGCTTCCAGCTGTGGGCTGGTACCAGGCAAGAGCTTGGGGGTGGACGGGAAGGGAACTGGGCTTGTGTGCTCCTTCTGCGGAAGCCCTGCAAATGGTCTCTCTGGGCTGGGTGCTGGGTGTCAGCTGGGCAAAGAGTAAGGAAGGTATGGACAGCCATCGTGACACTGTCACACCACCCTGCTTGGGACTCCCTCACTACGCGTCTGATTGATGCTGGAGGGATGGGTTTGATTGCTTTTGCTATTTTGAACCACGCCTACCACAGGAACTCTGCTACCGCCCAGGGGTAGCTGTTTATTGGGATAACGCTGGTACCACGCGGGTAGCTATTTCCTGGGGTTTTTGAGTTTCCAGGAACTTAGTGCTCTCCTTTCTTCCTCATCCAGGCAACCTCATCTGTCACTGGAGCTCTGGAAGACTTTGTCAAACCTGAGCAGCTGGATGGTGGAAATGGCTATAAATGTAGCAAGTAAGATTTCGGCCAGTGCCACCTTCCTAGCAGATACTGGGTTAGGGTATTGCATGTCTGGGAGCACTAGTTGTGTTTGGACTGAATTGAGAAACCCAGTCATGAGACAGCTTGGCTTTTTTTTCTTTTTTTTTTCTTCCCCTACAACTAATCCACGCGAATCATCCAGAACTTGGAAAAGAATGCATTTGTTTCTAAGATGGATATTTCTTTCCCCTTCTGCCTGAATACTTGGAAAGCTTGGATGAGAATTTTATTGCTGGCATTGTCTGCCCTGGAGGTGCTCAAGCTTCCTAGCTATGAAGTTGCCCACTGAACTAGCCCTATGGCCAGAAGGGAAAAGACATGTCCCATATGCAGTGGTGAGCCGAAGCAAGGCGGCAGCCCTGGACAGTGATTTGGCAACAGCAGCTTCCTCAAGAAAGCCATCAACAGTTTTGTTTCCAAGGCTTTTTGGATGCTTGCGTCTCTGTCCAGGAGACCTCAGTCCTCGGAGCAGCAGCAGCCCCCGCTGGCTCTCTCAACAGCGTCATGCCTAGTTCTTGTACTGTCAAGACTCCAGACTGCTGCTCTCCAAAGGGAGCCGCCCTAGCCCAAAGCTGCCTTCAGGGAGAGCATATGGACTTCAGGGGTCTGAAATGCAAGCGGGCATACGATAGTTGGGCAAAACAAGCCTGAACTCAACCCTACATGGATGGCGGGCGCAGCGGGGAGAAGACAGGTTGCAACAGCTGGGTCTGTGCTTGTTTTCCAGATGTGAACAGCTGGCCACTGCATCCAAGAGCCTTACAATACATCGTTCCTCCAATGTCCTGACAGTGTGCTTGAAGAGATTCGATGCTTTCTCTGGCGGAAAGATTAGCAAGGTATGGCCACAAGTGCACTGCAACTTTGTCTGCTTGGAAGGAGACCTCTCCGAAAGGAGAATCCTTTTTTGGAAGTTGTTACTGTCTACTTGCCCGATGGCTATCGAGTGAGTGCAGCCGTCTAAGAAAAAATCAATGCAATAGCTGCGCCTTGCTCTTTCCCTTGCGGTAAGAGGAAAGTCCCAATGTGAAGATAAGCACCTCCTGTGCTCCTAAAGAGCTGGTTTGGCTGCAAACAGTTTTCTGCCACTTCCATGATGAAATGGCAACCCCTGCTTTGGATGGGCCAAGAAGATCGATTTCTATACTTGTAGCCTGTGTTTGGTGACAAGGTTTTCTCAGGCTGCTTCCTAAAGACTCTCAGGGTAGTTTCTGAGTCTTCTTGGTCTCTCCTTAGGTTGTGCAGTACCCGGAATATTTGGACCTTGGCGCATACATGTCTCAAGCCCCTGGAGAACCGCTCCTCTATTCCTTGTATGCCGTCCTGGTACATGAAGGTTCCAGCTGTCAGACAGGACATTATTACTGCTTCGTAAAGGTAAAAGTCAACTTGGTGATGTGCATTGGGGTATTGTGTCCTTCAGCGGTGTCCAGTCTGTGTTTTTGTTTTAAAACCCCTGCAGTTCATCTGAAGATAGCCTTGCCTTTCTTTGCAGGCCAGCGATGGACGTTGGTACGAGATGAATGATGCCTCCGTACGTCTTTGTGACATCAAGACGGTACTCTGCCAGCGTGCCTATTTACTCTTCTATGCCAGGTACTGTCAAGTGTGAAAGGGTGCTCAGAATACACTCCCTCTCCCGTTCCTGATCTTCTTGTTGCTGTTCTCCTCCGGTGGGTTTTGCTTTCTGTCCTAGCAGAGAATGCCTCTTTGTCCAGCTGAGTTCTCTGTTCCGCAGTTCGCCAGGTCCTTTCTTCTCTCTCCTTGTCTGGCATTAAACAGCTGCACTTGTGTAAATTGCTACCTGTCTGCTCCCTGAGACTGGCTAGCTGCGAAACGAGGCAAAATGGAGGTGCGAGAGGGTCTAAAGATGAGTCACTGCTCTGAAAGGGACAGGCATGGCTGGAAGCGCATGACCTAATTTCCAGTTTCTAGTGCTGGTTCAGTCTTCTGCGTGTCATATCAAGTGCTGCCGGAACGTGACAGGGGGAGACTGAAGCCACGAGGAGGCTGCAGCAACAACCCTAGCCTAAGATCCCTGTTGTTTCTCCAGGCACCATCCTTTGACCCCTGGAGCAGGCGATGAACGCCAAGAGACAAAGAGCACTTCCGAGGCCAAGCTGGGTCAAGTGCTGAAGAGTCCCTTTCCTGGAGGCATCGGGGGACGGAGAAATCAAGAAGGTGGAGAAAATGTGCAGAGGATGCGAGGGAAGAGAAAACCGTGGGACTCTGCAGGAACTCCCCCTCAGCACTGCGGCAGGAAGAGAGCGCGCTCTGACGCTGAGGAGGGGGAGAAGCCGAACAGAAGCCAGCCAGACTGTCCGCCTCCCAGGCGGAGGCACACTTGCCGCGCGGAAACGCAGCAGCGCGCTCACCGTCAGCTGGCGCGTGGCAGGGGGAACCTGCGCGGCTCTTCCCACAGGGAGAGAAACAGCCCTGGTGATGGCAAAAGCGCAGGAGGGGAAGGTGTGCGCGGCTTGAGCGGCCCCAGAGCAGACTCGCATCCTGGTGCAGTAGGTGATCAGCAGCCGGGGAAATACTCACTTGAACAACGTGCGCTCCCACCAGCGCCAGTTCACCCAGAGTCTGCAGGCTCCTGCCAGGCAAATGGAAAACGAACGCGCAGGAAGAGGAAACAGTCCTGTGCAGAGGCGGGTGAAAGTGTGCCCGAAAGAAGGCGGCAAAAGACAGAAGCGCGCATTCTGGTGATCCAAAATTGAAAGAGAAAGAACGCAAGAAAGTGAAGGAGAAAGAGAAATCCAGAGAGAACTCTGGAGAGGAGGACTCACAAGTAAGCCACGTTTGCAGCATCACCAGGAAATGTTGACGTGTCCGATCGAAACAATAAAATTGCCATCTTAACCAAAGCCAGTCCTAAGTGGTGCTTCTGATTTCTGTAGAGAGTTTTGATACAAACATTCACGGATGTTTCTCCTCACCATCCGAATCTCCCCAAGGGAGAAACGGAGTATCCAGAGAGTCCCTGAAATGAAACTCAAGAGCAACAAAGTCACTATTAAGCAGGTATCCTTTCTTGCAGCGCTGGGCAGCACTGGGGATTCTCCACCACAAGTGCTCCAACGAGGTAAGGAAGTTTTAGAGAATATATCCGATACAATCATACATATTCATAGGATTTCTGGGAATTCATTTACATAAACATGAGATTTCCAGGAACTTATGAGCATATGTAAATATCCGATTCGCATGCGCGGTCACCTCTCGGGGTGGTCTTCAAGTGGTCTTTGGGGTCTTCTGATGAAGGCTCGTAGTCTTCTTCACTCTGCTCGCTGATCGACCCTTGCTTCTGCGCAAACTCAGTCCTAGGATCACGTAGCCGTTGTCCTTGAAGACTGTTGTTGCCATTCTTCTGTTTCTTCCTACCTTCATGGTTCCGTGCATCCGTTCTCCCAAGGCCGAGTTGTCTGCAGCGAGATTATCCCGGAGCCCCCCTTATCTTAGAACTGTTCTTCTAGCTACTCCCTAAATCACATCAAACCGTAAGGTATTCACAACATCCTTAAATGACACCAGGGTGTCTTCTGATCTAATGAAGGGACTAAGGTATTTACAACATCCTTCTTGCTCTTGTGGTTTTTAACCCTTTCAATACCTCCCAGAGTCTGAGTGCCTTTCTTACCGGGATCATAACAGACCAGCCCCTGCTGGTGAAAACCTCTCTCAGCACCCTTGGACACAGCCCCTCCAGCCCCATGGCCTGGGAAGGGTGTAGTTTGCTCAAGTGAGCCCTGGCTGCATCCCCAGCCACCGCTGGTTTTTCCCGCCCTGAGCCCTGCCTCAAAGCACAAAGGCCTGGGAGACCTCTCTGGTGGTAACTGAGGCAAAGAGGACATAGACTACCTCAGACCTACCTACCCCTACTCTTTCTAAATTCAGCACTGGTCCCACAGTATATCTCTGTGCCTTCTTCAGCTCTTCCTGAAGTACCAGCAGCTCATCTTGGTGCCTTTGAATTCCCTTTCAAGTTTCAATTCAGTTTTGATAAGGACTGTTGCTGTGCTTGTAGGACGTCGTCCTTGAAGACAAGATGTCCCCAGGCACACTGTGAAAATGATTGGTCTGTTCCTTGACTGTATCATCAAGGGAGCGAGTGAAGACCCCAGTGGGATGTGCTTTGAGTTCACGCAATGCCTGCAGCTGTTGGGTAGAGAAGGGACAGAGCTTGCCTCTCTGATGGCACCTGATGGCCGATGCCTCTGACTGACGGCATTAGTGTGTGGCACACAGGCACCAAATCCCACTCTCTGCGATGCTGTCTGGGGTGGCTGTAACGCACCCGCCCTGAATGGGAATTGCTTTCCTGGAGGTCCTGTGCTGTCCCTGCAAGCCCTGGCACCTCATGGAGCTCCGTGGGCCTGGATTTGAACATGAAAGTCAGCAGATTCCCTGAATGCTGTCAGGCAACGTGGGGCTGAACATGAGGCAACGGCCAATATCTCCACGTCAGTGGAGATCTCGTAAACACAGCAGAAGGAGGAGAGAGAGACGGAGTTCTCCCTATGGCACAGGACTCGAATCATTCAGATGAAGAACTCTATAAACTGCCCTGAGCGTCATGAGCAGGGACAGTTTCAAGGTCCAAAACTGATGGCAGAGCCCAAAGTCTCCTTTTCAGGGCCCAAAGCCTCCTTTTCTGGATCCAACCCCTCCTTTTATGGTCCAAATGCTCGCTTCAAGGCCCAAAGCCTCATTTTTAAGATTCACATTTTCACCTTAGAATCCAAAGCCTCACTTTCAGGGATCAAAGGCTCATTTTAGGCTACAAAGTCTCTTTTTTAGGCACCAAAGCTTCACATTCATGGTCCAAAGGCTCCCTTTCAGTTTGCAAATCTCCTTTTTAGACTCCAAAGCTGCACTTTCAGTATTTAAAGCCGCAATTTCAGGCTCCAAAGGCTCAGTTTTAGGATGCAGCCAGTGGTATTGAGGGCCCAAGTCACATCTTGAGTTTCCAAACCCTCATTTTTAGGGCCAACTCCCTGTTTTAGGGCTCAGAGCTTCATTTTTAGAGTACAAAGCTTTGATTCCAGGCTTGAAAGCCTCCTTTTGATGGTCCAAACCCTCATTTGCAGGGTCCTCAACCTCATTTCCCATTTCCAGGCCTCACTTTTAAGATTCAAGGACTCATTTCAAGGGCCCAGAGCATCATTTTTAAGTCCCCAGTTCTGACTTTGAAGGTCCAAAGCCTCATTCCCAGACTCCCAAGCCTTCTTTATAGTGATTTCTTAAGGAGTCCAAAGGCTCATTTTTGGGCTCCAACCCTCAGTTTTAGCTTCTAAAGCCTCCTTTTCTGGGACCAGAGCCTCCCTTTCAGGAACTATAGCCTCAGCTTTAGGATCCAGTCTGCAATTTGAAGAGACCAAAGCCTCATTTTGACAGTCCAAATGCTCATTTGGTGGGCCCAAAGCCTCATTTGAGGGTCCAAACTCCTCATTTAGGCTACAAAGCCTCATTTGTTTCATGTCCCAAGCCTCATTTTGAGCCTCCAAAGACCCATTTGTAGGGTGCAAAGCCTTAGGTTTTGGTCCCAAAGCATCATTTTAGGGCACCAAACCTGATTTCAGGGTTCAAAACCTCCATTTCATTGCCCAAGCCCCGTTTTGAAGGCCCAAATCCTCCTTTGGAGGCTCCAAATTCTCATTTCTATGCTCCAAAGCCCCCTTTGACAGCTCAAAGCCTTCACTGGGGTGCCCAAACCCTATATTCAGGACCAAAGCTTCAGTTCTTGGGGCCAGAGAGGAACCAATGGGTTTCCCTCGTTTTCACGGTCCCAAGTGTCATTTGTAGCGTCTAGCCCATGCTTTCTAGTGCCCAAAGAGTCCTTCTGAGGGCCAAAATCCTCATTTTTTTTGTTCCAAACCTCTCTTTTATTCTGCATAGCCTTTTTGGGAGGCCCACAGTTTCATTTTCAGGGTTTAAACTCTCACTTTCAGGGCACCAAGCCTCTTTTCAGGGTCCAAAGCTACATTTAGAGGGTCCAAGGCCTCATTTTTACTTTCTAAAGGCTTAGTTTTGCTCCCAAAGCATCATTTTGGACTTCAAAGATTCATGTTAGTTGTCCAAAGCCTCTGTTTCAGATTGCAAAGTGTCCTTTATAGACTCCAAAGCCTCATTTTGACTTTCTAAAGCCTCAATTTCAGGCTCCAAGGTGGCATTTTGAGGATCCAGACAGTCGTTTTGAGGGCCCAAGCCACATCTGGAGTGTCCAAACCCTCATTTTTAGAGTCCAAACCCCTCTTTGAGGGCTCACAGCCTCATTTTTAGGGCCCAAAGCTTCCTTTTTAGAGTACAATCCTTTGATTCTAAGATTGAAAGCCTCCTCTTTAAGGCCCAAAGCCTCATTTTCAGGTTCCACACCCTCATTTGCAATATTTCCAAGCCTCGCTCTTAAGGTTCAAGGATGCATTTAAAGGGCGCAGAGCGTCATTTTTAAGACCCCAGTTCTGCTTTTGAAGGTCCAAAGCCTCATTTTTAGAGTCCCAAGCCTCATTTATAGGGTCCAAACCTGTCTTTTACTAACAATAGCCTTTTTTCAGGACACACACTGTACGGGCTGGCGAGGGCTGGATCCTTGGTGCTCCTTGGCAGGTGGGCTGGATCTCCAGGCACAGAAGGTGGCTGCTGGCATCGGGTCTGACTCTCAGGGGTTCTGGGGCATGCGGGACAGCTGTCTGGGCGTGTGGGGTGGCTGCTGGTGTCAGGCCGGGCTCACGAAGCTGCAGAGAGGCGCCTGTGAAGAGAGGAGGCTGCTGAGGCCCCGCCGCAGCTGCGGTGCCACGTGGGTGCCAGGGTGCGGGGCAGCACTGGGCACCCTGTGGGGTTTGGGCACGTGGCTGCACGTGGGAGCTGTGGGCACGGAGAGCTTTGTGCAGAAAACGGGGCGCCCCGCACCCCTCGGCTGGGGCTCTGCTCGCCTGCCCATGGCTCGTCTCCTCTCGGCCCTGACCATCCTGACCTGCCTGCTCTGCATGTGCCGGGAAGGAGACCTGACCCCGGCAGGCCGAGGGGACCAAAGCCGGGCACGGCACTGCAGGGCCAGGAGAGCCTCCTGGTCGCCTTTCTCAGCGTGCCTGGCAGGGACCAGCGCTCGCCTCCATGCCCATCCCTGACCAGGCAAGGGGACAGCCTCGGCTCGCTGTTCGCTGAGGTGCTCTCCATCCTCTCTTCACAAGACCTATCCAAAGGGATACGTACCCCTGCACAGACAAAAGCCCTGCCTGTGCTGAGAACGCACACGCTGGCAGTGTTGGGCTGCAGGTGGGACAGACTGACTCTTTCTCCAACGCAAGGCACAGAGCTGGGAAGGTTCGTCACCACGGTCTGCGATGCTGGGACACCTTGGCTGCGGTGAACATCTGGGATTTATGGCATCACCTAACAGAGTGATTTCTGCTGCGGGGTTCACTGGTAGGGAGATGTGACTATTGCAGTTCTCACTTTCTATGCCAATGTCATCCCTTGTTGTTTTTACTTTCTGACCTTCCTCTGCCTACGTCTCTCGCTGGGTCTGCTCTTGTCGAGGCAGGGTCACTTGTAACCCACACTTGGCACAGTAAGAAGGGGTTTCAGAAAAGAATGCCCATGAATTGAGAGGCCAGTTAAAGCAGCTTACAGCAGAAACCTCAGCCGAGTCTAGCCAATAAGGAACTCGGCACTCCAGAATACTCTCAATGCTTCATGACCAATAGCAGCCATCTCCTACAGAAGTTTGGCAAAAAAACCTCCCAACAACTCACCCTTTTCTCTTCCTCCACAGACAGATCACACCACACAATGCCATCCCAAACAGCACCGAGCCCAAGACTGCCACGGCGCCTTCTATGCAGTATTTCTGGAAATCATTGGGATCCACAGCATTTGAGCTTCTCCTGCCATCCACACCTGGAGGAACAATTCTGCACATTAGGGTGTCCTGCGCACGACTGGCACTCTCACAGGAGGGCTGACATTGCCAGGAAATGGTCTCTCTCACTTTGTTAGCATCTCCGAAGGAGTGAACATCCTGGGCCTGCAATGTTTCAGTAGAAACAAAGGAAACTCCCAAAGCCATTGCAAACCAATGCACTCTGCAGCCTCTCTTTCTCCATCCCTGCATCAGGGAGTGCCACCCCCAGCTCGCCCTCCCCAGCCCAGCACCCACACCCCGAGGGGACGGAGTCAGGCCCTCTCACGAGACACCTCAACATTGCTCTCCCTCTTTGCCTTTTCTCCACCGTGGGCACCACTTGCAGGCAGAGGTGCCCTCTAAGCCTGTGCCTCATCTGCCAGTGAATCCCTTTGCCCCTCAGCTCACAGCAGGGATCCCCCTCTGTTGGGCCTAGGGCCTCTAGGGACGCACGGCAAGCTCTGCAATGCGGGTACTGAGGGAGGTCTATTCGATCAAGAGTCACATTTCCCATCGTCTACTGAACGTGGTTCAGATGGCCTCCTTCCCAAAATGGCAGGGTTCTGAAATTCCTGGGAAACGGGTGCGGTGGGAGGCGAGCACTTCACCACATCCACAGAGGGTTACCGGTGTCTCTCTGGCACACTGCTGGCAAGAACCTCCACACCCCCGAGACGACAGTCATCCTCAGAGAGCCGCTCCTGGCTCCCTTCAGAACACTTGCTCTGTACTCATAGTTTGGCTGCTGACACCATGTGCAGTAGCCGGCAGCAGGGGAAGAGCCTGCAGACACCCAGGGATTTTGAGATCTGACACTGGATGACCCAGGGACAGCAATTACCTGGCACGCCGGTTGGTTGAATTGGCCCCGTTTTTCCATCAGAGACTGGCAATGAGGGACTGCCTCCTTCCTCAAGCGCCTCCTTCTCCACGGTCTCATTGTCCATCCCTTTAGAAAGAAAGGGGGTCAGTTTAAGTAGAAGTAACCGTTCCTCCTCAGGAACATGGTATCTTCAGGAGGCAAAATACATTGATAACACTTAGAAACAAAGCCTGGGCGTTTGGGGGTGCACCTCATCACTGGTCCAAACAATGTGTCGTTCACAGAAACAATTTAAGCCCTGGACACTTTCCAGTTTACCAGTAGATGGGAAAACCTGACCTGCTGAGAGACTGGGAGATTGCACGTCATCTTCCTGTTCACATTCCACTCAGTTCATTTTGGGCAAACTGCAAGGTGACGGTAAATTACTTCCTTCAGAGAGGACAGGAGGACGCTGCAGCCAACTCAGCTGGGGAAAGAGCCCTTCGGAGCAGCACGTCCCATCATGTCAACCCCATCACACACTAAGGGTAACAGCCCCACACAGTGGAATGAAGCTCTTGCAGCCATGTTCTGGGCACTTTCACAAGTGGCAGTGAAGAGCCTACAGCCCCCCAAAACAAGAGGAAAGCCACAACCAAGGTATCTAAAACACAACTACACACAGAGAGCTAAAATTCACAGCCTTTCATTTCAGCTGCCTTCAAGGTAGCTGTCCGGCCTCAAGCTGGGTGTCCAGCTTTCACCTGTCCCTGACCACGAGCTGTCACACAGAGTCCTCAAACATCAAGGACAACAACGGGGCTGGACCAGGCGGTGAAGTCGGGGCTGCTCCGACCCTGGCCAGGGCATGCCTGCAGCCCCGCCAAAGTCTGCCGGTCTCAGCGACCCCAAGCTGCCTGCGCATCCTCTCTGCCGCCCAAGGGCTCTCTCCCCTCCGGCCACTGGCAGCAAGGTGTGAGCACCACCAGTTCCTGCCAGCTGGATACCAGCGTCTGCCCAGAACAGCTCTGGCCAGCAATGGGATAACTGGGGCAGCAGCTGTGCCTGGCACTCAGCTGCAACTACAACTGGCAGCAGAGACTCTGCACCATCTCTGCAGCTCACCAGCACCTGCGAGGTGTGCAATCGAGTGTCAGTGCAGAGAGGCTCTCATCGAGCCCTTTCTGCTTGTGCTGCCTATGGCTTGTCCATACAGGTGTCTACAACCTCAGCTTCCCAAGCCTCCTGCTTAAGAGTGATATACACCCACCATGTGCCGCTTTCTCCAGTTGTCCCAGGATTTCCTTTAGGACTTCTGATGACTGCTGGGAAGATTGCCCTAGGCTGGCTTTATACTTTGCTCTTTGAGGACCTTAACAGAAAGGATCCAGTTAAATTTCCCTCTACTAAAATACTGAAAATGAGTGCTTAGCCTGTGAAGTCAGCCAAGACTGACTACTCACCCCTGGGATGCCAGCTGAGCTCCAGCGCAGGATTCAGCCGAGGAGCTGGAGCCACATCTGCAACCAAACACCCATGACACGTTTCCATCATACACTGTGATACACACCACCATAACTGAATAGCAGAACATACACGGGGATCACGGAATGTCACAGCGCACACAGTGCAGGTCTATATTCTCACACCCGCACACATTTGGGCTTTGAGCTGGCAGCTCTCAAAGGCAGTAAAAAGCCATGACGTACCCATGCGATCTCCCTGCGCCTCAGCCCTGGCACCCAGCCGGGAAGCTGGATATCCATCGCCCCCCGCAACCTCTGGAAACAAACAGAAGAGAGCAGCTCCCGTGAAATATTTCAGTAGACTTCCTCAGAGCTGAATGGCAGGGAATGCAGTTCAAACGCGGGATTGCTCCATGGCACTCCTCTCTCCCTTCCACCCAGGAGCATCGTGCAGACAGTTCCTGGGTGCCTGGACCATGCTGATCCAAAACGACCCATGCACGGAGCTGTCGGGAGAAAGGACTCCCTGGAGCTCCCACCAGCTCTAAACTCAACCCCAACAAGCCCGCTGGCCTTGCAGCAGGCACCTGAAGCAGCACAGGCTCGCAGAGTCTGGCAAAGACAGCTTCCCAAGGCAGAGTGCCCCAGGGGACATCACTCAGCCCGACCCATTCCCTCTCTGCTCTTCTGCATGTCTGAGCATCGGCTGACATATTATTAAGTAAAATTTCATAGGAACAGAATATGAAACCCTAAATGCTCGTGCATTCACGTGACATACCTGTGGGATCGCCCTGAGGCTCCCGGACAAGATCAGGCTGAGAAGTCTGGTGGCCGTCGCCTACAGGCACAGCTGTAATCAAGCACGTTTCCATTAGATGTTGTGAGCTACTTCTTTCCCAGTGACCTGCAGTGACTGGAGGGGAGCCAGGGAATGACGTGGCACCCAGACATGGGTGGAGATTTCCAAAGCTGCCGAGGGGCCTGGGTGACCTGTTGGCTGGCACCTGGCAGCTCTCAAAATGCCGTTTCCAGGCCGTGTGCAACTCCCCTCAAGGACCAGGTGGACACACATACGGCCCCTCGGGGATTTCTTACGGGGAGATCTCTGCTGTGCACAAAAGAAGCCCACATGAAAGCACTGGAGGAAAAAAATGATCATTCGCACGTCTCGTGGAGAAGAGCCCGCTGGCCAGTGAGAGTCTGCACGAGTGCTGCCCTGTCTGTTCCCTTGGGCTGCGGGCTGGGGCTGTGTGTCGGGGACCTGTGTTTGCCCAAGGAGAGCACTGCAGGGCTAGAGCAGGAATGCTCCCGTCCTCCTGAGCAGACATCTCCTGAGGACAGATGTCTCCGAGGCTGAAAGCTGGGACCCAGCTGGGGAGCGGCAGAGCCACGGCCGCAGGCACAGCTGTGAGCAGCCTGGGAGAGAAGTGCTCCTGCGGTCTGTTGCCCCTGCAACCATCACGAGAGCTGGCCCTGCGACGCCCTGCTCAGGCAGCCTTCCCCCGGCCTGCACGGCAGGGCCAGAGCTGTACGGCAGGGCCAGGCACCACTCCTGGCACCACCGTTCACCTGCAAAAGCCCCCTGCAGCGGCCGCGGCCCCTGTGCCTCCCTGCAGGGCGTCTGCCTCCCGCTTGCCCAAGGAGCTGGCCACAGCTCACCCGTCGCAGCCCAGCCCCGCTGCTCTCCCGGCCCTGCCCCACTACAACCCTGGCCCTGCTGCCACCCCGAGGTGCGGTGGGCTCCGCTCCACGCTGCCCAGGGCTGGGTGCCGTCCCTTGCCCACCTGCCTACCTAAACCCCACGCTCGCCACGGAGGAGCCTGTGCATCCCAGGCTTGCAGGGCCACCAGGAGAAGGAGAAGAAGGAGGCGGGTGGGGGCCACAGCCCCCCACGCCTGCACCATGTTGCTGCTGCTGCTGCTGCTGCTGCTGGCACTGCCAGAGCGGTGCCCGCGGCACAGCAGAGCACATCACGGAGAGGCACAGCGGGGGTCTGTGACCTCACAGCCCGGCCTCCCCACCGCAGCCACGCCCCCATGGTTTCGCCCCTCCCCCTGGAACGCCCCGCCCCCACATCTCCCCTCCGGAGGGCGGGGCTCCTGCACGGGAGGGAGAAGGAGACTGCCCAGCTGGAACTGAATCTGGCTGCTGCCCTCAAAGACAATAAAAGATGTTTCGAGAAA
This sequence comes from Nipponia nippon, assembly GCF_047370975.1. Taxonomy (NCBI): domain Eukaryota; kingdom Metazoa; phylum Chordata; class Aves; order Pelecaniformes; family Threskiornithidae; genus Nipponia; species Nipponia nippon. The sequence goes on along the minus strand of NW_028262392.1, from coordinate 200,775 downwards.
TGCATTACCCACAAAAGGAGTCTAGGGAGAATCTCCATCCTTTATTGGAGGCAGGGGGAAACAGGGCAAAAGCCGAGGAAAAGGCTGAGGTATTTAATGCCGCCTTTCCCTCAGTCCGAGGCTCCTCAGTCCAAGGAGCTGATTGTTTTGTACTGCACTGACACAGGGCAAAAAAGAAAGGCTGTTTGTCTTGTCTGAACGAACGGCTGGAGAACTGTTACTCACTTGGGCCAGCTGTGAGCTTGCTGTTTGCCCTGGCACATCCAGAGATGGGATACACTGGAGGCACACACTGCCTGTTCCTGGTCACGGACGGCTCCAGACAGCAATAAGGACCTGAAGAGCAGCTGTCTCCCACGGCGGGTTTTGCTCCTTTCCATGTGTAAGCCGGGGCTTTGGTTTTGGTGGGAGTGAAATGAATGAACCTAGGAAGAAAGGCATATGAAAGGTCACCGGCAGGCAACTGCCCATTTAAAGCTCCTGTGTACCTGGAGCAGTTGGAATTGCCAGCCTCATCAAATTGCCTTTAAATTATTCCCTGTAAATGACCTTCACAGGAACCGGGGCCTTCTGCCAGCACGGTTCCAGCGAATATTGGCCGGGGCAGGGAGGGGGAAGGGAGGATGGGGTGGGGGAACAAGCTTTCCTGAAAACAACACCAACAACCATACAGACCCTTGGTCCTGAGATGCAGCGCCGGGCCGAGGGGCAGCCCAGGCGGGAGAGCGACCCTGCGCTCAGCAGGACCAGGCCGCTCTCTCCTCTGCCGCCATCAGCAGTGCTGGCAGGATGAGCCCTCCCCTGCCCGGCCTCTGCCTCGGCTGCAGCCGGCAGCCAGGGAGGCTGGGAAAAGGGAAAGGGGTTTGTGCTGCTCTCACCAGGGCTGTCCTCAGCCAGGGCTGCACTGGTGGGAACTGGTTTCGGCTGCTGAGCGGGGCCCCCCCGCCTGCCCCCGTTCCCGCTCTGCCCCCATTCTCCTCAGGCCGCTCGGCCTCTGGCCCCTGCGGCCCCGCCCCAGGCTGCCTGGCCCTGACAGGCCAACACCGGCTCTGCTGATTGGCTCAGCTGTGGCCAATGGCGCGGCTCTGGCTGGGTGGGCGGGAGCAGCCCGGGCCTCTCCTCCCAGAGCCGCCTGCGCCCCCTCAGGGGCGAGCGGGGCCTGAGCGGGGCCAGGCTGATGCAGTTTGGTGCCAAGGGAAAAGGCAGCAGGAGAGCAGCACCAAACCCCAACCCAAAGAGCTTCCCCCAGCCCCGCCCTTCCCAGGCTCAGCCTCACTCCTCCTTCCCGACTCCTCGGCCCCCTCTCCCCTCCCAGCGGTGCAGGGGGACGGGGAATGGGGCTGCGGGCAGCCCACAGCGCCTCGGCTCTGCTGCCCCTTCCTCCTCACGCCATTCCCCTGCTCCTGCCTGGGCCCCACGGGCCGCAGCTCCGGCCAGAGAACCTGCTGCTGCCTGGGCTCCTCTCCAGGGGCCGCAGGGCCTGCCAGGAGCCTGCTCCGCCCTGGGCTCCTCTCCAGGGCTGCAGCTTGCTGGTGGAGCTGTCGATGGCCGCCTGAGGGTGACAGCGTTGGTGGCTGGGTCCTCTTCCAGGCATCCATTTCACAGCCGCTTGTCCTTGACCATGTCCAGAGGGCCATGGAACATCGCCAGGGATGGAGACTCCACAGTCTCCCTGGGCAGCCTGTGCCGCTGCTCATCACCCGCACAGCACCCTTTGCACGTCCCCTTTCTGGTCTGGGCATGAGGTCCCTGTCAGCCCGTCTCTGCAGCCTGCCCAGGTCCCTCGGGACGGCAGCACGACTCCCTGGCCTAAGTGCCGCTGCTGCCAGTCTGGTGTCATCAGTCAGCTTGCCGAGGGTGCACTCTGCCCCATCCTCCAGAACATTAATTAAGGAAGATGATAAACAGGATCAGACCCAGTCTTGACCCCTGCGAGACACCCCTGGTTACTGGCCTCGCACTAGGCTTGGTGCCACTGAGCAGCACCCTCAGGGCCCGGCCGTTCAGCCCGTTTCAGTCCCACTCGCTGTTGTCTCAGCCAGCCCATTTCTGTTGGAGTGACGTGAACTCCATATTTAAAAAGAAGAGATTGCAAGATGGGCCCAGGCAAGCACACAGCTTTCAAAATCCCAAGACATAAACCTCCCACACTGGGCATTTCCTCCAATTGCCCCAAAACCTACAGAGAAGAAAACACCCCAGGAATTACATATGCAAGGCCAACGAGTGTTTTTAATTCTGGCTTTGGCTTTTCTGACTGTGGGTACCAAGTGAGTGTTGTTTTTGCAAGGCGATCCCAAGAGCTGACCAGGGCTTAAAGCTCTTCCTCGAGGGACCTGTGGGCAGGCGGGCTAGCCGGCAGAGCTGTCCAAGTCTCTGGAAGGTCTCTCTGAGCTCTTCCTGGCCAGAGGCAGCACTGGGAGGGGGGGCAGGGTGGGCTGCTGGTGGCCTTTGTGCAGCTTGGGTCCTGCTGGGGGCAGTTTTGGTGCTTCCTTGTTTTCTCCTCTTCCTCCTTTTTCTTCTGCTGCTCCTCTTCTCTGGCACAGCAGAAGAAAGATGCTGTGCTCCTTCTTCAGCCAGGGTCACAATCTGTCCCCGTCACCGCCGCAGTGCCCCGAGTCTTTGTCTGGCGTGCATCGCTGGGGCGCTGAAACCCTCCTCCTCCTTCTCCCTGCTGAGGCATCATAATCTGTGGTGTCCAGAAACTGGCTGCAGACATCATAGCCCCGCTGTGGGGATCTGCTCCGCTCTCTCTGCCTCAGCAGGGTTTGGTCCCGAGCAGCCCTGCTTGCGGGAGCCCACTTGGAGCTGGCGTTGGAGGGCCCTGGAGCTGTGTCATCCCTTGGGGCTTGGTCACGACATGGAGGACTTGTTCTCCACCTCCTCCTCGCCCTTTCTGAGCTGTGGTAGTCCGTGATCTCCACAAACTGGCTGCGGAGATCATAGCCCTGCTGCAGGGATCTGCTCTGTTCTCTCTGCACTGGCAGGGTTTGCTCCCGAGCAGTACTGGGTGCAGGAGCCGACTGGGAGCTGCCGTTGGAGGGCCCTGCAGCTGTGTCGTCCCTGGGAGTGCAGTCACACCTTGGAGGACCGGTTGTCCTCCTCCTCCCTGCTGAGTGGTCATAGTCGGTGGTGTCCACGCACCAGCTGCGGAGATCTTTTCCCCACTGCGGGGATCTGCTCCGGGCCCTCTCCTTGGCACCACTCTTCTGGCAGTGGGAAGAAGGGCTGAATCCATGCTCCTCTTTGTTGCTGTCTTCTCGCACGGTGTGCAGCACACGCTCACATGGTTGAGAGCAGAGCGGGCACGCAGCTTTCCTTCCGGACACCAGCCTTATGCAGCCACAGAAGAAGCGATGCAAGCAGGAGCCAATGTAGGAGGCAATGTTGAGCCTGCCTGGCCAGATGAAGCCCGTCCAGCCTGCAGATGCCTCCCGTGCAGCTGCCCAGGTGAGCTGGCTCTTGCTGGCTGTTGCAGAGGAGCTGCTGTCCTCTGCAGAGTCCTCCATGCCCAGCGCCACGTCCTGCAAAGAGAGCTGTGAAAAGGTCCTGCCCTTTCGTCCTGAAAGGAGCAGAAGAGTGAGGCAAGCCCAGAAGCTGTGGGAGGGGACAGCTAAGGGCCTCCCAAAGGCTCTCCTGGAGGGCTGCAAAGGCAGAAGGGCCAAAGGCAGACAAGTGGGATGCTTTGAGAGGGAGCAGTGTTGGGGCTGTGAAGAAAGCTGCAGTGTGGGAGGGAAAAGAGAGCAATGCCAAGATCCCAGAAAGAAATCCACTGTCCACCTGCTGCCCTGACCCACCTCCCCAGAGTTACCTTAGTCCGACGAGGCAGACCCTGTGGTCCCACAGAGTCTGCCTGTTTGCTGTCGGCCCCCCGCTGACTGAGGAAGGGACGGGCATATGATGGTGCTGGTGAGGAAGAAGCCCTTTCTCCAGTTTTCAAATCAGTGCACCTGGAGAAACAAAGAGTGATCTCCATTTAGGTCTGTTCTTGCAGCCTCCTCTGGGGTTCAGTCATTTTCTTGGAGCGGTTTCCACAACAGAGAGAAGATATAAGCGAGATTACAAATGAGAAATTCGATTGGGGTCTTCCCACCAGGTCTACACCTGTCAGAGCAAGTCCTCGTCTTTATCCCCCCTACGGCCTCCATTTCATAGAATCACAAAACGGTTTGGGTTGGAAGGGACCTTAAAGATGATCTAGTTGCAAGTCCCCTGCCATGGGCAGGCAAAGAGTCCCTCCCCATCTTTCCTGGAGGCCCCCTTTAAGTACTCTTCTCTACATTAGCCAGCTTCAGAGAGCAGTTTACAGCAGGGCAGGAGCCGAAAGCCCGGCAAGGAAAGGTAAGGACGGAGGTGAGGTAGTTCAGACTTGACAGCCCTGAATGATGCAGGTAGGAACTGTCTCCTAGGACCGAAAGAGAAACACTCAGGAGGATGAGAAGAAAAAGAGCAAAGCCAGGAGAAGGAAACGTATTCGGAACACATTTTAATACTGGTTATTACCTGACATAAAACAGTAGATAGGCTTGCTGCCTGAGAACTGTGTTGATGTCAGAACCCTCCACAGATGCATCGTTCATCTTGTACCACAGTCCATCGCTGGCCTGCAAAGAAAGGCATCGATAGCTGGAGAGGAACTGCCTGGTTTCTCAGTGATAACACAGGCAGAAAACTACCGAACCAAGAGCACACCAAAACAACTCCAACGCAGCCGGTAAGGAGACCTTCCCCCCCAGAACCTTGGCTGCCAGTAACACTGCTGTGAAAGTTTGCCTTCCCCAGCACACATTTTTCCCCTGCTAGGAAGGAAGTTGCTCTTGACCTTGGTGTAGCAGAAATAGTGTCCTGCATGACAGCTGCCACCGCTATGTACCAGGACAGCATATAAGGCGTAGAGGAGCGGTTCTCCTGCTGTCCGAGATGTGTATGGCCAAAGATCCAAGTACTCGGGATACTCCACCACCTACAGAGAGACCAAGAGGGCTCAGAAATGATCCTGAGCTAGTACATGGACGAGCCTTCAACATGTAATGGTTTGGGTGGCAGGAAACTGTTCTTGGCCAAAGCAGCTCTGACAGAGCAGAGCCCGTCCAATTGCGTACACACCTTGCTGATCTTCCTGCCGGTGAGATGTTCAAACCTTTTCAGACACACGGTGAGAACCTTGGGCACGCGATGGATTGTAAACCTCTTGGAGGCGGCAACCATCTTGTCACACCTTGAAACCAAGTACAGAGCCAGATGCTGAAGGGCACCCTTTTTCCCCGCCAGAAAGCAAGACAAGCTTTCCTGTCTCACACATCCTGACGCTGTTTTAAGGCTATTCAGAACCATAAGTACCAGATTAAACAACAGCTGCTGCCCATTACTGGGCATTAAACCTCCATGAAAAGAGGACTTCTGCACGATGACATGCAGCACCTTCAGGAAGGATCTAGCATGAATATGGCGTTAGTAATCATCTTACTTGCTACATTTAAAGCAGTTTTCCCCATCCAGCTGCTCGGGTTTCACAAAGTCCTCCAGAGCTGTGGTGACAGAGGAGGCTGCCTGGAGGAGGGAGAAAGGAGAGCACTGAGCTCGGGGAAACGCCCTCGCCCAAACACTTGGCTAAGAGCTGCCAAGAAGGCGCAGGTAGCTGAGGCTGAGGAGACCCACTGTGAACCCACAAGCAGTGTCCAGAAGGAGGCAGAAAGAGGGTATTATGCTGAACATTTCCTCATTTCCCAGGAATGCCCAGGCCTATCAAAGCGACCTCTCTGTGGCACCACTCAGTTCAGCTACTGATGGGGTGCAGGGTCATCAGAATGAAAACAACACAACCCATCAGCCTGGGAGCCAGAGGGGTGTTGAGGGAGGGCAAAGGGAAGAAGGAGGAGAGTCCATCAAGGGTGCAGGGAGGATAATGTGTGCTTGTCCCGCTTAAAGCCAGCACCTACAGGGAGACCACTGCCATGGCCTCCCCAGAAGGACACAGTCCATTCCACTCCCCACCCACCACCAAGCTCTCTTCTCTTGGCTTTGCAGTATATGGTTTTACACCACCTGTGTTTATTCTGGAAAGCTACGGGGGCCTTGGGATGTCTTACAAACCCTCTTACATTTATATCCAAAGGAAGATCCAGGAAGGCCTCGTAGGAATCGGAAACGGCTTTGCAGCTCAAGCACGTGACTGGAAGGCAAATCAAAATGCTCAGCGACAGGGGAAGTCGACTGACTGTGCCGGTTTACGGCCTCCATACCTGCTACGCCAGTCACACGATCAGCTGTTTATCACAGGCAGACAGAAGGACACAGACAATTCCAAGCAGAGCGATAGTCATGGAAAAGTACCTCTGGATCTCAGCATGCCCCCAAATATTTGGTGGACGATGGTAGTTGCTTGAGAAGAGACATCCAAGCTGGAAAGAAAGGGTAAGGCAGGGAGCTCAGAAGTAGGGCAGAGAGTGATCTCCTCCAGGAGGTTTGCTTTGTCTGAAAACCCTGGCGGTAGGGTTTCCTTGATGGGAGTACACCAAGGAGTCCAAAGGCCTCAGGAGCATTGAAAAGGGAATTTGTTTGTGCTTACTCGTTGCTTCCACTCAGACAAGCTCTCTGCATGGCATCGACAGTGCAGCGTAAGAACTCGTGGGCGTCTTCCTGCATGCCATGCTGGAAATGTTCTCCTATTCCTAAGAAAGAAGAAGTTAGGAGTTGTCCCCCGCAGGAAGGGAAGGAAACCTGTAAAAGCACCTGAAATGACTCACGTGTGAGGACATTGACAACACTCCAAGGCTGGATGGCACTGGCTGAGGAATGCAGGACCTTGTTAACATGTGCTTCCATTCTGCACATCATGCAGAAGCCTTGCTGGTGACCTGAAGAGGAAGGGAGGGAGGGAAGCGTCTCGGGTTAGCAGGATCTCCAGAGCGGTGGGAAACCTAATGGAGATCCTGAAGTTACAAGAACAGCCCCCGCTCCTCTTCTCCCAAGGTGCCAATGGCCCACTGGGACATTGTAGTGCATAGAAAACTTTCTTCAGAGGGATGCTGAACTGACAAAAGTTTTCTGTGCAAGAAGCAAAGAGAGTTTAACTTGCAGGAATAGGGACCGAGAGCGGGGGCTAGAAAGAGGTGCCTCTCTGAAGATGAATACACCGAGATAGGACAAGGGGCTTCTAGGCTTGCGTGTTCAAAGAACACCAACTCGGGGGATTGAGAGAGGAGGGCTGCTTTTCTCCTCAATCAAATTCCAGATGCTGGGAATCCTTGGGAAGAGCCCACCAGATTTGCAAGGAGCTGTTGATAAAAGTACTGACACGAGCGGCTGTGCTCCCGAGAGAGCAGGTAGTTGGCGAGAGGGGGTGTGTACGTCAGGCACTGCAGGACGGAGTTGAGGTAGCACGTATTGCCCAGGTTGTGGAGTCCTGCTCCAGCTCTCTGTCTTTGCTGCCAATCCATGCAAAGCTTCTCCGGGGGAAAGAGGATCCTTTGCGGCAGAGCCATTCCCTCGGCAGTGGCTGCAGGGAAATGACATTTGAAAAGAGAGGAGACGATGTGGTTGCACAAAAGCATCGTTTAAAAGTCAAGCTCTGTACAGGAGCCCCCAGGACAAGCAGCTCTAACCTCCAACACAGAAACACTGGGGGAAGCCTAACACTGCCATTGACAATGACTGGTCAAGAAGCAGTTTTGGAAAAGAGTCTGTTGCCCTGCTTCCTTTGCCAAAACTCCAAGAAAGCCACACTCTGATTTCTGTGCTTCGGGCTACCTTCCTTTCCCTCTAGAGCCTTGAATTGGATTATCAGGTCAAGTCTTCCCTTTTCCTGATAGTGACTTCATGAAAACAAGCAAGTCCCTAGCCCAGAAGGTAACCCTACTGATGTCAGTACGAGCAATGTCATCTTTCAGAGTCTTGTACATCGTGGCAGAGGAGGGACAAAACTCATTTTCCTGTGTCTAATCAAAAACTCCTGGGTGAGCCTGGCTGCTACCAGGAAACGCCCCAGAATTCACTCTAGGTTGTCAGCACATCCACAGTCAGGGATGGAGCAGCAGCCACGTCCGTCGCCTTTGGGGATTCACAAAGTCCAATGGTGAAGCCCTTACTCACAGGAGTCATTCCCCATTGCGGCCATCGCTCCTCTCAGGAACAGAGCGGAAAGCTTTGGATGACAAAGGATGTCAGGACGCGCTCCAGAAAGAGAAGATCAGCGCCAGTCCTGTCACCTGATTGCAAAGAAATAATCGTAGTTCAAGAAAATGATTGAAAACAATTCCAAACGAAACCCATAGATCAACGTCTGCCATCAGAAGTGTTTCAGTGGTACTTGTAAGTGCTGCAGAGCTGCAGGCTGATGGCCCTGCTGTCCCTGTCACAGGACTCCAACTGACAGCAATTACCAAGGCCCTTTTGACACACTGCATTGCGTGTCACCTTCTCTAAAGGGGACCTGCTGCTTACCTGTGGCCAGCGTTAGCAGCAGAGCCCTCTGGCTCTCCAGCCCACACTTTCCCACCTTGTACACAGCAGTGACCGGCTTTCGGCCGCTACTTTAACGGCTGCCTTTGCCCTCCCCCTTTTCTGTCTCCCTTCCTACCCCATCAGTCAGGGTGGGCTTCTTGTCATTCCATGCTGAGCCCAACGCCTCAGACTACACTGCCACCCCGCTACTTACCTCTCCTGGGATATGGCAAAGAAATATAAGAATTAGCAAAGAGGAACTCTACCCATAGCCCATATCTGGCCAGCCTAGAAAGGTGTAATAGCTCAGCCTAGAGCTCGGAAGGCACAGACCAGCCTATACTTTTCTCCTCTATCTACCTACCCTATGCTGTGTCCTGAAAGTCAAATCATAATTACCTTTGAACGAGGATGGAAGTTGAGGAGAAGTGAGCAGTAAATGATAAATGCTTGGAAAAAAATAGGCACGCAAGTAGCAATGGAAGGAGCTGAGTTATCCCGAAGGCCAGCTCAGCCCAACTAGCTTTTGCTGGCCTGCTCTTCAGGATTTCAAGCCCCGGCCAGGTGAGGTCACAAGCGCCGGGTGGGTGCTGCATCACTGCCCCTTTGTGACATGGGCCCACATGGGAATGTGTCCCCTGGAGGCCACACAGCTGCCACGGCCCGGGCACCTCCTGTAGCCATCAGCCCCTGGGCTTCCCCGTGCACTGCTGACGAAGGGCTGCTCATCTGCTGGCAGAGCTCCCACCTCCTCCCTGAGCTGCACCAGCTGGATGAAGAAAAACCTGCCCAGGGCTGTAAGCGTGCCTGTTCCCAGCTTTGGCTGGCACATTTGGGTTGCTGAGGGTTTCTCTTCCGCTCTTCCCAGGTACAGGACTGTGTCCATGAGGCTCGTGGACCAAAGCACCTGGTCTCTTATAGGTTCATTTCCAATGAATTTTATCTTCCCCCCAAGATACAGCCACAGGTTGACTCTGAACTGGTGCTCCTTGTCCCTCCGTTTTGTTCCCTGGTGAAAGGCGGCCACCCCTATGAAAGGCGCCACCACCTTGCGGTTCCCAACGGGAACCACCGCCCCGGAACCGGCATCCCCACCCCGGCCTGGCACCAACACCCCTGGTATCTCTGCCCTGTCCTGCTCCTGACAGCCCCACTGCTGGCATCCCCACCGCAGGCTGGAGAAAATGGCCCCAGGAACAGCATCCCCACCCCACGCTGCTACCATCGCCCCCAGTACCTGCATCTCCCACCACACTACGAGCAACCCCCACAAGTACCTCCCAGGGACCCCCACAGAGGGACACCCCAGGGCTCTCTTAGGAAAATCTCATGCCCTAACTATTGCAGCAATTAGTCATGAGAGTATGAAATTGGATCAAGCTCCTGAAGATAGACAGATATACATCTAGTTGATGTTGTATACTGCACAGTCATGGTTCAGTCAGCAGGACTAAAGGCCCCCAGCAAGGAGGAGAAGGACAGCCCCCACCCTGAAGAAGAAAGGATGCCCCTGGATGACCCAGCTCACGCCAGCATCCCAGCCCCTCCGACACCTCTGTGAAACCCTCCCCTTATCTGCCATCAGAGATCAGGATCTGCAGCCAGACCAACTCCAGGGACGTCAAGATCAAGAAAGAAGCAGATGGATGATGACGCCACAGAATTGGAGTTGCTTTGCAGAACAGCAGCCTGTGTGTGTGTTAAGCAGAGGTCGGTCAAATTGCATTGGACCGGAACGCTTGAAAAGCATAAGAAGCATCTGTAAAACCGCATTTGTGGTGCCACAGTTTGAATGGGACGGCTCATGCGCACAAATGCAAGAATTCCTCTTGTAATGCTATACTCTGCGTCCCAGCTTCTCTCCTCGTCAGCATAGCCCACTTGCCAAATTCTCGTGACAGCTCCCCATCATGGCTGAACGGTAACGGTACCGGCACCGGTTCCACCACAGTTGGGAGCAGCAGTTGCCCCCAGGGCACAGAGGGGAGGACAAAAACAACCCAAAAGTGCCCTAACCCCCACGCCCCAATCCCAACCACCAGGGCAGGATGGGACAGCACAGGCATGTTGGCATCACAGGGCCACTGGTGCTGGCCCCATCCCTTCCCCGTGGACAGGAAATTCGCCTCCCCCAAAACATCATGCTTGGGATGGGAGACCACTGGGATAGCAAACCACCATTGGGATGGGAAATCATCACTGGGACGGGGAACCATCGTGGGGCTGGGAAACCAACACTGAGGGCAGGAACTCATCAGCAGGATGGAAAATCATGGAGGTGGGAAGTTGTTGTGGTATGAAAAATCAAAGCATCGCAAGGCTGGCTGAAGCAGGTGCTGGCAGAATGATCGCCATAGGGACGGACCCCTCAGAATGCTGTTTGCCCCAAACCAGCCCCACACTGCCCAACTGCCATGGCAGGTACAGCAGCAGGTTTGTGCTCCTCCTGCTGCTCCTGCCCTCCGGGTAACCCCCCAACCACCTCTGCCCACCAGCATCTCAGGATGGGGGTCTGGGTCTCTGTGGAGAGGCTGAAGGACCTGGACTTCTTTCTCCTGGTGAAGTGGAGGCTCAGGGCACTATAGTAGTAGCGTGCAACTGCTTGAAGGGCGGCTTCAGAGGTGACGGAGCTTTTCCTGGTAGTGGGAAGAGAAGGAAGCCTCCACAAAGTGCAGCTTGGAAGGTTCAGACTGGATGTGAGGAAAAAGAAATGTCACTGGAAGGGTAGCCTTGTGGTGCAAGAGGTGACCCAGAGGGAGTCTGGATCAGCCCATGGCTTTGTGTTTCAAGGGGAAGCCAGCAAGGGTGGAGAGCCATCAGTGAAGCTATAGAAATGCTGGGCTGAGAGCTAGGTGGGAAGGCAAGATGGATGTCAAGAGCCTGAAGGGAAAGAGGTGCAGGCATGGGACAGCGTAGGACAGCCTGCAGCAGAGATGGCCAAGGGCTCTAGCAAGGCTGAAAGGCCCAACAGGACCGAGGTCTTTGTCCTCTTGGCTCTGGCAGCTGCCTCTGGCACCGAGGCCTACCAGGCAAAAGCTGTTTTGAGGCTCTGGCCTTTGTTTCTCCTCAGCCCTGCCTGGGGAGGCCGGGAGGTGGTGTACAGTTTTCCTACACTTGGCATTGCTCACCCTCACACCCCACTGCCCCCAGGAAGAGCCCTGAGCCATGCGGGAGGGACAGGATCTGCCTTCCCAGGGCCTGCGGATGAGGGCTTGGCCTTTCTGCTTCACAGAAGAAACCAAAGGGTTTGCTCAGCATTACAGCTGCCTGCACAGAGCCTTTGCCTACCTGCAATCATGGCCTCCAATTACCTGCTCTAAAGAGTCCCTGGGGAGGCTTTGTCAGTAATGGTCCTCATGGGGCCCATTAATGCTTCCAGATACTTTGGGTTCAGCTTCTGACTTGGACTTCTTGAGCAGTTTGTTCAATCTCCTCTCGGTATCTGAGGTTCAAGGCCTCAGCCCCAAATACACCATGAGTCTCATTAAAAAGCCCTAACGAGCCCTGTCTCTTCCTGTGATTTTCTCCAAGTCTTCACGACTTGTACAGCTCATTAGAGAGGTTTCCTAGGGTAGTTAAGGCGAAAGATTTCAAAGTGCATCTAATAAAAATGAATTTTGTTTTAAAGGATATTTTTTATTAATTCTGAGGTTAAAGAAGAGGTGAGTGTCCGCTCGGGAGGTCTGGACAGGTCGGAAAAGCAGTCCCTTGAGGTCTGACACTGTATGGACAACTTTGCTCCTCACCTCCCAAACGTCCCCTTTTCTGTCATTGGCCACCTGGGACTTGCATCACTGTTCCTTGCATCAGACTTCTGCACTGATCTCTGTAGCTGGATGCTACAGGTCCTCTGCACCATCTCCCACCTGCTCTCCTTCGAGAACTGGCTGCACACAGGCACAGGAGAATTTTTCCTATTTGGAAGTAAAGAAAAGAAAAATATGATAAAGTTTCACAAACAGTAAAACACACTCTGTATCCATATGCTAAGTACAAGCTGCCTCTAAGGAGGTTGCCCTTCCACAAGAGATAATCTTATGAGAAATGTTTTAGATAGATAAGTGCAAACAGATAGATAAGAAAACAACTAAAGTGTTGGTTAAAGAGACAATTAGACTACCGAGAGACAGGCAAGCTTTGAACTCCCTGAGGCTTAAGGCAGCTGCAGAGGTGAGAGGTATCTGAATGAACAAAGATTAAGGGGAGGAGAAAACGGGAGAAAAATGGCAAGGGCCTTTGCCTAGGCAGTCTGCATCCGCAAAGATGATTTTAGAAATGGCCACTGTATCAGGATAGGTGAAAGTATATGAAAGACTAGTGAAACTAAATCCACTGTATAACAGGCAGAATAGTGGTAAGGAAGTTAGAGGGGAAGACTGGCATTTCTTGGAGTATCCCTTTTGAGAGGTCACGGGACTGGCGAAGGTCTTATGTGAGTGAGGACAAGCAAGTGCTGCACCCATCTTTGAAGGCAGCCAGAAGTGCAAGCCAGGGCACCGCAGGCTGTACAAGCTCACTTTGGTGAGGAGGGAGCCACTGAATGCCTCCTCATGGCTGACATGTCTGGACAGCTAAAAGAGAAGAACATGTCCAAAAGCAGTCAGCGTGGACTCCCCAAGGGTAAATCATGCCTCGCCAGCCTGATTGCCTTCGTGGTGAAGTAACTGTGTTGGTGCATGAGGGGAGAAGAGTGGATGTCGTTTACCTCAGCTGCAGCAGGGCTCTTGGCGTGGTCTCCCTCAATAGTCTTCTACTCAAGTTAGGCCATTACAGCCTGGGTGGACAGACAAACAGATGGGCAAAAGGCCAGTTGGATGCTGAGGCTGAGAGAGCAGTGGTGATTGTGAAGGAAGTTCAGAAAGAAGAAACTTGGAGGTGTGTGTGCCACCAAGTGCATTCATGTTCCCGAGATGTGCTCTGTGTCTTGTGAAAGGTGAAAACTGCCGCCTTCTTCTCAAGGGCAATGTCACTGCTGCTTGCAGAACCCCTTCTGACTGCACAGCTGAGATGCTCTGCAGGCCACCTCCTTTGATAGCATGTAATGAAAGGGACAGGCCAGAAAGCCAAGGAAGCGTGATGGAGCATTTGCAATGAAGCAAATGAATGAATGCAATGGAAGAGTCAGTCTGTCCCACCTGCAGCCCAACACTGCCAGCGTGGGCGTTCTCAGCACAGGCAGGGCTTTTGTCTGTGCAGGGGTACGTATCCCTCTGGATAGGTCTTGTGAAGAGAGGATGGAGAGCACCTCAGCGAACAGCGAGCCGAGGCTGTCCCCTTGCCTGGTCAGGGATGGGCATGGAGGCGAGCGCTGGTCCCTGCCAGGCACGCTGAGAAAGGCGACCAGGAGGCTCTCCTGGCCCTGCAGTGCCGTGCCCGGCTTTGGTCCCCTCGGCCTGCCGGGGTCAGGTCTCCTTCCCAGCACATGCAGAGCAGGCAGGTCAGGATGGTCAGGGCCGAGAGGAGACGAGCCATGGGCAGGCGAGCAGAGCCCCAGCCGAGGGGTGCGGGGCACCCCGTTTTCTGCACAAAGCTCTCCGTGCCCACAGCTCCCACGTGCAGCCAGGTGCCCAAACCCCACAGGGTGCCCAGCGCTGCCCCGCACCCTGGCACCCACGTGGCACTGCAGCTGCGGCGGGGCCTCAGCAGCCTCCTCTCTTCACAGGCACCTCTCTGCAGCTTCGTGAGCCCGAATCTGCTGATACCAGCAGCCGTCCCCACGCGCCCAGACAGCTGTCCCGCATGCCCCAGAACCCCTGAGAGTCAGACCCGATGCCAGCAACCACTGCCTGAGCTTGGAAATCCAGCCCACCTGCCACGGAGCACCAAGGATCCAACCCTCACCAGCCCGTACAGTGTGTGTCCTGAAAAAAGTCTATTGCTAATAAAAGACAGGTTTGGACCCTGTAAATGAGGCTTGGGACTCTGAAAATGGGGCTTTGGACCTTCAAAAGCAGAACTGGGGTCTTGAAAATGATGCTCTGCGCCCTTTAAATGAGTCCTTGAACCTTAAAAGTGAGGCTTGGAAATATTGCAAATGAGGGTGTGGAACCTGAAAATGAGGCTTTGGACCTGAAAAAGGAGGCTTTTAAGCCTAGAATCAAAGGTTTGTACTCCAAAAATGAAGCTTTTGGGCCCTAAAAATGAGGCTGTGAGCCCTAAAAGAGGGGTTTGGACTCTAAAAATGAGGGTTTGGACACTCCAGATGTGGCTTGGGCCCTCAAAACGACTGTCTGGATCCTCAAAATGCCACCTTGGAGCCTGAAATTGAGGCTTTAGAAAGTCAAAAGGAGGCTTTGGAGTCTATAAAGGAGACTTTGCAATCTGAAACAGAGGCTTTGGACCACTAACATGAAGCTTTGAAGTCCAAAATGATGCTTTGGGAGCAAAACTAAGCCTTTAGAAAGTAAAAATGAGGCCTTGGACCCTCTAAATGTAGCTTTGGACCCTGAAAAGAGGCTTGGTGCCCTGAAAGTGAGAGTTTAAACCCTGAAAATGAAACTGTGGGCCCCCCAAAAAGGCTATGCATAATAAAAGAGAGGTTTGGAACAAAAAAAATGAGGATTTTGGCCCTCAGAAGGACTCTTTGGGCACTGAAAAGGATGGGCTAGACGCTACAAATGACACTTGTGACCGTGAAAACGAGGGAAACCCATTGGTTCCTCTCTGGCCCCAAGAACTGAAGCTTTGGTCCTGAATATAGGGTTTGGGCACCCCAGTGAAGGCTTTGAGCTGTCAAAGGGGGCTTTGGAGCCTAGAAATGAGAGTTTGGAGCCTCCAAAGGAGGATTTGGGCCTTCAAAATGGGGCTTGGGAAATGAAATGGAGGTTTTGAACTCTGAAATGAGGCTTTGTGCCCTAAAATGATGCTTTGGTACCAAAACTTAAGGCTTTGCACCCTGCAAATGGGTCTTTGGAGGCTCAAAATGAGGCTTGGGACATGAAACAAATGAGGCTTTGTAGCCTAAAGAGGAGTTTGGACCCTCAAAGAGGCTTTGGGCCCACCAAATGAGCATTTGGACTGTCAAAATGAGGCTTTGGTCCCCATCCAAATTGCAGACTGGGTCCTAAAGCTGAGGCTATGGTTCCTGAAAGCGAGGCTTTGGTCCCAGAAAAGGAGGCTTTAGAAGCTAAAACTGAGGGTTTGGGACCAAAAATGAGCCTTTGGACAGCTGTCCCGCATGCCCCAGAACCCCTGAGAGCCGGACCCAATGCCAGCAGCCACTGCCTGTGCCTGGAAATCCAGCCCACCTGCCACGGAGCACCAAGGATCCAGCCCTCGCCAGTGTGTGTCCTTATAAAAAGGCTATTGGTAACAAAAGACAGGTTTGGACCCTTTAAATGAGGCTTTGGACTCTAAAAATGGGGCTTTGGACCTTCATGATCAGAACTGGGGAATTAAAAAGGACTCCCAGGGGAATGGCGTGAGGAGGAAGTGGCGGCAGAGCCGAGGCGCTGTGGGCTGCCCGCAGCCCCATTCCCCGTCCCCCTGCACCGCTGGGAGGGGAGAGGGGGCCGAGGAGTCGGGAAGGAGGAGTGAGGCTGAGCCTGGGAAGGGCGGGGCTGGGGGAAGCTCTTTGGGTTGGGGTTTGGTGCTGCTCTCCTGCTGCCTTTTCCCTTGGCACCAAACTGCATCAGCCTGGCCCCGCTCAGGCCCCGCTCGCCCCTGAGGGGGCGCAGGCGGCTCTGGGAGGAGAGGCCCGGGCTGCTCCCGCCCACCCAGCCAGAGCCACGCCATTGGCCACAGCTGAGCCAATCAGCAGAGCCGGTGTTGGCCTGTCAGGGCCAGGCGGCCTGGGGCGGGGCCGCAGGGGCCAGAGGCCGAGCGGCCTGAGGAGAATGGGGGCAGAGCGGGGCCGGGGGCAGGCGGGGGGGCCCCGCTCAGCAGCCGAAACCAGTTCCCACCAGTGCAGGCCTGGCTGAGGACAGCCCTGGTGAGAGCAGCACAAACCCCTTTCCCTTTTCCCAGCCCCGGTTCCTGTTAAGGTCATTTACAGGGAATAATTTAAAGGCAATTTGATGAGGCTGGCAATTCCAACTGCTCCAGGTACACAGGAGCTTTAAATGGGCAGTTGCCTGCCGGTGACCTTTCATATGCCTTTCTTCCTAGGTTCATTCATTTCACTCCCACCAAAACCAAAGCCCCGGCTTACACATGGAAAGGGGCAAAACCCGCCGTGGGAGACAGCTGCTCTCCAGGTCCTCATTGCTGTCTGGAGCCGTCCGTCACCAGGAATGGGCAGTGTGTGCCTCCAGTGTATCCCATCTCTGGATGTGCCAGGGCAAACAGCAAGCTCACAGCTGGCCCAAGTGAGTAACAGTTCTCCAGCCGTTCGTTCAGACAAGACAAACAGCCTTTCTTTTTTGCCCTGTGTCAGTGCAGTACAAAACAATCAGCTCCTTGGACTGAGGAGCCTCGGACTGAGGGAAAGGCGGCATTAAGTACCTCAGCCTTTTCCTTGGCCTTTGGCCCTGTTTCCCCCTGCCTCCAGTAAAGGATGGAGATTCTCCCTAGACTCCTTTTGGGGGTAATGCATTTCTCAAAACATCTTTTATTGTCTTTGAGGGCAGCAGCCAGATTCAGTTCCAGCTGGGCAGTCTCCTTCTCCCTCCCCTGCGGGAGCCCCGCCCTCCGGAGGGGAGATGTGGTGGCGGGGCGTTCCAGGGGGAGGGGTGAAACGCCGGGGGCGTGGCTGCGATGGGGAGGCCGGGCTGTGAGGTCACAGACCCCCGCTGTGCCTCTCCGTGATGTGCTCTGCTGTGCCGCGGGCACCGCTCTGGCAGTGCCAGCAGCAGCGGCAGCAGCAGCAGCAACATGGTGCAGGCGTGGGGGGCTGTGGCCCCCACCTGCCTCCTTCTTCTCCTTCTCTTGGTGGCCCTGCAAGCCCGGGATGCACAGGCTGCTCCGTGGCGAGCGCGGGGATTAGGTAGGCAGGTGGGCAAGGGACGGCACACAGCCCTGGGCAGCGTGGAGCGGAGCCCACTGCACCTCGGGGTGGCAGCAGGGCCAGGGTTGTAGTGGGGCAGGGCCGGGAGAGCAGCGGGGCTGGGCTGCGACGGGTGAGCTGTGGCCAGCTCCTCGGGCAAGCGGGAGGCAGACGCCCTGCAGGGAGGCACAGGGGCCGCGGCCGCTGCAGGGGGCTTTTGCAGGTGAACGGTGGTGCCAGGAGTGGTGCCTGGCCCTGCCGTACAGCTCTGGCCCTGCCGTGCAGGCCAGGGGAAGGCTGCCCGAGCAGGGCGTTGCAGGGCCAGCTCTCGTGATGGTTGCAGGGGCAACAGACCGCAGGAGCACTTCTCTCCCAGGCTGCTCACAGCTGTGCCTGCGGCCGTGGCTCTGCCGCTCCCCAGCTGGGTCCCAGCTTTCAACCTCGGGGACATCTGTCCTCAGGAGGTGTCTGCTTAGGAAGACGGGAGCATTCCTGCTCTAGCCCTGCAGTGCTCTCCTTGGGCAAACACAGGTCCCCAACACACAGCCCCAGCCCGCAGCCCAAGGGAACAGACAGGGCAGCACTCGTGCAGACTCTCACTGGCCAGCGGGCTCTTCTCCACGAGACGTGCGAATGATCATTTTTTTCCTCCAGTGCTTTCACGTGGGCTTCTTTTGTGCACAGCAGAGATCTCCCAGTAAGAAATCCCTGAGGGGCCGTATGTGTGTCCACCTGGTCCTTGAGGGGAGTTGCACACGGCCTGGAAACGGCATTTTGAGAGCTGCCAGGTGCCAGCCAACAGGTCACCCAGGCCCCTCGGCAGCTTTGGAAATCTCCACCCACGTCTGGGTGCCACGTCATTCCCTGGCTCCCCTCCAGTCACTGCAGGTCACTGGGAAAGAAGTAGCTCACAACATCTAATGGAAACGTGCTTGATTACAGCTGTGCCTGTAGGCGACGGCCACCAGACTTCTCAGCCTGATCTTGTCCAGGAGCCTCAGGGCGATCCCACAGGTATGTCACGTGAATGCACGAGCATTTAGGGTTTCATAATCTGTTCCTATGAAATTTTACTTAATAATTTCTTGGCCTGTGCTCAGACATGCAGAAGAGCAGAGAGGGAATGGGTCAGGCTGAGTGATGTCCCCTGGGGCACTCTGCCTTGGGAAGCTGTCTTTGCCAGACTCTGCGAGTCTGTGCTGCTTCAGGTGCCTGCTGCAAAGCCAGCGGGCTTGTTGGGGTTGAGTTTAGAGCTGGTGGGAGCTCCAGGGAGTCCTTTCTCCCGACAGCTCCGTGCATGGGTTGTTTTGGATCAGCATGGTCCAGGCACCCAGGAACTGTCTGCACGATGCTCCTGAGTGGAAGGGAGAGCGGAGTGCCATGGAGCAATCCCGCGTTTGAACTGCATTCCCTGCCATTCAGCTCTGAGGAAGTCTACTGAAATATTTCACGGGAGCTGCTCTCTTCTGTTTGTTTCCAGAGGTGGCGGGGGGCGATGGATATCCAGCTTCCCGTCTGGGTGCCAGGGCTGAGGCGCAGGGAGATCGCATGGGTACGTCATGGCTTTTTACTGCCTTTGAGAGCTGCCAGCTCAAAGCCCAAATGTGTGCGGGTGTGAGAATATAGACCTGCATTGTGTGTGCCGTGACATTCCGTGATCCCCGTGTATGTTCTGCTATTCAGTTATGGTGGTGTGTATCACAGTGTATGATGGAAACGTGTCATGGGTGTTTGGTTGCAGATGTGGCTCCAGCTCGTCGGCTGAATCCTGCGCTGGAGCTCAGCTGGCATCCCAGGGGTGAGTAGTCAGTCTTGGCTGACTTCACAGGCTAAGCTCTCGTTTTCAGTATTTTAGTAGTGAGAAATCTAACTGGATCCTTTCTGTTAAGGTCCTCAAAGAGCAAAGTATAAAGCCAGCCTAGGGCAATCTTCCCAGCAGTCATCAGAAGTCCTAAAGGAAATCCTGGGACAACTGGAGAAAGCGGCACATGGTGGGTGTATATCACTCTTAAGCAGGAGGCTTGGGAAGCTGAGGTTGTAGACACCTGTATGGACAAGCCATAGGCAGCACAAGCAGAAAGGGCTCGATGAGAGCCTCGCTGCACTGACACTCGATTGCACACCTCGCAGGTGCTGGTGAGCTGCAGAGACGCTGCAGAGTCTCTGCTGCCAGTTGTGGTTGCAGCTGAGTGCCAGGCACAGCTGCTGCCCCAGTTATCCCATTGCTGGCCAGAGCTGTTCTGGGCAGACGCTGGTATCCAGCTGGCAGGAACTGGTGGTGCTCACACCTTGCTGCCAGTGGCCGGAGGGGAGAGAGCCCTTGGGCGGCAGAGAGGATGCGCAGGCAGCTTGGGGTCGCTGAGACCGGCAGACTTTGGCGGGGCTGCAGGCATGCCCTGGCCAGGGTCGGAGCAGCCCCGACTTCACCGCCTGGTCCAGCCCCGTTGTTGTCCTTGATGTTTGAGGACTCTGTGTGACAGCTCGTGGTCAGGGACAGGTGAAAGCTGGACACCCAGCTTGAGGCCGGACAGCTACCTTGAAGGCAGCTGAAATGAAAGGCTGTGAATTTTAGCTCTCTGTGTGTAGTTGTGTTTTAGATACCTTGGTTGTGGCTTTCCTCTTGTTTTGGGGGGCTGTGGGCTCTTCACTGCCACTTGTGAAAGTGCCCAGAACATGGTTGCAAGAGCTTGGGGTTCATTCCACTGCGTGGGGCTGTTACCCTTAGTGTGTGATGGGGTTGGCATGATGGGACGTGCTGCTCCGAAGGGCTCTTTCCCCAGCTGAGTTGGCTGCAGCGTCCTCCTGTCCTCTCTGAAGGAAGTAATTTACCGTCACCTTGCAGTTTGCCCAAAATGAACTGAGTGGAATGCGAACAGGAAGATGACCTGCAATCTCCCAGTCTCTCAGCAGGTCAGGTTTTCCCATCTACTGGTAAACTGGAAAGTGTCCAGGGCTTAAATTTTTTCCGTGAACGACACATTGTTTGGACCAGTGATGAGGTGCACCCCCAAATGCCCAGGCTTTGTTCCTGAGTGTTATTAATGTATTTTGCCTCCTGAAGATACCGTGTTCCTGAGGAGGAACGGTTACTTCTACTTAAACTGACCCCCTTTCTTTCTAAAGAGATGGACAATGAGACCGTGGAGAAGGAGGCGCTTGAGGAAGGAGGCAGTCCCTCATTGCCAGTCTCTGATGGAAAAACGGGGGCAATTCAACCAACCGGCGTGCCAGGTAATTGCTGCCCCTGGGTCATCCAGTGTCAGATCTCAAAATCCCTGGGTGTCTGCAGGCTCTTCCCCTGCTGCCGGCTACTGCACATGGTGTCAGCAGCCGAACTATGAGTACAGAGCAAGTGTTCTGAAGGGAGCCAGGAGCGGCTCTCTGAGGATGACTGTCGTCTCGGGGGTGTGGAGGTTCTTGCCAGCAGTGTGCCAGAGAGACACCGGTAACCCTCTGTGGATGTGGTGAAGTGCTCGCCTCCCACCGCACCCCTTTCCCAGGAATTTCAGAACCCTGCCATTTTGGGAAGGAGGCCATCTGAACCACGTTCAGTAGACGATGGGAAATGTGACTCTTGATCGAATGGACCTCCCTCAGTACCCGCATCGCAGAGCTTGCCGTGCGTCCCTAGAGGCCCTAGGCCCAACAGAGGGGGATCCCTGCTGTGAGCTGAGGGGCAAAGGGATTCACTGGCAGATGAGGCACAGGCTTAGAGGGCACCTCTGCCTGCAAGTGGTGCCATGGTGGAGAAAAGGCAAAGGGGGAGAGCAATGTTGAGGTGTCTCGTGAGAGGGCCTGACTCCGTCCCCTCGGGGTGTGGGTGCTGGGCTGGGGAGGGCGAGCTGGGGGTGGCACTCCCTGATGCAGGGATGGAGAAAGAGAGGCTGCAGAGTGCATTGGTTTGCAATGGCTTTGGGAGTTTCCTTTGTTTCTACTGAAACATTGCAGGCCCAGGATGTTCACTCCTTCAGAGATGCTAACAAAGTGAGAGAGACCATTTCCTGGCAATGTCAGCCCTCCTGTGAGAGTGCCAGTCGTGCGCAGGACACCCTAACGTGCAGAATTGTTCCTCCAGGTGTGGATGGCAGGAGAAGCTCAAATGCTGTGGATCCCAATGATTTCCAGAAATACTGCATAGAAGGCGCCGTGGCAGTCTTGGGCTCGGTGCTGTTTGGGATGGCATTGTGTGGTGTGATCTGTCTGTGGAGGAAGAGAAAAGGGTGAGTTGTTGGGAGGTTTTTTTGCCAAACTTCTGTAGGAGATGGCTGCTATTGGTCATGAAGCATTGGGAGTATTGTGGAGTGCCGAGTTTCTTATTGGCTAGACTCGGCTGAGGTTTCTGCTGTAAGATGCTTTAACTGGCCTCTCAATTCACGGGCATTCTTTTCTGAAACCCCTTCTTACTGTGGCAAGTGTGGGTTACAAGTGACCCTGCCTCGACAAGAGCAGACCCAGCGAGAGATGTAGGCAGAGCAAGGTCAGGAAGTAAAAACAACAAGGGATGACATTGGCATAGAAAGTGAGAACTGCAATAGTCACATCTCCCTACCAGTGAACCCCGCAGCAGAAATCACTCTGTTAGGTGATGCCGTAAATCCCTTTTGTCTGTGCAGGGGTACGTATCCCTTTGGATAGGTCTTGTGAAGAGAGGATGGAGAGCACCTCAGCGAACAGCGAGCCGAGGCTGTCCCCTTGCCTGGTCAGGGATGGGCATGGAGGCGAGCGCTGGTCCCTGCCAGGCACGCTGAGAAAGGCGACCAGGAGGCTCTCCTGGCCCTGCAGTGCCGTGCCCGGCTTTGGTCCCCTCGGCCTGCCGGGGTCAGGTCTCCTTCCCAGCACATGCAGAGCAGGCAGGTCAGGATGGTCAGGGCCGAGAGGAGACGAGCCATGGGCAGGCGAGCAGAGCCCCAGCCGAGGGGTGCGGGGTGCCCCGTTTTCTGCAGAAAGCTCTCCGTGCCCACAGCTCCCACGTGCAGCCAGGTGCCCAAACCCCACAGGGTGCCCAGCGCTGCCCCGCACCCTGGCACCCACGTGGCACTGCAGCTGCGGCGGGGCCTCAGCAGCCTCCTCTCTTCACAGGCGCCTCTCTGCAGCTTCGTGAGCCCGGCCTGACACCAGCAGCTGTCCCCACGCGCCCAGACAGCTGTCCCGCATGCCCCAGAACCCCTGAGAGTCAGACCCGATGCCAGCAGCCACCTTCTGTGCCTGGAGATCCAGCCCACCTGCCACGGAGCACCAAGGATCCAGCCCTCGCCAGCCCATACAGTGTGTGTCCTGAAAAAAGGCTATTGTTAATAAAAGACAGGTTTGGACCCTGTAAATCAAGCTTGGGACTCTAAAAATGGGGCTTTGGACCTTCAAAAGCAGAACTGGGGTATTAAAAATGACGCTCTGCGCCCTTTTAATGAGTTCTTGAACCTTAAAAGCGAGGCTTGGAAATATTGCAAATGAGGGTGTGGAACCTGAAAATGAGGCTTTGGGCCTTAAAGAGGAGGGTTTTAACCCTAGAATCAAAGGTTTGTACTCTAAAAATGAAGCTTTGGGCCCTGAAGATGAGGCTGTGAGCCCTAAAAGAGGGGTTTGGACTCTAAAAATGAGGGTTTGGACACTCCAGATGTGGCTTGGGCCCTCAAAACGACTGTCTGGATCCTCAAAATGCCACCTTGGAGCCTGAAATTGAGGCTTTAGAAAGTCAAAAGGAGGCTTTGGAGTCTAAAAAAGGAGACTTTGCAATCTGAAACAGAGGCTTTGGACCATTAACATGAGGCTTTGAAGTCTAAAATGATGCTTTGGAAGCAAAACTAAGCCTTGAGAAAGTAAAAATGAGGCCTTGGACCCTCTAAATGTAGCTTTGGACCCTGAAAAGAGGCTTGGTGCCCTGAAAGTGAGAGTTTAAACCCTAAAAATGAAACTGTGGGCCCCCCAAAAAGGCTATGCATAATAAAAGTGAGGTTTGGAACAAAAAAATGAGGATTTTGGCCCTCAGAAGGACTCCTTGGGCACTAAAAAGGATTGGCTAGATTTACACTTTTACACACAAATTACACTTGGGGCCCTGCAAATGAGGGGAACTCCTTGGTTCCTCTGTGGCCCGAAGAACTGAAGTTTTTTTCCCAAATACAGGGCTTTGGGCACCCCAGTGAAATCTTTGAGCTGTCAAAGGGGGCTTTGGAGCCTAGAAATGAGAGTTTGGAGCCTCCAAAGGAGGATTTGGGCCTTCAAAAATGGGCTTCGGAAATGAAATGGAGGTTTTGAACCCTGAAATCAGGTTTGGTGCCCTAAAATGATGCTTTGGTACCAAAATCTAAGGCTTTGCACCCTAAAAATGGGTCTTTGGAGGCTTCAAAATGAGGCTTGGGACATGAAACAAATGAGGCTTTGTAGCCTAAATGAGGAGTTTGGACCCTCAAATGAGGCTTTGGGCCCACCAAATGAGCATTTGGGCTGTCAAAATGAGGCTTTGGTCCGTCCAGATTGCAGACCAGATCCTAAAGCTGAGGCTATGGTTCCTGAAAGCGAGGCTTTGGTCCCAGAAAAGGAGGCTTTAGAAATTAAAACTGAGGGTTTGGGCCCAAAAATGAGCCTTTGGACCCTATAAAGAAGGCTTTGGAGTCTGGGAATGAGGCTTTGGACCTTCAAAGTCAGAACGGGGGACTTAAAAATGACACTGTGGGCCCTTGAAATGAGTCCTTGAATCTTAAAATGGGGCTTGGAAATTGTAAATGAGGGTTTAGACCCTGAAAATGAAGGTTTAGGCCATCAAAAGGAGTCTTTCAAGCCTGGAATCAAAGCTTTGTACTCTAAAAATGAAGCTCTGAGGCATAAAACAGGGGGTTGGCCCGAAAAACGAGGTCTTGGAAACTCAAGATTCGACTTGGGCCCTCAAAACGACTGGCTGCATCCTGCAACTGAGCCTTTGGAGCCTGAAATTGAGGCTTTGGAATCTAAAAAGGAGATTTGCAAACTGAAAGGGAGCCTTTGGACCATAAAAATGTGGCTTTGAAACCTAAAAAGAGACTTTGGACCCCAAAATGAGCCTTTGATCCCTAAAAGTGAGGCTTTGGGCCACAAAACTGAGGCTTTGGATCCTAAGATGAGAGTTTGGACCTTAAAAATGAGGCTTTGGGCCTTAAAATGAGCATTTGGACCATAAAAGGAGGGGTTGGATCCTGAAAAGGAGGCTTTGGGCCCTGAAAAGGAGACTTTGGGCTCTGCCATCAGTTTTGGACCTTAAAACTGTCCCTGCTCATGACGCTCAGGGCAGTTTATAGAGTTCTTCATCTGAATGATTCGAGTCCTGTGCCATAGGGAGAACTCCGTCTCTCTCTCCTCCTTCTGCTGTGTTTACGAGATCTCCACTGACGTGGAGATATTGGCCGTTGCCTCATGTTCAGCCCCACGTTGCCTGACAGCATTCAGGGGATCTGCTGACTTTCATGTTCAAATCCAGGCCCACGGAGCTCCATGAGGTGCCAGGGCTACACGAGGTGCCAGGAAACAACGTTATTTATCCTTTGTACAGTCCAACAGAAACAACGTTCTCATGAGAACTTGTTGCTGCGCTGTTAGGTGCAGGCAAAGCCAGGCAGGTGGCCTACTGGCCAGTGGAGAGTGGGAGTTGCCTGCAGGCTCCTTGGTGGCAATGAGCTGCCGAGGTTGTCCTGCGGCCCAGGGATCTGTGCAGCACAGCACAGGCGTGAAGACCACACTGTGCATGCAGCACAGCCCAGCCCAGCAGGAGCTGCTCAGGTTTCCCCGTGAGAAGGCTGTCCTCCAGCCTGGTGCCACAGCTGAGGTGCTGCGGCCCACACGTGCACTGCCAGGGAGAGCTGTAGGCCCGTTGCTTGTCACACAACTGTCACCTCTTTTGATTAAATGAGTACCACCTCTGACCTCTGACCTCTGACCACCACCTCCACACCCCCATGTACTTCTTCCTCCTCAACCTCTCCCTCATAGACCTGGGCTTAATCTCCACCACTCTCCCCAAAGCCATGGCCAATTCCCTATGGGACACTAGGGCCATCTCCTACTTGGGATGTGCTGCACAGCTCTTTTTCTTTCTCTTCTTACTTGTAGGGGAGTATTGTCTTCTCACTGTCATGGCCTATGACCGCTACGTGGCCATCTGCAAACCCCTGCACTACGGGACCCTCCTGGGCAGCAGAGCTTGTGTCCACATGGCAGCAGCTGCCTGGGGCACTGGGTTTCTCAATGCTCTCCTGCACACGGCCAATACATTTTCCCTACCCCTCTGCCAAGGCTATGTCTTGGACCAGTTCTTCTGTGAAATCCCCCAGATCCTCAAGCTCTCCTGCTCAGATGCCGACCTCAGGGAAGTGGGGCTTCTTGTGGTTAGTGCCTGTTTAGGATATGGGTGTTTTGTTTTCCTTGTGGTGTCCTATGAGCAGATCTTCAGGGCCGTGCTGAGGATCCCCTCTAAACAGGGACAGCACAAAGCCTTTTCAGTATGCCTCCCTCACCTGGCCGTGGTCTCCCTGTATGTCAGCACTGGCATATTTGCCTACCTGAAGCACCCCTCCATCTCTTCCCCAGTTTTAAATCTGGTGGTATCACTTCTGTACTCAGTGGTGCCTCCAGCAGTGAACCCCCTCGTCTACAGCATGAGGAACCAGGAGCTCAAGGGTTCCCTGAAGAAACTTATGACTGGATGCTTTTAAGCAGCAATGAACTTCCCAGCTTCTTCTGCAAATCTCATTGCACTCATACTGTAACTCATTTTAGCCTGAGACTTTCTTTGGTAGTTTGTTTTTAGCTTTTCTTAGTTGTAATAATACTGTCCATAAAAAAGTGCCTTTCTTCATCACGCTTCTGTTTTGGTATCCACCTGTTTTTTGTGATCCGTGGACTGTGTACATGAGGAGCTATGCTCTCTGTCTATTTAAACAAAATAAAGGACCGTGCAGTGACTTTTTTGTCCACGATCCTTCCCCTGAAACCTTTGTAAGGCTGCAGGTGGAGTACCTTGGTGCAGAGGTGTAGAGGAAAAACAGCCCTGGCACAGCAGCACTGCCAGGGAGCACCAGTTCTTGGTCTTTCCCAAGCTGCTCTCTTTCCACTTCCACACTCTCCTTCTCAGCCCTTGTGTTGCTGCACGGTCGGAGTGCTCTGGCAGCTTGGTCACAGTCCTGTGGTGCGGCAGTCCTGTGACCGCAGGCAGGGACAGGCAATGGGCACCTCTGTTAGAGCTGGCCTCCATAATAGCGTTTCAGATTCGCTATTAGGAAAAATTTCCTCACGGAGAGAATGGTTAGGCATTGGAACAGACTGCCCAGGGAAGTGGTACAATCACAGTCCTGGAAGTATTCAGAAAACCTGTGGATATGGATATGGTGCTTAAGGACATGGTTTAGAGGTGGACCAGGCAGTTAGGTTAAGAGGTTGGACTCGATGATCTCAGAGGTCCTTTCCAACCTGAACGATTCTATGATTCTATGAAAAAGGATCTTCTGAGGGCAGTGCCTGAAGGCTTAGGTCTTCTTTCAAAGTGGCTCGAGAGAACATGCCCAGAGAAGTGCCCAGGAGAGGAAAACCCTTGTGAATAGCTCAAGTGTGCGAGTGTGCAGGTTTGAGGCACACAGCAGTGTCATGGACGCTCATGGGAGACTTCAGTCCTTGGCACCCAAGAATGTCTCCTCGCACAGCCAGGCCTGCTGGGAGAGACGTGAAGGACCAGCAGAGCAGGCTCTGGTCTGTGCCCGTGTGTGCTGGACACCCCATCCAAAGCACACACCATGCTGGCTGCTATGAAGAAAATTAACCCTATCCCAGCCACACCCAGTACACCGAAGCTGGGTGGTGCCTGTCACACAATGAGTCTGAATGGGGAGGGGGGTCCTGGATAGGCCCTGTGCTGTCCGTGTCAGCTGCATGCAGTTGGGCTGGAGAGCCCTGGCATCTCATGTAGCTCTGCAGGCCTGTATTTGGGTATTAAATTAAGATTCAGTTGTCCTGAATTAGGTTAGGCAATGGAGGGATGCACAGGAGACAACTGCCAAAGGAGATGTAGATAATAGAACTGATGGAGAAGAGAAAGAGAGACTTAGCTCTCCTTGGGCCACATGACCGCATTTGGTCAGCTGAAGACCTCTATAGGCTGCCCTGGACATAAGCAACTGTTACGGGTTCAGTTGTCCTACATGTGGGCATCTGCTGTCAATTTACCTGGACAATGGAATTTCCCACCAGCCTCCAAGGTGATGCCCCCAGATGCTGCCCTGTCTCTATGGACTGCTGCATTACAGCTGACAGTGACCAGCATGCATCTTGGTCACCTCTGGCACCTCAAATGTCACCAGGTGTTTGTGTCTGAACAGCTCACTCCTGGTCTCCATCTCCAGTAATTAGCATGGGAGCTGAGACAAGAAGCTCACATGCAGGTGCCTGTTTTGGGCACACCTGAACTATGCAAGAGGAATCCCAGCTCCTGGGGGTTGTAGTCTGCATGGGAGGGAGCTGAGACCCCTTCAGCAGTGTAAGAGAAATTACACTACTGGAAGTAAGTCTCTATCCCCAGCTGTGGGAGGGAACATCAGTGGTTACTTCAGCCTGTTTCACAGCAGGTTTCCCTGGAGCCCCAGGGACACCTGGAGGGAGCCCAGGGGGGCAGAGAAAGTGCTGCCTTGGGCTGGGCCTCTGCTGCTGAGCTGGGCTGGGCTCCTGGGCTGGAGGGAGCTGCTGGCAAGGAGCAGCTCCTCTGCAAAGCACAGCAGGGGGAGGGCACAGCCTGCAAGTGCAAGGGGACAGGAGAGACGTGCGAGAGATGTTACAGGCACTGTGTAGTGGGAGAATGCTGAGAGTTCACTGGTGGAGAAACCTACACAGTCCTTGACACAGTAAGTCTCTGGCTTCAGGGTGATATACAAGTGTCCTGGAGGGGCCTCCTAGAGCTGGCACATCTTGCTGCAGCTAGGATCTGGCAGGATGGCGCTCAGGGTTTCTTTATTGTGGAGAAGGACATGCTCCAGAGCAGGGCTTCCCTGCAGCACCATAAGGAACAGGGCATGAAAGCTCCCTTCTCCCGGGGATGTCTGCAAGGGTGGGAAGCTGGGTGTGCACTGAGGGGTGCCCAGGGCTGTCCTTCAGAGCAGGGTCCCTGCACCCCAGGGGCTGCGTGCTGGGGCAGGGGCTCTGTCGCCTGCCAGGGTCAGCACTCAGCCTGCCCAGGGAGCTCCCCACAATGCTACAGGGAGAAGCTGTGGGTGGAAGGTGTGATAGGTGGCAGGGCAGGGTCCTTCGGCAGTGGAGAGGGTGCTGCATGGATCAGAGCTGCTCACAGCTCCCAATCAGCCCAGGGCATTTGCAGAGGGTCCTTTTGAAGAAGGACATCGAGGCAGTATTTACCTGAAAGCGAAGGAGTCTGTGCTTTGAGTTTTCCACTCTTTGTTGGCTGGGGGGCAGTGGCAGATGGGAATTTACTTCTTCGCTCTGGCAAAGGCACAAAGACCCCAGTTCTCATGAAGACTTCTCTGAGCTGCTCCTGAGCCCCTGCACACACAGAGATGCCCCTGGGCAGTGCCCTGCTGCCAGGAGGGGTCTGCAGGGCAGAGCTGAGCATGCAGTGGGCAGGCTGGGGTCTGTGAGCACCAAAAGGGAGGAGATGTGGGGACAGAGAAACATCTGCCGGCAGGGAGAGCTCCAGGCAGCAGAGCCATGGGCAGGGAGTGAGAGGGAGCTGCTGCCAGAAATGCTGTGGGAGGGGGGGTTAATACACCCGCGTGCCATGACCTGCACTGCAGATGCCTTCCCCGGAGCAAGCCCCCGACCTCTTCTGCCACCCAGCAGAGCCTTCACCGCGAAGGCCATGTGGTCCACAGCATGAGTTAGCTCCTTGACAGATGGACCCCTGACGAACCTCCTGAGTACCCATCTGTTTGTCCCTGTACTGCCTCCATGAACAGGAGGATTGGGGAAGTTCTCCATTTTTCCTCTCCTCTTCATGTTGCCTTTGTTCCCAGCTAAGGTGGGGGCTCCGGGCAATGCTGGTTGCAGGGCTGAGTGAACCAACTCTCCATTCAGGTCACAGGATCCTTCGGACATTCAATTATTTCCCGGGGGGGTCCTGCTGGGCTGCAGGCTGCCTTCCAGAAGGGCACAGCTCTCCCATGCCATCTCTGTGTTACCTGGCAGCCCCTCAGTACTAAGGCCATGGAAATGCTGCTGGAAGGCTGTATGCAAGCAGCTGTAATGAGCCCTCTGTGGCCCTGGCTGCGAGGGGAGAGCTGAGATATTCCTCAGGTAGGATGAGACAGTAGGAGCAGTTTGGAGACCTGCACT
Organism: Nipponia nippon; assembly: GCF_047370975.1. Taxonomy (NCBI): domain Eukaryota; kingdom Metazoa; phylum Chordata; class Aves; order Pelecaniformes; family Threskiornithidae; genus Nipponia; species Nipponia nippon. The sequence goes on along the minus strand of NW_028262392.1, from coordinate 171,113 downwards.
TGGGAGCTGGATTCACCTGCTCTCACCATTGTCCGCTTTCTTCTCAGGGGAACATCTAGGTATAATTGTCCTCCAGCTCAAAGAAGTGGCAGCCTAGGGCAGCTGAGACCAGGCTGATGGACAGACTGGCTGTCCTCACTCTGCATGAAGGGATAGTCCTTTGGCTTCACAGAACCCACAAGGTTTCTCTTGGAGACAAGCAGAAATGCCAACGATTTCTGCCTTAAAAATACCACTCACTGTGATGGGGCAACTAGAAGCAGATAAACAAAACAAAATCCCCACAGCTCTTCTCTGCAGTTCAGTGAATTGGGAGTGACAATGCTGAAAAGCTCTTTAAGACCACGAGTGGATTAACATCACTCCCAGTTCCTATTTATCTCTTATTGTAGGGCAGAACTGACTCCTCCAGAGCCCAGAGCAGAGCCCCCTGCTTTGTGGGTCATCCTCAGCCAGCACCCACCAGTGTTCACAAAAGGGACCAGCCAAAGGTTTTCTGAAAGGGGAGAGGCAATCTGGGGGGTTTCCATGAGAACTGGAATAAGTTTTCCTGTGAGATGTCTACCCTAACTTGTCACTGCCTTTTCCTCCTGAAACAGGTCCCAGTGCCCAGAGGAAGCAAATGTCCAACAGCAGCTCCATCACCCAGTTCCTCCTCCTGGCATTCGCAGACACACAGGGGCTGCAGCTCTTGACCTTCTGCCTCTTCGTGGGCACCTACCTGGCTGCCCTCCTGGGCAACAGCCTCATCATCACCGCCATAGCCTGGGACCACCATCTCCACACCCCCATGTACTTCTTCCTCCTCAACCTCTCCCTCCTCGACCTGGGCTCCATCTCCACCACTCTCCCCAAAGCCATGGCCAATGCCCTGTGGGACACCAGGGCCATCTCCTACCTGGGATGTGCTGCACAGGTCTTTTTTTTCTTTTTCTGTGTTACAGCAGAGTATTGTCTTCTCACTGTCATGGCCTATGACCGCTACGTGGCCATCTGCAAACCCCTGCACTACGGGACCCTCCTGGGCAGCAGAGCTTGTGTCCACATGGCAGCAGCTGCCTGGGGCACTGGGTTTCTCAATGCTCTCCTGCACACTGCCAATACATTTTCCCTACCCCTCTGCCAAGGGAACGTCCTGGACCAGTTCTTCTGTGAAATCCCCCAGATCCTCAAGCTCTCCTGCTCAGATGCCTACCTCAGGGAAGTGGGGCTTCTTGTGGTTAGTGCCTGTTTAGCCTTTGGGTGTTTTGTTTTCCTTGTGGTGTCCTATGTGCAGATCTTCAGGGCCGTGCTGAGGATCCCCTCTGAGCAGGGACGGCACAAAGCCTTTTCCACGTGCCTCCCTCACCTGGCTGTGGTCTCCCTGTTTCTCAGCACTGGGATATTTGCCTACCTGAAGCCCCCTGCCACCTCCTCCCCATTCCTGGATGTGGTGGTGGCAGTTCTGTACTCGGTGGTGCCTCCAGCAGTGAACCCCCTCATCTACAGCATGAGGAACCAGGAGCTCAAGGATGCAGTGTGGAAACTGATGACTGGATTATTTTCAAAAGCATTAAACTGTTTGTCTTCTTCTGCAAATCACTTAATGTAATTCGTTACAGGCCCAGCCTGCCTTCTGTAATTTTTTTCGGTGTTGGTTTTGAGTTTTGGGTTTTTTTTGCTTTGTTTTACTTTTGGTAATCTTGTCCACAAAGAAATGTCATGATTTTTGCTATTTCTAATGATGTATATCTATCCAGATTCTGTGTGACCCACAGACTGTGTACATGAGGAGCCGTGCTCTCTGTGTGTTTAATGAAAATAAAGGACCTTCCAGTGACTTGTTACTCTGAGATCCTGCCTCCAAGACTTCTCTGGAGCTGCAGGGGCAGTGCCTGTGTGCAGAGGTGGAGGCAAAAGGAGTCCCGGCACAGCAGCACTGCCAGGGAGCACCAGTGCTTGGTCTTCCCAGAGCTGCCCACTTTCCACTTCAGCGCTGTCCTTCTTAGCTCTTGTGTTGGTGTAAGGCCTGAGTGCTCTTGAAGCTTGCTCACAGTCCTGCTGGGTGGCCGTCCTGTGACTGCAGGCAGGGACGGGCAATGGGCACCTCTGTGACAGAGCTGGCCTCCATAACAGCATTTCCATCATACAAGGTGATCTCCTCAGGGCAGTGCCTGAAGCTTCGGTCTTCTTTCCAAGTGTCTCTCAAGAACATGCCCAGGAAAATGCCCAGAAAACACCAGTGAATAGCTAAAATGTGTGAGTGTGCAGGGTGGGGGCAAACAGCAGTGTCCTCGCACCACCAGGCTCCTGGGAGAGCCATGAAGAAGCAGCAGAGCAGGCTCTGATCTATTCCCGTGTGCGCTGGACACCCCAGGGAAGCTGCCCCAGGACAATCATCACAGACCTGCACTGGCCTCTCAGCCCACCTCCAAGAGGTCCTGTATCCCTCTATGGAGGGACACCAAATGACTTGTTCAGAAGTCCATGTTTGCATTGTAAAGAGGAGGCCTAAGCATCCACATCGTATGCATGTGGTGAGATGAACCCGAGTGAGCACAAACACAATCATCTGTTCCTGGGGGTGCTGCGAAGGCCTGTGGGACAGCCAGTGTCTTGAGGTCGCTTCACGTTGGGAGTAACATTCCCTGGGAAACCACCTGAATGCAGCACTGGGATGTCCTTCCTTGAACCGAGGTCCCTGTGTCCGTTCCTCATGCTGTGGGGCATCTCAGATGAGTGCAGAGCCGCGCAACACACTGCAGGGCTGAGGTGCCTGCCACCCTCTGGGAGTGGCAACAGGAGGCCAGAAAGACACTGTGACTGCTGCAATGCACTGCCTCTGCGTGTGCAAGGGAAGGACTCGCGTCTGAACACCCCTGTGAGTATGCAGAGTGCATGAGGCAAGCTCGAATATGGACACCTCACAGAGCCCCGACACTTCTGAGTGTGACTCCAGGAACAGCCCCCACTGTCCCCATGACGTTTCTCTCACCTGCCTTGGAAAGGCTCGTTGCAAATGCCTCTGTCTGCTCTATCACTCTTCCTTGGCTTTCTGGCTTGTGCCTTCAAATGTACAGTAGGAAAGAAGCACACCTGCGGAGCATCTCAACCCTGCAGTCAGAAGGGGTTCTGCAAGCACGAGCGACACTGCCCTTTGGAAGGCGGCATTTCTCACCTTTCAGAAGGCACAGAGCCCATCTAGAGAGTATGAATACACTCAGAGGCACCTTCCTGTTTCACCTCTCTGAACTGTCTTCACAATTTCTTTAAGCAATTAACAAAGAAACAAATGTTTTTCCATGTAGGTATCACCTCTGCTCACAGCAGCGTTAGTACTATTTTTGGCACCTTTTGCAGGTACTGAGTGCTTCCTGCTGGTGGCCACATCCTACAATCAGTGCTGGGCTCTGTGCCACTGGCTTCTCTCTGCAAGGCTCCTGAACTGGAAGGTCTGTCTCGAGTAGGCAGCTGCACCTTGGCTCAGGGTATTTATGCCATCTACAGGAATCATTTCATTCTTATCCCAGATACAGGTCTGTGGTCCCAGTGGAGCGGACCACCTCTTCTGTGATTTCACTGGAGCTCTCCTGCAGTGCCACCGTGACATTCATGCTGTGTGCTTTCATAACCTGCTTTTTAGAGCCAGTCCTCCCCTTCCTGTTCACACGGGCATCCTGTGTGGGCGTCAGAGCTGCCAACCTGGAGCAGCTCTCCCGCCCAGCATGGGCAGAGAGAAGGTCTTCTCCACCTGCTCCTCTCACCTCACCAGTGCCACTGTTTCCTATGACACCCTCGTCATTGTCTGTGTGATGCCCAGAAGAGCCCTCCTGAGATCATTTGACAAACCCCTTTTTCTACACCATCCTCAGGCCCCTGCTCAATACGTTCATCTTCAGCCTGTGGACCAGAAAGGTTTGGGGGGAGGGGGACACTAAGGAAAATGCTCAGAAAAGCTGTCAGCTGCACCTTGGAGTTGTGGGCCTGCAGGAAGAACCCGGGCATTCCTCTGGAAGTGGATACAGAGAGGGCTTTGGGTGTGGGAAGGGGCAGAGAGGTGCTGGTGGAGCTGGCCGGCATTATCATGACACCTCTCTCAAACATCTTGGAAAGGCTAGAGCAATCAGGGAGGTTTCAAGGTCCTCAGAAAAGGCAAATATCAAACCCATCTTCAAGGAGGTCTGGGAGAATCACAGGCTGGTCAGCTTCACCTCAGTCCCTGGGAAGGTGATGGGGCAAGTCCTCCTGCAGCCAACTCCAGGTACTTGAAGGCAAAGAAAAAGATTGCAGAACATGTATGGGAGGGGAAAGTAGGCAGTGTTGCATACCTGGACTTTAACAAGGCCTTAGACATGGTCTGCCAGACTGGTCGTACCTGGACTGAAGAAGTAGGTGATGATGTGAGTGGGAGTTATGCAGGACGATTAGGCCCTGATGTCATCAGTGGTACGGAGTCCTCCTGGCAGCCCGTCACTTTTGGCATTCCTCTGTGACCAGCACTTGGGCCAACACTGCTGAATTATCTTTATTACCTCCCTGTGTGGTGGGATGGAGCGCACCTTCAGCTCCTTTGTAGATGAGGGCAAGCGGAAGGAGAGCCTTTGAAATGCTTCATCTAGGTCACCCTGTGTCCAGCAGAAGAGCTGGATAAGACAATGTTCAGGTCTTTTCCAACATGAGTTATTCTATGGTGCAAGGAATCGTTCTGTTGAAGAGCTCATTGAAGACAGAATAGGCAGAGGAAGGAGAAAAGACAGAGGGGCAGAATTAGAGAGACAAGATAACCCAATATAAATATAGTTCTTCTGAGCAATGTTTGAACCATCGATAAGAACATTTATTTTGATAAGGGGCTGCAGAAGACTATTCACGTAGTGAAAGAGAGCATCATCTGTTTGCTAGTACATACCCTTGGTGCTGTTTAAAAAAAAAAAAATTGAAAAAAATAATGAAAATTAATTTAAAAACCTAGCAATGCTGGAAATAGAGACTTTTTCAGCTCTTCCAAAGAGTTCTTTTCTGCAGAGGTTTCAAATTTGTCCTAAGATCTACATTCAGGCCTTGCTTCAGTTATCCACACAGAGGTGGTCACTGCCTCCAGGATGCCCTGGGGTAGCTGAAGCAGCCGTATGGGAAATGCATCCCAGGAGATACGGGAGCCCTTCTGGAGCATGAGCTGGGATGCAGGCAGAGTACCTCAGGGGTGGGGGAGGGCATCACCTGCCACAAGCACTGCTGGGGTGGCTGAGCAGGGACCTCTCCAGCACAGCAGCACACTGTGTCCCCTTGGCTGCTGGCTTTGAGGGCACTTCTGACTGGTCAGCAGTGGGCAGACAGACACTTGGAGGTCTTGAAAGCCCTTACATTACTGTCCCCAACAAGATGAAAGACTTGGGGAGGTCAGGGGTAGCTGGGACTGGAAGATGGTAGATTTGGGGGAGGGAAGAGGGGCTTGGCCAAAAGAAGTGAAAGATTTTGAAGAGGTAAGATCCATTCAGGTGATTTTGATGCCTCTGCAACACTGAATGTGAAAACATTCATGTTAGGCCTTTACCCTGTTTCTAACCAGCAACCTTAAGTCCTAAGCCTGCCCCTAAATGCTACCCCTCACCCTGCAAGGAATCCACTGCTCTAATCCCTCATCTCAAAGTTTACCTCTAAACCAAAGTCCAAACACAGAACCCCTTACCCCTACTCTTACCCTATTGATCACATAATCCCTTGCCCATATCTCTAGCATTAAAATGTTGGCCTTAATCCTAGCCCTCACCCCAGGCCCAAACAAAACCCTCATCCACAAAGGTAGCCCCTACCCTAAACACTAACCAGACACCCTGAGCAGAACACCAAACCTACCCTATAAACCTTTGCCTAATCCCTAACCATGAAAGGTGAGCTGTAGTCCCTAAACCCTAACCTCAACACCTAAGCTCCAAAGCCGTTATTTCCCGTGCTCTAATCCCCTCACCTTCTTCCCTTTCCTAACCCTAACTTAAGCTGTTTGGCCCCTTGGGGCAGGGGGAGGATCGTGAGGTCCCAGAACAGTTGCATGGCACTGGAAGAGGAATGTGAGGTGACCTGTATCTGATCAGCTCATAGGCCACAAGGAAGAGATGGGTGGGAATGCTATGGCGAGGTCAGCTGTGCCTCAGGATCTCCTGGGCCAGCAGGAGGCACAAGGCCTTGAAGGTGGCTGTGAGGTCATTTCTGTCTCTGGAGTTGATAGGCCAGCTGCAGGAACATGGCTGAGAACAGGGCTGTGAGGTCACCTCTTTCTGAAGTAGCTGATAGGTCAGCCCTTGACTCATGGCTGGGGTACGTGCTTTTAGGCTCACATCTGCCAGTGTCTCTGACAGAGCAGCAGAAGGCACGGGGTTGGCAAGTCGATTGTGGGAATCCCTAAGTACCTGGTAGGCCCATGCAGGAAGAGGGCTTGGATAGGGGCTGTCCTGTCCTTTCCACCTGAGTACCCGATGGGACAGCAGTGTGCACATGATTTGGTTGTGTCTACTGCACAAGCTGAAAGGCCAGCAGCAGGCACGTGGCTTGGATGATCACGGTGAGGTTACTTCTGTCCAGTCAGCTGGTGCAGCAAGTCTTGCAGATCCCGTCTGTAGAAGGGTTATCCCATTTTGCTTCTGTCATCACTTTCAGTGTTTTCTTAGAAGAAAAAAATTCAAGTCATTCTTTCAGTAGAAAGCCCCAAAAGAGGGGGTTCACATGTGAATTCCTTGTTGCAGTTTTAGATAAAAGGAAGGACAAGCAGGTGGCCTAATCACCGGCACCAGGTGGGAGCTTCCTGCAGACTTCTCATTACAATCAAGTTTATCCTGCAACCCAGCAATATGCTCAGCACAACACGGCCTGAAGGCCAAGCTGTACGCGGAGCACAGCACAGCACAGGCCTGGGTCTCCTCAGATTTACCATTACATGGATGACTAACTCCTTGATGTACAGTGGTCTTTTAGTCAGGATCCCTGAACTGCCCGAGGAAGGCTGGGAAAAAGATGAGGTGTCCTCTAGGCAGCTGGAGGAAGGGACACTATTTTAGGCCCTGGTAATCACTGGGGATTTTGAAGACCATGGACCTCTGCTAGAAGGCCTTGTTTAGAGGGAAGGTGGAAGGTGATCCCTGACCTGACATGGGGGGATGCTCTCCTGGACTTGTTTTTCACAAGAAGAAAAGGCAGGACTGGTGGAAGATGTGGAGGGTGCAAGTGAGTGGTAGGGTAGAAAACCCTGAGGGAAGTCAGCAAGACACATTGTAGCAGTGCTGAGCAGAGAGGAAGGATCACCTCCACCAAACCTTTGGCAGTGCTCTTCCTAACGCAGCCCAGGATGCCACTGTCTGCCTTTGCTGCAAAGGTGCAAAGCCAGGAGAAGAGAGCCTTCTCACATCTTCTTGGATATCAGCAAGAAAATGGAGCCAGGCTCTTCACTGCTGTGCATGATGGGAGGATGAGGGCCACTGGGCATCAGCTGAAACAAGGGAGAAAAATCCTTCTCCCCATCAAGACACTGAAGCACTGAAGCAGATTGCCCAGAGATCTTGTGCCATCTCCATCCTTGGAGCTTTTCAAGCCCCAAATGAATAAGCTCCTGAGCAACCTGCTCTGAGCCCATCGCTGACCCTGCTGAGAGCAGGAGGTTGGCCTAGAGATCTCTTGAGGTCCCTTCCAGCATGAATGATTCTGTGCTTCCATCCACAACAGATCTTTCCTTTAAGATGGGAGGGAAAGCACTCAGGTTCCCAGTGACCACTGAAGTCAGCCAGAAAGAGGCTTGGTCAGATGATCTGTGGCTTTCTTGTCCCACGCCAGGCATTGTTGCCCAGATGCAGGGCTGCTTGGCAGGTACCCCTCCAAGACCCTCATTATTTCCTTTGCTTCAGCTTTTCTTTCCTTTTTCCCTCTTTTCCCACTCACAATTTCTTCCCCTTCACCATCCCAGTACCCTCCCATGCAAACAGCACATCTCTGTTTTCCCTTTCCTTCCTGGCCCTGCTTTGGCTTCCTGTGTACCCTCGTTTGGTGATTCTGAGCTTGTCATCAAGGGAATTCCTGTGTTGGTCAGCAATTCCATTAAACTAGTACCTCCTTCTATTAGCTGTAGCGTCCTGCAGTTCCTCATGCTTTTTTATTGTCAGAGGCACCACTAAGCTGGTGGGCCATCTGTACGTACACATGAACAGCTGTGCCAACAGAGCTTCACTCCAGAGGCACCTTGAGAAACTCTGGGATCTGGCAACAGAAACCTCAGGAAGTTTTACAAGGAGAAGTTGCACGTGCTTTTTTGGGGGTAGAATAAGCCCAAACATGAGGGCAGGCTGGGACCTGAACAGCTCCGGAGTGACCCTGAGAAGAAGGGCGTGGGCACTAAGAGGAACGCCATAGGAGCCAGTGGTACCTGCTCACCATGAAGAAAGCCAGCTGCATAGAGGGCTGCCTTGGTTGGAGCATGGGCACCCAGAGAAGGGAGTTATCATCGCCCTTGTCTCAGCACTGGTGTGGCCACATCTGGACTAGTGTGTCTGGGTGTGGGGCTTCCCAGTCTGGAGGAATGGGGAGGAACTGGAAGGGTTCTAGAGGAGATGTGGCAGGATGGGGTTTGGGGCCTGTGTGGAGAGGCTGAGGGACCTGGGCTTCTTTAGCCTGGTGAAGTGATAGTAGCCTGTAACTGCTTGAAGGGTGTTTTCAGAGATGATGGAGCTTTTCCTGGTAATGGGAAGAGAAGGAAACCTTCACAAAGAGCAGCTTGGAAGGTTCAGACTGGATGTGAGGAAAAAGAAATGTCACTCAAAGTGTAGCCTTGCGGTGCAAGAGGTCACTCACAGGGAGTCCGGATCAGCCCATGGCTTTGTGTTTCAAGGAAAAGCCAGGGCTGGTGGAGAGATATCAGCGAAGGTCTAGAAATGCTGGGCTGAGAGGTAGGTGGGAAAGCAAGAAGGATGTCAGCAGCCTGAAGGGAAAGAGGTGCAGGCATGGGACAGTGTAGGACAGCCTGCAGCAGAGATGGCCAAGGGCTCTAGCAAGGATGAAAGACCCAACAGGACTGAGGTCATTGTCCCCCTGGCTATAGCAGTGGCCTCTGCCACCAAGGCTGGTGAGATGGAACTTTAATTTGAGGGTCTCGGGATCTGCCTTCCCAGGGCCTGGGGGTCAGGGTTTGGCCTTTCTGCTTCATGAAACAAAGCAAAGGGTTTTCTCAGCATTACAGCTGCCTGCACAGAGCCTTTGCCTACCTGCAATCATGGCCTCCAATTATCTGCTCTAACAAGTCCCTGGGGAGGCTTTGTCAGTAATGGTCCTCATGGGGCCCATTAATGCTTCCAGATACTTTGGGTTCAGCTTCTGACTTGGACTTCTTGAGCAGTTTGTTCAGTCTTCTCTCAGTATCTGAGGTTCATGGAATGAGCCCCAAATGCCCTAACGAGCTATTTATCTTTTTGTAATTTTCTTCAAGTCTTCAAGACTTGTATCGCTAATTGGAGCTGTTTCATAGTGTAGTTAAGGAGGAAGATTTCAAAGTGCACCTAATAAGAATTATTTTTTCTTTTAAAAAGAATACTTTATTACCTTTTAGTTTAGAGAAGAGGTTGGAGCAGCATTCTGCAGGTGATAATGATCCAGAGTGTCTCCTCAGGAGGTACAGACCAGTAGGAGAATGAGTTCCGTGAGGTCTGACACCATATGGACAACCTTGCTCCTTCCCTCCCAAAGCTCACCATTTCTGACATTGGCCCCTGGGACTTAGATCACTGTTCCTTGCATCAGACTTCTTCCCTGAAGTCAGCAGCTGGATGCTACAGGTCCTTTGCATCATGTCCCACCTGCTCTCCTTCCAGAACTGGCTGCCCACAGGCAGAGAAGAACTTTTCCTATTTGCAAGCAAAGCAAAGAAAAGCATGATTGGATTTCATAAACAATAAAACACATTCTCTAACCATATGCTAAGTACAAACTGCCTTTAATGAGGTTGCCTTTCTACAAGGGATAATCTTATGAGAAATATTTTCTCTAGATAAATACAAAAAGATAGACAAAAACACAATTAAACAGCTGGCTAAGAAGACAATTGGACTGTTGAAGGAGAAGTAAGCTTTTACTCCCTGAAGCTCAAAGCAGCTGCAGAGGTGAGAGGTATCTGAATGAACAAAGAACAAGGGGAGGAGAAAATTGGAGAAAAATGGCAAGGCCCCTTGCCCAGGCAGTCTGCATCTGCAAAGGTGACTTCAGAAATGGCCATTGTATCAGGACAGGTGCAAATATATTAAAGGTTAGAGAAACTGAACAGACCGTGTAACAGGCAAAATGGTGGTAACGAAGTCACAGGGGAAGATCGATGTTTCTTTTGAATCCCCCTTTTGACTTGGGATGGGCAGAGGTCTCTTGTGAGTGAGGACAAGGCAATGTTGCACCCATCTTTGAAAGGGGCCCAAGGTGCGACCCTGGGAACCCCAGGCTGTACAAGCTCACTTTGGTGAGGAGTCTGCCATCAATTAGAGTCCTCTTGGGTGACTTCTCTGGGCACCTAAAAGAGAAGAGTGCACCCAAAAGCAGTCAGCATGGACTTACCAATGGTAAATCCTACTTCAGTAAGGCAGTGGTGACGGTAAGGAAAGCTCTCAGGTTTCCTGTGACCATGGAAGAAAGTCACATGTCAGTACAGTCAGAGCAGCTGCAGCTTTCTTGTCCTGCTCCTGGCTGTGTTGCTCAGATGCAGGGCTACTTGACAGGTATCCCCAAACAGCCCTGATCATTTCCTTTGCTTCACCTGCTTTCATTTCCTTTTCATTAATTTCCCACCTCTCAAGTGCTACTCTTGAACCAGCCTTAGCCCCTCCCCTGCAAAAAGTCCACCCCTTTTCACCATTTCCCCACTGGCGCTGCCTTTCCTCATTTTTACCCACCTTTGCTGTTTCTGAGGTGGTTATCACAGTGCTTTGTACCTTGATTAGCAACTCCATTACACTAGTACTCTTTTCTTATCAGCAGTGTCCTGCAGCTGCTTAAGTTACGGTCTTGTTAAAGGCACCATGACTCAGGATGGACATCAGCACATGTACTTTCAGTGCTTGACTGCTGGAGGTTCAGTCCAGAGGGACCTTGACACATCTGAGGATTTGGCCAACAGAAACCTGAAGGTTTAGAAGGAAAAGCTGGAGAACAACTCCATGCAGCAGCACGGGCAGTGACCATACCAGCTAAGGAGTGCCCTGAGGAGAAGGGCCTGCAAGTCATGATGGTTGCCATAGGAGCCCGTGGGCTTTGCATTTCAAAAGGAAAACGGAGAGACTGGAGAGGGTCCAGAGGAGGTCTGCCAAGATGGAGTGAGGAGCGTAAAGCAGGAGGTGTGAGGAGAGTCTGAGGGAACTGGGCCTCTCTAGCCTGCTGAAGGGGAGGCATGGGGCAACCTAATAAGAGCCTAGACCTACCTAGAGAGGTGACAGATCCAAGCTCTCTTCTACAGTGGCTGATGGTGTGAGAGAGGCAACAGCCACAAACTGCCTCTTGGCAGCTTTAGGCTGAGCCTTAGGAAAGGTAAAATGGACTAGGAGGAGCATTGCTGTGACCTCCACCTTTGGAGCTCTTCAGGTTTCAGCTCCGCAGTCACAGCTAGCCTGGAGGCTGGACTGGAGTCCCTCTGAAGTCTCTTTCCCACCAACTCTTCCAGGAGCCTGAGCCTTGACCATGTGCCCTATGAGAAAAGATTAAGGTGGAGGTGAGGGTCTCTACATCATATGCTCACAGGACAATTCAGGGTGGAAGGGAGCTAAGGAGGTTGGTAGTCCCGTACCCAGCTCTAAGCAGGGTGAACTCTGAGGTCAGACCAGGTTCCTCAGTAAATGTCAGCATCCAGAGAGAGAGTTTACACATGAACCAGGCCACCGTCTAGGCCACCATTACAGAAATGGAGATGAGGTGTTTGACCAGCTCCCTGAACACAGCTATGGGTATGCCATGCCTCCTGAGATTCCTGGGAATATCCACCTTCTTGTCCAGAGGAGAGGGATCCTTATGCGAGTTTCCTGGCATATCTCCAGAGCATGGGGTGCTTTAGGCTGGAAACAGAACTGAAAGCCTCTGACATGGGTACTATCAACTTCATTGCTAAAGGAGAGGGAGATGGAGGAATCTCAGCATTTCCAGGTTACTGCCGATGATTTAAGGCCTCAGAGAAAGGAGCTGAAGACAACAGCTGTGAACTAGCGTAGCCTTTAGATCATTTCATATAGGAAGACTCTGCTCCCCCATTTCAGTCATTGGCACCAGAAATCTCACCTGCTTTGCCTTTCTCTCCTCCCAAAACCTGACTAAGCAAAAGGAGGTAAGGCAGCAGAAAGGTCCTTAGGGCTCCATGAATCAGCTGGGGTCTGGCACTTGGAGGGCTACGGTGCCGTTCCATTGCACATCCCATAAAGAATCAAACTGGGAAGTGAGTCTGCAAGTCTGTATCAGTAAGGTCCATGGACAGGCAAGGCTGTGTCCATGGCTGTGTCTGGAGACCCATACACCTACCGTATAGATCAAGCTGGGGCTGAAACTCAGGCCTGAGCTTCAATGGTCTCCTGGGCCCATGGACAGAGATGCAGGTGGAGGCTCCCTGTGAGGCTGGTCAGGGCCATGAAGGCCTATGGCTGCTCTCAGGGCCCTCACATGGGATCCCATCTGCCACTGCTCTCAACAGACCACATTATCACTCCCTGATGTATGATGTTTGTGCTCTCTCCTTCCCCATTTCCCTGGGGATCCGGGAGACAACCATTTCTTGGTCACTACAGCCAAGGATGACACTGGTCTTCACATCCCTGACGAGCCCTTCCTCTTTTGGGAGTATCAGGTCCAGGTGAGCATTACACTGGGTGGTTCAGTTAGAAGCTGACCAACAAAAAAGCTGCCGTCTAACCTGTAACATGTCCCATAGAGAACCTCCATATATCTGAGCTGCCCTGACATCACACAAGGCATCCCCCACTTCTCATCTCCCCTGTCAGTCTCTCCTCAAGATGTTGTATCTCCAGCAACCGCAAAAGCCATGGAAGCTGTCCTTCCCTAACTCAACTCTCATTCCACTGATGTCACAGTTCTGTGATGGCACACGAGGTTCCTGCTCTCTGTGCCCCAGGCTGTGGGCTTTGGTGCCCATTTGGGCTGCAGCACCTCAGATGTGGCACCAGGGCCAAGGGCAGACTTGTCACATGGAAACCTGGTGCCCAGAGATGGGACCCCGTGTGTGGCAAGGCTTTGCTTCCCAGCAGAGGCATGCTGGAGTGGGTGGCAGGTGGTGCCATAATGATGGATGAGGTTCCCACACCGAGAGATCCTCACCAGGCTGCAGGATGATGCCCCCAGATGCTTCCCAGTCTCTCAGTACTGCTCCATTATCGTGGACTACATCTAGCACCTCAAATGTCACCAGGGGCTTGTGAGTCAACTCCTGGTCTCCATCTCCATCAATGACTTTTCGACCATAGAAAGGGAGTGCAGGTGCCTATTTGTAACAGACACCATGACAGAAGCAAGAGGAATCCCACCTCCTGGGGGTTTGTGGCAGGCAGGGGAGGGAGCTGAGGTCCCTTCCAGCCCCAGCACTACAAATCCAGCATGAGATGGCCCCCATTGACTCAGCTGATTGCCTTCCCTCAGCATGGCTAAAGGAGATGTCTCCCTGGCAGTCTCCAGGTGTCCTGCCTCATGATGGGCCAAGGCAGGGGGATTCTCAGACCTAACTGTATCTGGGAGAGGAGAAAGGCCACTGCTGCAAAGAAACCTCTCTGCAGAGGTGAGAGAGGCAACATCGGTGATTCCTTCAGTCTCTTCCCAAGCAGGTTCCTGGAGAGCCCCAGGGAGACCTGGAGGGAGCGCCGAGTGGGGTGGGGGGCAGAGAAAGTGACGTCTTGGGCAGGTGCCCTCCTCCGGGGCTGAGACAGGCTCCTGGGGTGGAGGGAGCTCCTGGGAAGCAGGCAGCAGTGCAGAGAGACAGCTCTGCCAAGGAGCAACTCCTCTGCCAAGCGCAGCAGGGCTCTGGGCAAAGGAGTAGGGCAGAGCGAGATTAAAGGCAGGCTGGAGTGGGAGGAGAGAGGAGAGCTGCAAGGGAAGAAACCTTTCCAGCCCTTGACACGGGAAGTCTCTTGGTGCAGGGCAATGCAGCAGCCATTGCGGGAAGGGTCTCCGAAAGCGTTCATAGCCTCCAGGGTCTGTCAGGAGGCCTCCCAGCCCAGGGGCTCATGTTAGACAAGGGGGAAGGGGTGAAGGCAGGGTGTGCAGCCAGAGCTGCCCAGGGCATTTCAGAGGGGGCTTTTGCAGAGGAAGAGCAAGGCAGGGGATACCTTAAAGCTAAAGAGCTTTCCTGAGGCTGTGCTTTCAGTTTCCTGCTGTTTCAGGACAAAGGGAAAAGGCGCTGCTGTGTTTGGCGAGGGAGCCTGAGAGTCCTGAGCTGCCACGCTGAAAGATCAGTAGGTCTGGTAGGAGCCAAGGCAACTGCTTCCATCCCCTCCTCTACCTCCAGAGAGCACCAGCATCACCTTTGCTGGCCTCAGCAGGGTTTCTCTGACCTGCTCCTTACTGCCTGCAAGCGGGGAGTACCTCTAGAGAGTGCCTGGAACTGGGAGGTTTCTTCAGGTCAGAGCTGAGCAGACAGGAGTGGGTGATGGGGTCAGTGATCCCTGACAGGGAAAAAGTGGAGGGCAGAGAAACACCTCCAGGCAGCAGAGACATGGGCAGAGAGCTGTAGGAACCTCCAACCCCAAATGGCATGGGAGGGAGAATTTGGGAAGCTCCCTGTCATGCCCTCCAATGCAGACACCTTCCTCTGCACAAGACCCCTGCTCTCGTCTCCCACCCAGCACAGCCTCTGCCCTCAAGGCTGTGTGGTCCAGGGCAGGAGTTGCCTCCTCTGCAGCCAGAGCTCTGGCACAGCAGAGGGGCATCTCTCCTGACACGTGGCCGCTTCCCTCTGCAGGGCAAAGGGGCTGAGAGCGACTGCCCTGGGCTTTTGCTAACTGGGAGGTGCTGTGCTCTGCTGGGTAAAGAGAAGGCTTTCCTGAGTGCCCAGCCGCCTCTCCTCTCCTTGCTTCCCTTAGGAGGAGAGTCACAGAGTTCTTCTTTGTTCCTGCCCCTGCTTGTGCTGCTCTTCTTCCTGCTCGTGGGGTCCCTGGCAGTAACGGTGGTGGTGTGGGGCAAGGGGTGGGGGTGTGGAGTGCCTGCTCTGGCCCTGACCTGGAGGGCGCTGCCCTGGAGGTTTTTCCATGGGACCAAGGTGCCCAAGCCCTCTCTTCATTTTCCAGGCTCCAGACACTCCACTCAGTGCTTGGGCAATGTGGCACTGCTTCCCTTAGCAGACAGCACCTTAAGACACCTGATTATGCTGGACAGGGAGTCCTGCGGGGCTGTGAGCATCCCTCCAGAAGGGCACAGCTCTCCTGCAGGACCTTGGAGATGTCTGAGAGCACCCAATCTGCCCATGCCAATCAGCATCCTTGCCCTGTCCTCTTCATCATACTCCGCAGAGCTGTGCTGGAAAGGAGAGGTGTTTTGAACTCTGCACCTGGAACAGGACCCCTCTGCTCCCAGGACAGTCCAGTGTCTTTTGCAGAGCAACGTCTGGGTGCAGTCGTCCTGCAGCTGAGAGTGGTGCAAGCCCAGAGCAGCTGGGCACCAGGCTGATGGACAGAGCAGCCCTCCTGGATGGGAGCACTGACTCAGGTTTGCACTGAGAGCAACAGGGCAATGGGGGAATTCCAGCCTTTCCAAGACCATTTCCCAAGTTGGATGGGGGTGTCTGAACACTGAGACACATTTGCTGCGCCTCATCTCCCACCTTCCTCTGGGGAAGAAAGCGTCCTTCTGGGCTTTTTGCCCTCCACTCTAGTGCAGCACAGGGAACTCCTCCCCAGGAAGCCTCCCTCCAAACACCCGGGGCTGTTGCTGCCTCCATGGGTCCTTGCTGGAAAGCAGGGCTGACCCTTCCGGAGCCCCTGGGGAGAGGGCACGGCTCTGCACAGCACACTCAGCCAGCACAAACCAGAGCTGAAGCCTCAGAGCTCCGTAACAGTCCCCCAGGAAAGAAAAACACCCTTAGGTATTGCACAATGAATGAATGAAATTTTGCTGAAAGAAGCTTCTCTGCATTTTTTTTCTTTTCTCTCCTTTGACAGTTTCCAATCCCAGAAGCAGCAGATGTCCAATGGCAGCTCCATGAACGAGTTCCTCCTCCTGGCATTCGCAGACACGTGGGAGCTGCAGCTCTTGCACTTCTGGCTCTTCCTGGCCATCTACCTGGCTGCCCTCCTGGGCAACGGCCTCATCATCACCGCCATAGCCTGCGACCACCGCCTCCACACCCCCATGTACTTCTTCCTCCTCAACCTCTCCATTCTCGACCTGGGCTCCATCTCCACCACTCTCCCCAAAGCCATGGCCAATGCCCTGTGGGACACCAGGGCCATCTCCTACTTGGGATGTGCTGCACAGCTCTTTTTCTTTCTCTTCTTCATTGGAGGAGAATTTTGTATTCTCACTGTCATGGCCTATGACCGCTACGTGGCCATCTGCAAACCCCTGCACTACGGGACCCTGCTGGGCAGCAGAGCTTGTGTCCACATGGCAGCAGCTGCCTGGGGCACTGGGTTTCTCAGTTCTCTCCTGCACACGGCCAATACATTTTCGCTACCCCTCTGCCAAGGCAATGTCCTGGACCAATTCTTCTGTGAAATCCCCCAAATCCTCAAGCTCTCCTGCTCAGATGCCTACCTCAGAGAAGCTGGGCTTCTTGTGGGTAGTGCCTGTTTATCCTTTGGGTGTTTTGTTTTCCTTGTGGTGTCCTATGTGCAGATCTTCAGGGCCGTGCTGAGGATCCCCTCTGAGCAGGGACGGCACAAAGCCTTTTCAGTATGCCTCCCTCACCTGGCTGTGATCTCCCTGTATGTCAGCACTGCCTTGTTTGCCTATGTGAAGCCCCCCTCCATTTCCTTCCCAGTTATCAAACTGGTGGTATCATTTCTGTACGCAGTGTTTCCTCCAGCAGTGAACCCCCTCATCTACAGCCTGAGGAACCAGGAGCTCAATGATGCCCTATCTAAACTTACCCAATGGGCGCTGCCTCACAGACAATAACCTGCCTCCCTTTCCCTGCACATTTCTCAGATTTTATCTTAGTCCATCAGTCTGCTTTTTTCTCTTGTGATAATCCTGATTATAGAGAATTTTGTGGGTTTATACTGCTTGTCTTGAGGCTTGATCTTATTATGTCTGGCCCTTGTACCCACTGTATCAAATGTAGCCTGTCAGATAGCAGCTCTTCAATAAAACAGAACCTCCCATGTCCAGGGCCTCAAGGCTTGGCTCTTCCTCCAAAGGTGCTGCAAAGAATATGTCCTAGGAATTGGTCTTTTAAGGTGTCTGTTCTCCTTGCATTCTCAATGTTTTGGGAGTTAAGGTCATGTTACCATTGCGTTCCACTGAGCCAAATGCTCTGGATTTAAAAGCTCTCTCGGGTGTCCAATAGCAGGGGAGATGGTCCATGAGCTCCCATTCTCTCCTCAGGTTTCTTCATGTATGACAGGACTGATGGCATATACCAGACTCCCTGGAAATGAATTTGGAGGGGTGAGGAGAGGAGAGGATGGGGACTTACCATGTGCCCTGGGGCTGGAATGAATGGAGGCTCAGAAGGTGAAACACCCTCAGATGTCAACTCCCTCAAAAGCAAAATACTAAATTGAGGTATGCAAAACAAGGACAGTGCGATGGGAGTCAGTAGGAACCCAACAGGCAGAGGGGAGGTACCTGAGGAGTCCCAGGTCTCTCATGCTGTCCTGGGCAGTGGGGCTGATGGAGGTAGAGATTGGGGTAAATTCAGTCAGGTTTGGGCATCACCTACAATGTGAATTCAGGAGACCCAGAGAGTGCCTAGCTTCTGTTTCCTCGTGCCTTTGGGGCCAGCATCAGCCCCTGGGGTGATGGGAAGCCTGAACTGAACCTCTCTGAACAGAGCCTCTCTGCCCCCCAGGAGCTGCTGTGCCCTTCAGAGGGGCTGGGGCTGTGGGGTGAGGGCCCAGAGCTCTGCAGCACCCTGTGGTGGGCGCTGCCGTGGGGCCAGCCCAGACTGGGCTGCTCTGCTGGGCTGGGGAGAAGGCAGGGGATGTGGGGAGAGTTGGAGAGGGTCTGGGCTGAGCTGGGAAAATGCCTGGGAAAGGAAAGCACGAGTGTAGAGCTAAGCTGTGTAAGTGTGCCGGGTGGGGGCACCAAGCAGGGTGCTCACAGTGCAGAGTCAGGCGTCATCATGAAGGAAGCAAGGCACCAAAGGTGCATAAGCAAGAAGCCCAGTCCTTGCCATGTCCCCTGGACACCTCCAGAAAGCTGCCCTGGGAAAACTGTCCCACATCAGTCCCACACACAGGCTATTTCCATCTCTGGCCATACACCCAACCCTGAGAAGGGATCTTTGCTGAATGGTCACTTGTCTCCTCCTCTGGGGCTCCGTGATAGATCCAACTCCATCACCAGTATTAATAAAAATTGAACCTGTTTCTTACTAACACTTATCACACACCAAGTCCCACAGCTCTTGCCACAGCTGGTCTCTCAGCCAAGCCAGTTCTCAGACACCTCCAGCTAGATCAGGTGCCCATGGCCTTGTCTCAACAAATGTTGAAAAATCCACTGATTGACATCCCACCAACTGGCCTGCATCCTTGCTCCAGGGTTTCACTCTGAGGGATTTTGCAAAATCCAGCTCTCTCAGCCTCTCCTTCTCCATAATGTGCTCCAGGCCCCAACCAGTCTGTCCTAGGTGCAGGACCTGGCCTTTGTCCTTCTTCTGTTTCATGAAGGTCCCCACAGGACAGTCCTCCCACCTCTCAGGTTTCCCCTGAAAGGCATCCCTAAGGCACAGGAATGGTCCTCCCAAGTTGAAAAATGAAATTGAAAAAAGTGGTGAGGGTTCCCTCCTCTGGGTCATGGATATGGGTGTTAAACTGCACAGGGCTCAGGGGAGTCCCCTGTGCCACCTCACCAAACCCCACTATGTCCCCTGGCCTCCAGGTAGAGTCTGGCCCCTTCACCACTGCTCTCTCAGCCTCGTCATCCAAGCAGTGTTTTGCCCATCTGTTTGTCTGTCCATCCAGACTGTGATGACCTAACTTGGGTACAAGAACATTGAGGGAGACCTTGCAAAAGGCTTGCTGAAGTGGAGGTAAATGACATCACCTGATGTCCCCTCATGCACAAACGAAGCTACTTCAACATGAAGGCAACCAGGTTGGTGAGGCATGATTTACCCTTGGGAAGTCCACGACGATGCTCTTCTCTTTTGGGTGCCCAGGAATGTCACCCAAAAGCACTCATTCAATGGTTTACTCCTCACCAAAGTGAGCTTCTACAGCCTGGGGTTCCCTGGGTTGCACTTTTGGCCTCTTTCAAAGACGGGTGCACCATTTGCTTGTCCTCACTCACAAGAGACCTCTACCAATCCCATGACCTTTCAAAAGGCATATTTGAAAGAAATATTGATCTTCACCTGTAACTTCAGCATCACTCCTCTGCCTGTTATATGGTGTATTTAGTTTCTCTAATCTTTCAAACGGTTTCACCTGTCCTCATACAATGACCATTTCTAATGCCATCTTTGCAGATGCAGACTCTCTAGACAAAGGCCAGTTCCATTAGTCTCTAATTTTCCCCTCCCATTATTCTTTGTTCATTCAGATACCTCTCACCTACCCAGCTGCTGCTTTGAGCTTCAGGGAGTTCAAAGCTTGCCTGTCTTTCAATAGTCTCATTGTCTCTTTAGCCGACACTTTAGTTGTTTTTATATCTATCTTTTTGTACCTCTCTATCTAAAATCTTTCTCATAAGATTATCCCTTGTAGAAAGGCAACCTCCTTAGAGACAGCTTGTACTTAGCCTGTGGTTACACAGCGCGTTTTATTGTTTATGAAAACTGATCATGCTTTGCTTTGCTTGCACATAGGAAAAATCCTTATGTGGCCTGCGTGCAGCCAGTTGTGATGGATGCACTCGACCTCTTAACCAAACTAGCAGTAGTGTGGTACAGGCTTCAGAAGAGGAAAAGGCGTGAGCCGTAGCCAGGCCATGAGCTCTAGTTTCTATCTGTTCTCTGAAAACCCACAAAGGAGCCGAGTGGTACATGATGTGTATGAGCTTGGAAGACCAATCATGCGACTGACACGGGAATAGTGGGTGGCTATTCCAAGACTCAGTTATCAAGGAACAAAGAAACTGGGGGGTACAAGGAGCCTCCTGCATACCTTTCCTATCGCATGTAATTTGAGTGCAAGCCAACCACTTTATCCTATAAATACGACAGCCTCAGTGAGCCGCCTTTGAGCTCTCCCTGCTAGGCAGCGTGGCTGCCTGGCGGTGATCTCCCCTTGAGCTGGGACACCTCTCAAGGTTGCTCCTCGAGGCAGACAGACCTTTTACCAACAACAGATCTTTGGTAAGAGACTGATATCCTGCATAACCTTGTAGCATGGTAACTTCGATTTTGTCTGGGCAACTTTGATTGCATGCTGAATTGACAAATTTTGCCTATATAAGCTCTTAGACATAAATCGTTGTCCAAGTCCGAGACTAAGATTGGATCTAGCCGCACCTAAGCTCCATCAGCAGTTTAGAAAGCAAGGAGGTCTACTCTGAACCTCGTGACTCAACGGGAGGGTCCTCCTTACCCTTTTGTATCCCTGGTCTCTCTGTGAAGCATTTGAACTCGAGTGTAACTCAATTTTCCTTTGTGTGTTTCTTCCATGCAGTAATTAGTAGAGTAAACCTTGTCATCAAACTTATTGAACCTTGAGCAACCACTCTTAAACTTTGTTGAATTCCATCGAATTCATTGAACTCTGTCAAAATTATTATTCTACCTAAATAAAACTTATGCCATAGGACCCCGTGGGGTTCCCATTTTGAAAGGAGGATGGAGAAACCAGAGAAGGTCCAGAGGAGGTCTGTCATGATGGGCTTTGGGGCCTAAAGCACATGAGCTGTGTGGAGAGGTGGAGGCACCTGGGCCTCTTTAGTCTGCTGAAGGAGAGGCACAGGGCAGTCTAAAAGCAGGTGACACCTACCTGGAAAGGTGGTGGAGCCAAGCTCTTCTGCGGTGTCAGATGGTACGACAGAGGCAACAGCCACCAAGTTCTTCCCGGGAGCTTCACCCTGGACCTTAGGAAACACTGACAAGGCAGGTGGTGCTGCCCTGCAGCAGGACACCCAGAGAGCATCTTTATTTCCATGTCTGGAGGTTTTTCAGGTTTCAGCTCCACAAAGCCACAGCCAGCTTGACCCTGGGGTTGGTGATACCCCACCCTTTGGTGGGAAGCCACCATTGCAGACATGGAGACAAGGCACCTGGCCAGCTCCTTGAACCCAGGAATCGGTATGCCATGCCACCTGGGATTCCTGGGAACAGCTACGCTTTTGTCCACAGAAGCGTGATTCCTCTTCATGTGTCCTGGCCAATCTCCTGACCCATGCGGTGCCTTAGGCTCTGAAGAGAACCAAAACCAACTTGATGACTAGGTTAGTTTCATTTTACATGCTGAAACGCAGGGCAGACGCAGGGAGCTCAGAGCTTCCAGGCTCCCTGCTGCACAGTTAGGACTTCAGAGACTGGAAAGGCAGGTAACGGTGTCGTGGCGGTGTGCTCCACATCAAGGTTGTGCCTTCCTTTGTGCCTTTTCACTAACCTGGGATCTGTCCCTTGGATGCCTTTGGCTAAAACCAAAACAACTCCCCCATTCCACCTCCCCGTCCTGATGGAAACTGTGAGAAACAGATGGAGCAGAGATGATTTAAGGGCAATTCTGCCTAAGAGCTGTAAGCATTAAATAATGACAGAGAGTTAGCAGTGAGAGAAAAAGCACTGTTCTAAGACTTGCATGCCAGAGGCTAATCATGGAGAACTTGTAGCTATTTTGTCAAGTAAAGATGAAATGGAAGAGCTTCAGTTCATCATCAAGAATATGAAGGAGTTCCCTTACAGCACTGTCCTGTTACTGCTGTTAGGGACAGTACCACTAATTCCAAAACATCCTTGAGAGCTTCTTTATTTTTCCTCGTCTCCAAAGCTCAGGCTGCTCAGACCTGGGAAGTACTCCCTCAAATCTCTGCAAACCCAGTCTCTCCAGCCTTCTCTCATCCACACTCTTTTAACCCAGGACACTTTTCCCCATCACGTCAGCACGCTGCCTGGTCTCTATTTTTTATCTGGGTGAAGCCAGGGTACTGCCTTGGTAAGCCTTCCCTACAGAAGTCGTCTCTCCCTGCTGATCCCACTTGTGTCACCTGGTGCTAGGTACAGCTCCATTTTCCTTCTGCAGAGCTCCATGGCATGGACAGTTTTCCGGTTTCTTCCATGAGAAAAGGTGACAAGCAGGAGAGACTCCGTGCCAGGAAGTCCCAGCCTTGGGTGTTGCTCAGCTGGTTCTTACTGGCATCTCTGTTGGCGTATCTGGTACTTTTCTGTGGCTACTCTTTCTGCACAGAAGATCCTAAAAAGACAAAGATTTCATAACGGATGGTCGTAAAAGCCCTGTTATAGACAACAAAGTTTGCCATGGGCTCTGGAGGGAGCCAGGAAGATAGTTAACAAGCGCCAGGAAGATCCAGGAAGCTTAAGGCCACTTCTGAAGAGTGAGTGGCTGTAAGCAACACTGACCGGCTGTGCGTAGGTCTCAGAGAGAGGGTGGAGGGATGTCAGTGAGAAACAAGGAGGTGGCTGATGGCTTTAGCAAATCCTTAAGCATATCTAAGCCCAGAAATGGAAAGCGGTTGATGTGTGTGGATGGGGAAGAGGAGGAGGTTTGTCCTGGGAAGATGTCAGGAGGGAAGACCCCTCTTCTGCAAATCAGGGATGACAGACATTTCCATGTGGTGTGCATCCCCTAGGAGAAAGGGAATGCCCGCTGCTGAGGATGGCTGTGCTCAGTCATGCACCGTGAGCTGACCATGCTCCCTTTACCTCCTTCACTTCCCACACTTGGATGGAGCTCAGGAAACATGGATGAGCGTGGAGGATGCACAGACCTCCTGGGCTGAGGTCCTGTCACTGCAGGGGAAGAGGGAAGGGTTTGTGAGACACATGGTAGTGCAGGGAGAGAGCAGAGCATGTGAGGATTCAAGCGAGTCTGGGGCTAGGACATCTTGGGTGCTAGAGGAAGGTGAACAGGGCTTTGAAAGAAGCCAGATGGGTTGTGGGGAACTCAGAGACATTGGCAAATCCTCAGAAAACTACACCTTTGTGTTTGAAGAACAGTGAGGACACCGAACCATTCAGGTTGGATGGGACCTTGGGAGGTCTTTAGACTAACCTCCTGCTCACCTTGGGATGAACAATGAATTCCCATTAACTTCCTAAGGGCTTCTGTCCAAGAGTGTCCTGAAAATGACTAAGATCTTTGGTGGACTCCTAGGGACCCTCTGAGGAAGCTGAGGGTGCCTTTTGCTGCCAGGTAAGGATGGCTACAGGATTCCTTGACTCCAACAAGCTGCTACTAACCTCGAGCATCTTCTAACGAGCACTGGCCACTGTCCTTGATCAAAAGGTGCAGTCTTGAGAGGCTGCTAAAGTTTTTCCAAACCTTGGACTATTGCCCCGTGCTGCTCTTCCCTGTAGGCACCAATGACACAGCCAAACCTGCAAAGGATTGAGTGTGACTGCATGGCTCTGGGGGTGATGGGCATGGTGGCACGGGCAGTGTTCTCCTCAGTCCTGCTGAGGAGGGGGAGAGGCTTGAGGACTGGACAGATCCTGTGGGTCAGCAATTGGTTGCACAGCTAGTACCAGCAGCAGGGGTTTAGTTTCTATGACCAGGAGACCCTCTCTGAGGACCACTGACTGCTGTCAGTGGTGTCTACGCTGTTCCTGAGGGTGTTCGGCAGAGATGAAGCTGATCTCCAGCAAGAACAAGGTGCTGCTGACAGGCACACTGTGAACATTGCTGCTCTGTTCCTTGCCTGTACCATCAAGGGGGTGAGTAAAGGGTGGCGGAGAGGAAAACCAGCAGCTTGAGAGTGTAGGCAGACGAGTGGAGACCCCAGTGCGATGTGCTTCCTATTCCTGCACTGTCCTACATCTACTGGCTAGAGCAGGGACAGACCTTGCTGCAGGGCAGTGGTGGCAATCGGTGGCTTGCGCAAAGGCAGTGCTGTCTGGGCTGTGTGTCACACACACGCTTTGAAGGGGGGCAGCTTTCCTGTGCAGGACCAGTGCTGTCCCTGCCAGCTGCATGTAGCTGTCTGTGAAAGCCTTGGCACCTCACATAACACTACAGGCCTTTCTTTGGCCATTAAGTTGAGTAACCGTCCTGAAATCTGTTAGGCAATGTGGGGATGAAACGAGACAACTCTCATGATAGTCAGGAGAGATCTAGGAAGTACAGCTGACGGAGATCAGAGAGAGAGAGACTGAGCTCTCCCTGTGGTCCATGAGTCCATTTGATCAGCTGAATCCCTGTGCAGGCTGTCCAGAAAATAACAAATAGAGAAAGATTCTCTTGTCCTAAACGTGTGCATCTGCTGCCATCTCAGTTGTTCAAAGGAAATCATCCTCCTGCTCAGGAATGATGCCTCAGATACCACCCTGTCTCTCAGAGCAGATACATTAGAACATGTAGTTACCTCCATGTCTCTTGGACCAGCTCTGGCACCTCAAATGTCACCAGGTGTTTGCATCTGAACACCTCACTCCTGGCCTCCATCTCCAGTAATTATCATGGGAGCTGAGACAAGTGGCTCCCAAGCAGCAGGTGCCTGTTTTGTGCCCATCTGAACTAAGGCAAGGGGAACCCCATCACCTGTGCGTTTGTGGCAGGCATGGGAGGGAGCTGTGTCCCCTTCTAGCCCCAGGACTACAGACCCAGAATGAGATGCCTCAACTGACTGAGCTGAATCGCTTCCATCAGCAGGAGGGATAAAAGAGATTACACCCTGTCCTTGTCTGTGTGTCCTGCCTAATGCTGGGACAAGAAAATAGGATTCTGAAGCCTCATTGTTCTTCTGATACATGAAATGACAGTGCTGGAAAGAAGTGTCTCTCCCCAGCTGAAGGAGGGAACATGAGTGATTCCTTCAGCCTGTTTCACAGCAGGTTCCCCTGGAGCCCCAGGGACACCTGGAGGGAGCCCAGAGGGGCAGAGAAAGTGCTGCCTTGGGCTGGGCCTCTGCTGCTGAGCTGGGCTGGGCTCCTGGGATGGAGGGAGCTCCTGGCAAGTGGGCAGCCCTGCAGAGAGACACTCTGCCCAGGAGCAGCTCCTCTGCAAAGCGCAGCAGGGCTGAGGGCACTGCCTGCCGGCACCGAGGGGAGAGGAGCCAGGCAGAGAGAGGTGTTAAAGGCAGTCAGCACTGTGAGAGCTCACTAGGAGTGAAATCTTCACAGCCCTTGACACGGTAAGTCTCTGGCTGTAGGAATCTCCTAAAGCTGGTACCTCCCACAGTTGACAGGATCTGTCAGGTTGACTTACAGTATCCCTGTTGTAGAGGAGAAGAACATGCTCCAGAGCAGGGCTTCCCTGCTGCACTGTCAGAGGGACAGGACACGATTGCTGCCTTTTCATGGGGACAACTGCAGGGTGTGAAGCTGGGTGTACAGCCATGGGTTCCCAGGGCTGTCTTTCAGAGAAGGTTCCCTGCACCCCAGGGGGCTGTGTGCTGGGGCAGGGACTCTGCTGCCTGCCAGGGTCAGCGCTCAGCCTGCCCAGGGAGCTGCCCACGATGCTGCAGGGACAAGCTGTGGGTGGAAGGAGTGACCCCTGGCAGGACAGGATCCTTCTGCTGTTGAGAGGGTGCTATGTGGGTCGGGGCCGCTCACAGCTCCAGATCACCACTAGGAAACTACAAAGGGATGTTTAAAGGGGAAGTTCAAGGCAGGGTTTACAATAAAGATAAGGAGATTTCCCGAGTCTGTGTTTTCAGTTTCGTACTGTGAGGGCAGGGGAGAGAAGAGGGGCAGTGGGGGAGTGAAAGAGAAAAGGACCTGTCAAGTTTGAACAAGCCATTGAGACTCCTGAGCTGCAACTTGGAATGGTCAGTAGGTCTGCTAATAGCCTCCTAAAGTGCCTTCAGCTGCTCTTCTGCCTATGGACAGCTCCAGCATCACGTCTGCTGGACCCATCAGGGTTGTTCTGAACTTTTGACACTCCCAACAGGAACATGTGCCCAGCCAGTCCCTGCAAACAGAAGGGATGCCATCTTTAGGGCACTTGGCTGTCTATTTGAGTTGTTCTTCCAAGCCTTGAACTGCCCTCAAGGATGCAAAGCTGTCCCATAGCACCTCTCTTTTCTCTGAAAGCCCCATGGAGAACACAGAGAATCTACGACGGAGGAAATGCTGTCGGGTTGGTGAAATGAGGCATGTGTGTCCTTGGCTAGAAGGGGGGATCTGAGACCTTGAGAACAAGTGAGGCATTTAGTGGTCTGCAGTGAATCCCGCTGCTCTCAGCAGTGTCTGGTGGTCTTCAGGGCACCATGGGAGTGTGGTCATTCTCCATCTCGAAAGGTGCAAGCCCAGGGCAGCTGGGAACAAGGCAGAGGGACAGACCAGCTCCCTTCGCTCTGCTCTAAGCCACAGGCAATCCTCCTGCCTCTCAGGACTCCCTCTGTTCTCCCTGAGGGCAGCAGAAATTCTGAGGTTTCTGACATCCAAGAACACTCCTCAGGGGAAACGGAGGGAAACTTTAAGAATAAACTCTGAAATTGCCCTCTACCATTCTGCTTCCTTCCCACAGGGAGTGCAGGTGCTGACAGGCCCTTCTGCGTTAAGAGCAGTTTCATCTGACAAAGTCAAACACCAGGACTGGGTCCTTCCCCCACCTCTCCCATGAACCCACTCCTGCAGAGTAGGGCTGACTCCTCGGCAGGCGGCAGGCAGCAGGCAGAGCCCATATTTCTCATGGCACATTCAGCCAGCACCAAGCAGGGTTTCAGAAATGGAGCTGAAGGAAGTTCCCATAGAAAAGTAAAAACGGGGTGGGTGTAGAAAGGGGAGCATCTAGGAGAAATGGCTTTTGTTTTGTTTAGAGAAGTCTCCCCTAACTTCTCACTGCATTTTCCTCCTTGGACAGTCACTCATGACCAGAGGCAGCAGATGTCCAACGCCAGTTTCATTACCGAGTTCCTCCTCCGGGTTTTTGCAGACACGCGGGAGCTGCAGCTCCTGACCTTCTGGCTCTTCCTGGCCATCTACCTGGCTGCCCTCTTGGGCAACGGCCTCATCATCACCGCCGTAGCCTGCGACCACCGCCTCCACACCCCCATGTACTTCTTCCTTCTCAACCTCTCCCTCCTCGACCTGGGTTCCATCTCCACCATTCTCCCCAAAGCCATGGCCAATGCCCTGTGGGACACCAGGGCCATCTCCTACTTGGGATGTGCTGCACAGGTCTTTTTTTTCTTTTTCTGTGCTACAGCAGAGTTTTATCTCCTCACAGTCATGGCCTATGACCGCTACATGGCCATCTGCAAACCCCTGCACTACGGGACCCTGCTGGGCAGCAGAGCTTGTGTCCACATGGCAGCAGCTGCCTGGGGCAGTGCGTTTCTCAACTCTCTCTTTCACACTGCTAATACATTTTCCCTACCCCTCTGCCAAGGCAATATCCTGGACCAGTTCTTCTGTGAAATCCCCCAGATCCTCAAGCTCTCCTGCTCATTTTCCTACCACAGGGAGGTTGGACTTCTTGTGTTTACTGCCTGTTTTGGATTTGGGTGTTTTGTTTTCCTTGTGGTGTCCTATGTGCAGATCTTCAGGGCTGTGCTGAGGATCCCCTCTGAGCAGGGACAGCACAAAGCCTTTTCCACGTGCCTCCCTCACCTGGCTGTGGTCTCCCTGTTTCTCAGCACCTCATTTTTTGCCTACCTGAAGCCCCCTCCATCCTCTCCCCATCCCTGGATGTGGTGGTGGCAGTGCTGTACTCTGTGGTGCCTGCAGCAGTGAACCCCGTCATCTACAGCCTGAGGAACCAGGAGCTCAAAGACCCACTGAAGAAGCTGAAGAAACTATGTAGCTGCTGCTTCCAGGTTCAGGGAGTTAAAACCTTTCCTATCTTCCAGTAGTATGTCTCAATATCTCTTTAGCCAACTCTTCAATTGTGTTTATGTCTATTCTTTTTTATCTCTACGTCTCAAAGAGCTCTTGTATGAATGGTCCTTGAGAAAGGCGGACTGCGTCAGATGCAGTTTGCACTTAGCATAAGGTTGAGGAGAGTAGGTTATGGTGTTCTGAATTACATCATGTTTCAATTTTTTTGTTAGCAAGGAAGTTAAGCATGCTGTGTCTGTGTGCAGCCAGTTCACTGAGGAACTCAATGAACTGAGAAAAATGAACTGAGTTCATTGAGTCAGTGCCGCTCACTTGGCGGCCGGTCACAAGTGGTGTTCCCCAGGGCTCAGTACTGGGGCCAGTTCTGTTTAATATCTTTATCAATGATTTGGAGGAGGGGATCCACTGCACCCTCAGTAAATTTGCAGATAACACCAAGTTGGACAGGAGTGTTGATCTGCTGGAGGGTAGGAAGGCTCTACAGAGGGATCTGGAGAGGCTGGATTGATGGGCCGAGGCCAATTGTATGAGGGTCAAGAAGGCCAAGTGCTGGGTCCTGCACTTGGGTCAACCCCACACAACACTACAGGCCCTCAGGGAAGAGTGATTGGAAAGCTGCCTGGTGGAAAAGAACGTGGGGATGCTCGTCGACAACCAGCTGAATGAGCTGGCAGTGTGCTCTGGTGGCCAAGAATAGCATCTTGCCTTGCATCTGGAATAGTGTGGCCAGCAGGACCAGGGAGGTGACAGTGCCCCTGTACTCGGCCCTGGTGAGGCTGCACCTCAAATACTGTGTTCAGTTTTGGGCCCCTCACTACAAGAAGGACATCGAGGTGCTGGAGCGTGTCCAGAGGAGGGCAACGAAGTTGGTGAAGGGTCTAGAGCACAAGTCTTATGAGGAGCGGCTGGGAGAGCTGGGGTTGTTTAGCATGGAGAAAAGGAGGCTGAGGGGAGACCTTCTCACTCTCTACAACTACCTGAAAGGAGGTTGTAGCGAGGTGGGGGTCAGTCTCTTTTCCCAAGTAACAAGTGATAGGACAAGAGGAAACAGCCTCAAGTTGGGCCAGGGGAGCTTTCGATTGGATATTAAGAAAAATTTCTTCACTGAATGCGTTATCAAGCATTGGAACAGGCTGCCCAGGGAAGGGGTTGAGTCCCCATCCTGGAGGTATTTAAAAGACGGGTAGATGTGGTGCTTAGGGACATGGTTTAGTGGTGGACTTGGCAGTGTTAGGTTTATGGTTGGACTTGATGATCTTAAAGGTCTTTTCCAACCTCAATGCTTCTATGCTTCTACAATTCTATCATCTTCCTGACAAGGGTAACTGAGGAGGCAGTGAGGTGAGGCACCCTGTAGGACTTCCTACTTGCAAACAATGAAGAGCTGGTCAGGGACGAGAAGGTAGAGTTGGGGCTCCTGAGAGAGGGGAACAAGGCAAAGAGCAGGACTTCAGGAGAGCAGGCTTTGGCCTGACCTGCTTGGAAGAATCCCATGGGATACAGCCCTGCAGAGAAGAGGGGTGCAGGGAGCTGTTTGATGGTCAAGGGTCTCTTCTTTCAGCTCCAAAATGGTCCACCCTGACAGGCAGGAAGTCCTGCAGAGGTGGCAGGAGGAAGGCATGGATGAGAAAGGAGCTCCTCACTGAAACGAAGCATGAAGAGGAAACACAGAAAAGGTGGAAGCTGGATGACTCAAGAGTTCTGTGGTTCTGTGCTGGAGAGCCCTCTTTGCATGTGTGTGTCCTTGTCTGTGCACAGGGGGACGAGGGGATCCCAGGGCCAGGTTCTGGATAGACAGAGTGTCTAAGACAGCTTCCTGGAGGGATCCGTACTGTCTGCGTTTCTATATAGGTATACATCTTACACTAACATCGTATAGCATACAAACAGCCCAACCCTTGTTTCCCTTTTTCCACTGACTATGGTTTTGCTTGGCTGACAGACCTCCCAGGGTCCCTTCCAGGATGAGTGATTGTGCATTTCCTTCCACCATGGGTCTTCCCTTGACGATACAGCATTGGTGGGGCAGCAGGGCCGGGTCAGTGCAGGGACAGGGCTGGCTCTGACAGGGGCCATGAAGCAGCTGCCGGGAGGTGACAGCAAGGACAGTTTACAAGGGAGAAATGTATATATAGAGTAACTTCATTGTTTTTAGGAAGGCAAGGCTCTGGCAAAGCTCAAGCTGTCGCTGGCAGAGGTCCCACAAAGTCAATCTGCACTTGTGCCTGTGGGCCTTCAATATGTTGTTGCTGGACTGGGACTTTTACTCCAGTGTAATCTGCATTGGTCGTGGCACGAGACAGACGGTTCCTACACCAGCAATCTACACCCTTCTTCATGTTAGGCCACCACTCACTGTCCTTCACTCTGCTCAGAGCATTTGCCTTAGCTCATGGATGAGCTTGATTAGATCTCCTTGAGTGTTCTGAGGCACAATCCAAAGCTTATTGCCTTCTGCATCTACAGCATAATCAATATTACTTTGCCTTACTATGCGGATTGACCTGATGGGTCTTTTCATGTTACTCCCTTTAATGTCCCTCGTTGGAAGGTGACGTTTTCCCAGATTGGGTCAAGATGATGGGCTCTGTCACAGCCACTTGAAGTGACTTGCTCTTGAGTTATTCAGCCGGAGTTTACCATTGATGACCCAGGAGCATTCAGGGATGCTCATGTGTCTATTAATACTAGGGCCAAGTTTCTCAGGCTCCCAATGGCCACTTCAACTGTGGGTCATCCCCAAGAATCTGCTGGCAAGGGTACCAGGATCCATGGTGCCAGCCCACAGGAACCTGGGCCTTCCCAGCAGAACCTATGCATCTTGTCCAAGACTTACTCTTGAGTTCCCAGACTGCAGCGATTGCATTGCGTTGATTGTGACTTATGTTAGTGACTATATGTTGCTCTGCTAGAAACAGAGCTGCTGTTCCAGCTTTCTCTAGCTCATTTTCTAAAACTTTTAGGTCTCTTCCTAAATCTTGTACTCATTCAAATTCTAACTCCAGCTATTTAATTTGTAACCAGAGTCTATGTCTGTGGACCCTAAGATCTTCCTCTCTTTTGATTAAGACGGTTCTCTTAATTTGGGCAATTCCTCTTCCTTCAATTTCTGAATGTCTTTTTGCACGTTCTTCACCTTCTCATCTGTTTCCCTCAGGAGATCCTGTCAATCACATCAGGTACACCACCGGGTTCCAACAGCACAAGCTTCCTTTTTTACTGCCTTTTAAGTTTTCCTGTTTGCAGTGACTCAAGTATGCTTCACAGGCTGAAGAGGTGGGATCTGCTACCTTAAAACAATGGAACCTCCAAGGGCATTTCCCTTGTTTAATCACCCACTGATGGAGTTTTGTACCACCCTTCTGCTCCTTAACATATATTTTAGCTCAAGCTGCATCGTCTATTTGATTCTGTGCACTTCCCATGCTGCCTTCACACAAGCAAACACTAACAAGAATTTTGCTGCTCCAACTGGCGAATAAGGAGTTTTAAATGTGTTTTCTGTAAGCAGCAATTCCAGATTTACTTTTCTTCAGCGTTCTTTTGCTTCTGAGCATCCAGAGAGCCAGGCCAAAAGATGTATCGCTCGTCATTTCAGTTACCACCCTCACCCATGAACCTTCCACTTTTACTGCAGGGCTTGTCCCTCAGTTTACAGAATGAAGTTGGCATGAGACTGTTTCTTAGGATAGCTTCCCAGACAAAATGCTCTTTGAGTCCAGCCAAGGGTGTGTTGGGGACAATACCTGAAGTCAGCCAACCAAATATTAAATGAACAACGAGTTATTTGTTGAGGGCATTCTGTGTGCAGGAGTAAGGCCTGCCTTCCATCCAACAGTGCAGTTTTTTTATGCTATACGGGTAGGGCACCTTAAAAGGGGAATTCCACATTGCTGATTTGCTGCAGTCCATCTGGGAGCTAAAAAATAACCCATGACCCAGACCCTTGGCCCGGGATTTCCAAAAGCCAGCCAATGCAGTTTGGAATGGGTCCTGAGGACACCCGAAGGTGAAGGGTTAAGACAAATACTCAAAAACACAGACCTAGCACAGTAATGGCCAGTTTTCCTGGTGCGTAAATATTGTCTGAGACATATAGCCAACACTCTGGCCAACCCTCATCAATCTAGACCAACGTACAAGAAGAAAACATTTTCTATCTGTCTGTCAAGCAAGTGGCAGTATGAAAGTTCTCAATGAAGGAAAAGAGAATTTTGACTCCAGCACTGCTAGACTGTACGCAGGTGTGGTGGGTTGAGCCCAGGCAGCAACTAAGAACCCACCCATTGCAAGCTCACACTCCACCAGCAGAATGGCAGAAAGAGAATCAGAAGAGCAAATGTGGGAGAACTTGTGGTTCCTCATTTTTTATTGCTGAACATGACATCATATGGTATGAAATATCCCCTTGGTCAGTTCAGGTCAGCTGTCCTGGCTGTGTCCCCTCCCATCCTCTTGCTCATCCCCAGCCTACTGGCTGTGGGGACAGAGTAGGTAAAGGAAAAAACCTTGCTGGTGTGTGAGCAATATTCAGCAACAGTCAAAATACTGGATTGTTATCAACAGTCGGTTGGTTACAAGGCCAACGCACAGCACTGCACTGGCTGCTGTGAAGGAAATTAATGCCATCCCAGCCAGCCTCAGTACAATCTCCAGCACTTATTCCTACTATTTGCGTTATGCTCCGGACCTGTACTATCCAAGACATCCTTATCAACACCCGCTGCCCTCCTGTCCTTTGATATGTACACCGGCATCTGGAAGCCTCATGGTCACAAGTCTTGCTTCTCATGGTGTAGTTTAATAAGCCCCAAATCACTGGATGGCCAGTAGGGCTGGGCACCAGCAGCCCAGGAGCATCCCAGAGGATGCTGAAGATAATCTGTTGTCACAGACATTAATGAGCTGACTTGGGCTGCACTCCGTTACTCATAACAAAGGCAAAACTGGATGGGTATATCAGTGCTGAGGATAGCCACAGCTGCAATGACCGTGAGCTGGTGGAGAAGTAAGAGAAAGAGCAGAATCATTGCCCAGAATTGCCCAAAAGCAGATTCCAGCTGGTTCAGGAGCGGATTGATCTGACCTACGTAAACTGAGTGGCTCTTCAGAACAAAGTTTCTGCGCTAACAGTGTTGGTGAGAAATGTGGTTTTATGAATGACTACACAAAAATATGCTCCTAGAGTGAGAGAGCAACACCTGTGATGTGCACACTTGGTGCTGCCAGTAAAATGAAAGAAGAAAATCATT
Source organism: Nipponia nippon (assembly GCF_047370975.1). Classification (NCBI taxonomy): domain Eukaryota; kingdom Metazoa; phylum Chordata; class Aves; order Pelecaniformes; family Threskiornithidae; genus Nipponia; species Nipponia nippon. The sequence goes on along the minus strand of NW_028262392.1, from coordinate 137,825 downwards.
GGAATTGATACCAAAAAATCATTAGACCTGGCAAAAAAAAAAAATTTATAGTTTAGAGAAAGATGACTTTTCTTCAGTTATTGCCTAGATTTATTTTTGAGCTAGGTTTCAACTCATGACAAGATCCACATTCGGGTCTTGAGTAATTTGGCCACGTAGAGAGTCTGTTTCTGCCTGAGATTCCCTGGGGTAGCTTGGAAACATGACACGGGACCTCCGGGGTCCCTTCTGGAGCATTAGCTGGTAACCACCAGAAAAGCACCTCTGGGCATATCAGTTGAAATAACTTCTTGCTCTCCACTGACTACAGAGGGAAGTCTAGACAACCTGATTGGTCATAGACATCTGCACGGAATTGTTTCATACAGAGTGAGACCACTCTCATCTATTTCTTCACCTAAACCAGTGTCACGCATCACATACCTTGTAGGGGATGAAAAGGAAACGTGATTTGTTGTCTAAGAACTCCTTTAGGAAGCCACTGCAACAGATATGTAAGACGAGTGCAAATGTAGTCATCCAAACCCAAGGTGTTTCAATGCTACTGGTCACTCTGCTCCCCTGTAGCAGGTGAGAAAGCTGGGCACCCGAATGTGACTTGCTGTGTGCAAAGAGTGAGGAGGGATATGCACAGTCCTGGGCAGGGACTCTTTTGAGGGGGGCACTGGGCTTTCTGCAAGACAGAAAATGATCTCTCTGAATGCTGTAGGCCTGACTAGCATCAGAAAATGTAAAAAAACCAAAAAACAAAAAAAAAACAAAACCAAAAACCCAGACACAAAACCAAAAAATAAAACCAACAGAGAAAATAAGAAAATGACCTAGAATGAAGAAAATGCTAAGTCTCTCAGATTCTTTGTGTTCTTATCCTCCTGGATTTGGTTTGGTTTGTATTAAAGTTGTATTTGCTCATCTTTGGTGATTTCATGTGCTGGGAAGGATGCAGTTCCAGGGACACAGATGCCTGGTGCCAGTGTAGATGCCTGGTGCCAGTGTAGATGCCCTGGCATCCTCTGCCCAGGCTCCATCTGCAGCTCCCGAGGGGCTCTGGTCTCTGATAACTGCCAGTCCCAGGCAAGCACCTCAGATACACTGGGGCCTCTAGAGGTGGCACTGGGTGCTTATGGTCAGACAGAGGAACTCAGCCTGAAAACCTAAGAAAATTTTTCAATATTAAAAAAAAAAAAGAGCATCTTTTAATCAGCTGAAATGGTTCAATAGTTTCAATAAAATGTCAGTGTAATTACTCTCATGCCAAAATGCCAGAATTTTCAGGATGTGTATTAATCGTGTGAGAAGATACATAGCTTTCCCCCTGTACTTGTGTTGTGGTTTAACCCCAGCCAGCAACTATGAACCACACAGCCGCTCCCTCACTCCCCCCCAGTGGGGTGGGGGAGAGAATTGGAAGGGTGAAAGTCAGACAGCTCCTGGGTTGAGATAAGAACAGTTTAATAATTGAAGTAAAATAAAATAGAATGATAGTAGTAGTAGTAGTAATAATAATAATAATAATATAATACAATAATAATGTACAAAGCAAGTGATACACGACACAATTGCTCACCACCCCCTGACTGATGCCCAGCCTGTTCCCGAGCAGCAATCCTTTCCCCCCCGGCCAACTCGCCCCAGTTATATACTGAGCATGACGTCATACGGTGTGGAATAGCCCTGTGGCCAATCTGGGTCAGGCCCCCTGGCTGTGCCCCCTCCCAGCTTCTTGTACGCCACGCAGAGCATGGGAAGCTGAAAAGTCCTTGACTGGTGTAAGCACTACTTAGCAACAACTAAAACATCAGTGTGTTATCAACATTATTCTCATCCTAAATCCAAAATGCAGCACTATACCAGCTACTAAGAAGAAAATTAACTCTGTCCCAGCTGAAACCAGGACAGTATCCACCCCTTATTCCATACCATATACGTCATGCCCAGGTCTTTCAAATACATTCCAATTAATCACTACCACTTTTCCAGTCTTTTGATATATTATATATATATATATATACACACACACATAGAGATATAATTTCCCTAGTCTATAGGCTATCCCTCTAAAATGTTTGTTGAGTTCATTTAGTTCATGACTTTAGGCTTCATCTGTCATAACAGTCTTTCAGGGCAGGAGAGATGGTGTGTGGTGTTGGATTGTTGTATGCTGAAGTCTGTTCTGGTTCCATCACCACTGCACTTTGTTCAGTTTCCTCAAAGTTTGTTCTTCATTAATTTGGGTGATTCTTACTGTATACCGTTGATATGGCACATAGTGATCATTGAAGTGATGACATCTAGTATTATATAGCAACTAACATTAGACAATTCAGTTCATTGGCTATTTTCACCCAAAATCAAATCTCCTTGAGGTACACATCGGACTTCCCCATCCTCCCGCATCACCCACCAAGTGCATCCAGGTCCTTGAGCAAAAGCAATCCCACGAATGGGTTTACCTCTGCCTGAAGCAGGAGTAACCCAGACTGTCTTCCCCGTCATATTTTTTAGGTGCACTACAGGGACTTTATCCCCCTCTGCAGTACGTCAAAGTCTTGACTGGGCAGGGCCAACTCGATTGGCAGATCCCCTAGTGTTGACTAACCAAGTGGCCTTTGCTAAATGTGTATCCCAGTGTTTGAATGTCCCACCACCCATTGCTTTTAGTGTAGTCTTTAACAGTCCATTGTATCGTTCGATTTTCCTAGAGGCTGGTGCATGATAGGGGATGTGATACACCCACTCAGTGCCATGCCTTTGGCCCAGGGGTCTATGAGGCTGTATCGGAAATGAGTTCTTTTGTCTGACTCAGTTCTTTCTGGGGTGCCATGTCGCCATAGGACTTGCTTTTCAAGACCCAGGATAGTGTTCGGGGCGGTGGCATGGGTCACGGGATATGTTTCCAGCCATCCGGTGGTTGCTTCCACCATTGTAAGCACATGGCGCTTGCCTTGGCGGGTTTGTGGAAGTGTGATATCATCAATCTGCCAGGCCTCCCCGTATTTATATTTCAGCCATCGTCCTCCATACCAGAGAGGCTTGAAAGCTTGGCTCGCTTGATTGCAGCACATGTTTCGCATTCATGGATAACCTGTGCAATAGTATCCATGGTCAGATCCACCCCTCGATCACGAGCCCATCTATATGTTGCATCTCTTCCTTGGTTGCCTGAGGTGTCATGGGCCCACCGAGCTAGAAATAATTCACCCTTATGTTGCCAGTCCAGACCCACCCGAGCCACTTCAGTCTTAGCAGCCTGATCCACCTGCTGATTGTTTTGATGTTCTTCAGCGGCCCGACTCTTGGGTACGTGAGCATCTACATGACGTACTTTTACAACCAGGTTCTCTATCCGGGCAGCAATATCTTGCCACAATGTGGCAGCCCAGATGGGTTTGCCTCTGCACTGCCAGTTGCTCTGCTTCCATTGCTGTAACCAGCCCCACAGGGCATTTGCCACCATCCATGAGTCGGTACAGAGATAGAGCATTGGCCACTTTTCTCGTTCGGCCATATCTAAAGCCAGCTGGATGGCCTTCACCTCTGCAAACTGACTCGATTCACCTTCTCCTTCAGCAGTTTCTGCAACTTGTCGTACAGGACTCCATACAGGAGCTTTCCACCTCCGATGTTTCCCCACAAGACGACAGGACCCATCAGTGAACAAGGCATATTGCTTCTCATTTTCTGATAGTTTACTATATGGTGGGGCCTCCTCAGCACACGTCACCTCCTCCTCTGGTGATATTCCGAAATCTTTGCTTTCTGGCCAGTCCATGATCACTTCCAAGATTCCTGGGCGACTGGGGTTTCCTATTCGAGCCCGTTGTGTGATCAGTGCGACCCACTTACTCCATGTAGCATCAGTTGCATGATGTGTACAGGGGACCCTCCCTTTGAACATCCAGCCCAACACCGGCAGTCGGGGTGCCAAGAGGAGCTGTGCTTCAGTACCAACCACTTCCGAAGCGGCTCGAACCCCTTCATATGCTGCTAATATCTCTTTTTCAGTTGGAGTATAGCTAGCCTCAGATCCTCTGTATCCCCGACTCCAAAACCCTAGGGGTCGACCTCGAATCTCCCCTGGTGCTTTCTGCCAGAGGCTCCAGCTAGGGCCATTCTCCCCGGCTGCAGTGTAGAGCACATTTTTTACATCTTGTCCTGCCCGGACTGGCCCAAGGGCTACTGCATGGACTATCTCCTGTTTCATTTGTTCAAAGGCCTGTCGTTGCTCAGGGCCCCATTTGAAATCATTCTTCTTCCGGGTCACTTGATAGAGAGGGCTTACGATCAGACTGTAATTTGGAATATGCATTCTCCAAAAACCCACAACGCCCAAGAAAGCCTGTGTTTCCTTTTTGCTGGTTGGTGGAGACATGGCTGTTATTTTGTTGATCACATCCATTGAGATCTGACGACGTCCATCTTGCCATTTTACTCCTAAAAACTGGATCTCCTGTGCAGGTCCCTTGACCTTACTTTGTTTTCTGGCAAAGCCAGCCTCCAGAAGGATTTGGACTATTTGCTTCCCTTTCTCAAAAACTTCTGCTGCTGTGTTGCCCCACATGATGATGTCATCAATGTATTGCAGGTGTTCCGGAGCCCCACCCTGTTCCAATGTAGTCTGGATCAGTCCATGGCAAATGGTGAGGCTGTGTTTCCACCCCTGGGGCAGTCGATTCCAGGTGTACTGGACCCCCCTCCAAGTGAAAGCAAACTGTGGCCTGCACTCTGCCGCCAAAGGAATTGAGAAAAACGCATTAGCGATGTCAATTGTGGCATACCACTTGGCTGCCTTTGACTCCAGTTCATATTGAAGTTCTAGCATGTCTGGCACAGCAGCGCTCAGTGGCGGCGTGACTTCATTCAGCCCCCGATAGTCTACTGTTAGTCTCCACTCTCCATTAGACTTTCGCACTGGCCATATGGGACTGTTAAAGGGTGAGCGAGCCTTGCTGATCACTCCTTGGCTCTCCAGTTGACGAATCAGCTTATGGATGGGAATCAGGGAGTCTCTGTTGGTGCGATATTGCCGCCGGTGCACTGTTGTGGTAGCGATTGGCACCTGTTGTTCTTTGACCCTCAGCAACCCCACAACAGAGGGGTCCTTCGAGAGACCAGGCAGGGTAGACAGCTGTTTAATTTCCTCCGTCTCCAAGGCAGCTATACCAAAAGCCCACCGGTACCCTTTTGAGTCCTTGAAATACCCTCTCCTGAGGTAATCTATGCCAAGGATGCATGGAGCCTCTGGGCCAGTCACAATGGGGTGCTTCTGCCACTCCTTCCCGGTTAAGCTTACTTCAGCCTCCAATACAGTCAGCTGTTGGGATCCCCCTGTCACTCCAGAAATACAGATGGGTTCTGCCCCTTCATAGCTTGATGGCATTAGGGTACACTGTGCACCAGTGTCTACTAAAGCCTTATACTCCTGTGGGTCTGATGTGCCAGGCCATCGAATCCACACAGTCCAGTACACCCGGTTGTCCCTTTCCTCCACCTGGCTGGAGGCAGGGCCCCTCTAGTCCCGGCCATAGCATTCGTTACTCACTTCTTGTAAATGCGAATCAAAACCCCCTTTATTGAGATCGGAAGCAAAATCAGACCTTTTATCCTGTCTAGGGAACTGCTCACTGGAAACTGGAGCAGCAATTTTCCTGGAAGAACCACCTTTTGTAATTGTTTTTCCTTGCAACTCACGTACTCGTGCCTCTAGGGTCGAGGTAGATTTTCCATCCCACTTCCTCATGTCCTCTCCATGGTCACGCAGATAAAACCACAGGGTGGCCCGTGGTGTGTATTCACTATATCTTCTCTTTTGAAGAGAGGGATGCTTACTCCTGATGGCTGAGATACTGGTCCGTACAGGTGAGGAGTAGGACATGTCCTCTTTGAATCGCTGGAACTCCCGGGATAATTTCTCAGCTAGCACATCAGGCAGTTTCTCCACAGCCGCGACGCAGGCCCGTAGGGAGGAAGAGAGACTTTCTTCGTATTGTCAGAGTTGGCCAGCCAATTCATCCACCGTTGGTCCCTCTTCATCTTTCCAGGTCATTGTTGCCAAAGAGTTTGCATGTGATGACGGTGCGCTCCGCACGAACTTCCGCCACATGGGTCGTGTGCACTGGACTTCATCTGGATCTTTGGATAACTGCTCATTGTTCAAGTCATTATGCATCACCTCCAGCACAGCTAATTCCCTCAGGTACTGGATACCTCTGTCCATGGTGGTCCACTTGCCTGGCTGACATAAAAAATCTTCCTTGAAAGGATACTTTTCCTTCACAACTGCCAGAAGTCGCCTCCAGAGGCTGAGGACTTTTGCCCCTTTTCCAATCGCTTTGTCAATGCCCCCTTCCCTAGAAATGGATCCCAGCTGCTTGGCTTCCTTACTCTCTAATTCCAGGCTACTAGCCCTGTTATCCCAGCATCGGAGCAGCCAAGTGATGATGTGCTCACCTGGATGACGACTAAAATCTTTTCGCATATCTCGCAGCTCACTCAGGGACAGAGATCGGGTTGTTACCATCTCATTTGTGGGTTCTGCCTCTTCCTCCTCCTGTTCTTGTGATGGCCCTGGTTCATCATCAGCCCTTACTAAACGAGTTGATTTTCTTGTGTATTTTTTCTTCTGTATAGGGGCAACTGATACTGGCACGGGTTGGTTCTCTGGTGTAGCCACAGCACCTGGTACAGGGGCTGGCGTATCGGCAGCACTCGTCACAGGGGCTGGCATAGCCGTAGTGTCTGTTGCCGGGGCTGGCATAGCTGCAACGCCAGTCGTTTTGTTGTCAGATCCAGAGACCTTCTCTTCCCCTTGAGGGTTCTGACTAGTGTTTAATACGGCTCGGTAGGCATGGGCCAGGCCCCAGCACATTGCAGTGATTTGTGTCTCCCTAGAATTGTCAGGACGACAGCATACTTTTTCCAAATGTTCTACTAATTTTTCAGGATTCTGCACTTGTTCAGGGGTGAAACTCCAAAACACTGGAGGGGCCCACCGTCCTAGGCATTTGCCCATACTCTCCCACACACCCTGCCACTCATAATTATCCAGCCTTGGGGCAGATCTCTGGATGATATTCTTAAAATGCATATTAACTCTAGACAAAACCGAAACAATATACCCAAGAAATACCAATAGATGTATCTTAACTACCCAAGGATGTTCAAGATACAAAAAAGTTGTTGTAATGAAGGAGGAAACATTATAGAAGGCGGCAGTGAAGGTGCTATTCTGTATTTCCTCCATAAAAAGCCTCTCAGAGGAAGAGGTATAATTGCTAATTGTCTCCATGAGGTGGTACCCGAAGTACAGTAATGGCTTCAGTACAGAACCCAAATACCAGATAGCGCTCAAGGTCAGTGTTTTAATAACAAATCTCCCAGGCAAAACATCACTAATCACGGCAGAGCACAGAAAACTGCAACACCCAACACCAATCTTTAACATGTACTGCAAAAGCAAGAGCATGGTGCAGATCAGGTAGACTAATACCGAGAGCAGATGAATCAATATTATGACCAGCAACTGTTAACAGATACAAATTCCTTAATACACTCTGATTAATCTGTTATTATCTCAAACCCTTTGCCCCACGTTGGGCGCCAAAAAGGACTGTCGTGGTTTAACCCCAGCCAGCAACTATGAACCACACAGCCGCTCACTCACTCCCCCCCAGTGGGGTGGGGGAGAGAATTGGAAGGGTGAAAGTCAGACAACTCCTGGGTTGAGATAAGAACAGTTTAATAATTGAAGTAAAATAAAATAGAATGATAGTAGTAGTAGTAGTAATAATAATAATAATAATATAATACAATAATAATGTACAAAGCAAGTGATACACGACACAATTGCTCACCACCCCCTGACTGATGCCCAGCCTGTTCCCGAGCAGCAATCCCTTCCCCCCCGGCCAACTCGCCCCAGTTATATACTGAGCATGACGTCATACGGTGTGGAATAGCCCTGTGGCCAATCTGGGTCAGCCCCCCTGGCTGTGCCCCCTCCCAGCTTCTTGTACGCCATGCAGAGCATGGGAAGCTGAAAAGTCCTTGACTGGTGTAAGCACTACTTAGCAACAACTAAAACATCAGTGTGTTATCAACATTATTCTCATACTAAATCCAAAACACAGCACTATACCAGCTACCAAGAAGAAAATTAACTCTATCCCAGCTGAAACCAGGACAATTCTCTTCAGAGCCTAAGGCACCGCATGGGTCAGGAGATTGGCCAGGACACATGAAGAGGAATCATGCTTCTGTGGACAAAAGCGTAGCTGTTCCCAGGAATCCCAGGTGGCATGGCACACCGATTCCTGGGTTCAAGGAGCTGGTCAGGTGCCTTGTCTCCATGTCTGCAACGGTGGCCTCCCACCAAAGGGTGAGGTATCACCAACCCCAGGGCCAAGCTGGCTGTGGCTTTGTGGAGCTGAAACCTGAAAAACCTCCAAACATGGAAATAAAGATGCTCTCTGGGTGTCCTGCTGCAGGGCAGCACCACCTGCCTTGTCAGTGTTTCCTAAGGCCCAGTGTGAAGCTCCCGGGAGGAACTTGGTGGCTGTTGCCTCTGTCGTACCATCTGACACCGCAGAAGACCTTGGCTCCACCACCTCTCCAGGTAGGTGTCACCTGCTTTTAGACTGCCCTGTGCCTCTCCTTCAGCAGACTAAAGAGGCCCAGGTGCCTCTACCTCTCCACACAGCTCATGTGCTTTAGGCCCTGAAGCCCATCATGACCGACCTCCTCTGGACCTTCTCCGGTTTCACCATCCTCCTTTCAAAATGGGAACCCCACTGGCTCCTATGGCATAAGTTTTATTCAGGTAGAATAATAATTTTGACAGAGTTCAATGAATTCGATGGAATTTAACAAAGTTTAAGAGTGGTTGCTCAAGGTTCAATAAGTTTGATGACAAGGTTTACTAATTACTGCATGGAAGAAACATACAAAGGAAAATTGAGTTACACTCGAGTTCAAATGCTTCACAGAGAGACCAGGGATACAAAAGGGTAAGGAGGACCCTCCCGTTGAGTCACGAGGTTCAGAGTAGACCTCCTTGCTTTCTAAACTGCTGATGGAGCTTAGGTGCGGCTAGATCCAATCTTAGTCTCGGACTTGGACAACGATTTATGTCTAAGAGCTTATATAGGCAAAATTTGTCAATTCAGCATGCAATCAAAGTTGCCCAGACAAAATCGAAGTTACCATGCTACAAGGTTATGCAGGATATCAGTCTCTTACCAAAGATCTGTTGTTGGTAAAAGGTCTGTCTGCCTCGAGGAGCAACCTTGAGAGGTGTCCCAGCTCAAGGGGAGATCACTGCCAGGCACCCACGCTGCCTAGCAGGGAGAGCTCAAAGGCAGCTCACTGAGGCTGTCGTATTTATAGGATAAAGTGGTTGGCTTGCACTCGAATTACATGCGATAGGAAAGGTATGCAGGAGGCTCCTTGTACCCCCCAGTTTCTTTGTTCCTTGATAACTGAGTCTTGGAATAGCCACCCACTATTCCCGTGTCAGTCGCATGATTGGTGTTCCAAGCTCATACACATCATGTACCACTCGGCTTCTTTGTGGGTTTTCAGAGAACAGATAGAACCTAGAGTTCATGGCCTGGCTACGGCTCACGCCTTTACCTCTTCTGAAGCCTGTACCACACTACTGCTAGTTTGGTTAAGAGGTCGAGTGCATCCATCACAACTGGCTGCACGCAGACCACATAAGAATTTTTCCTATTTGCAAGCAAAGCAAAGCAAAGCATGGTCAGTTTTCATAAACAATAAAACACACTCTGTATCCATATGCTAACTACAAGCTGCCTCTAAGGAGGTTGCCTTTCTACAAGGGATAATCTTATGAGAAATGTTTTAGATAGATAGGTACAAAAAGATAGATATAAAAACAACTAAAGTGTCGGCTAAAGAGACAATGAGACTACTGAAAGACAGGCAAGCTTTGAACTCTGTGAAGCTCAAAGCAGCAGCTGGGTAGGTAAGAGGTATCTGAATGAACAAAGAATAATGGGAGGGGAAAATTAGAGACTAATGGAACTGGCCTTTGTCTAGAGAGTCTGCAACTGCAAAGATGAAATGGTCCTCATATCAAGACAGGTGCAAATATATGAAAGATTAGAGAAATGAAATACTCCGTATAACAGGCAGAGGAGTGATGCTGAAGTTACAGGTGAAGATCAATGTTTCTTTCAAATATGCCTTTTGAAAGGTCATGGGATTGGTAGAGGTCTCTTGTGAGTGAGGACAAGCAAATGGTGCACCCGTCTTTGAAAGAGGCCAAAAGTGCAACCCAGGGAACCCCAGGCTGTAGAAGCTCACTTTGGTGAGGAGTAAACCATTGAATGAGTGCTTTTGGGTGACATTCCTGGGCACCCAAAAGAGAAGAGCATCGTCGTGGACTTCCCAAGGGTAAATCATGCCTCACCAACCTGGTTGCCTTCATGTTGAAGTAGCTTCGTTTGTGCATGAGGGGACATCAGGTGATGTCATTTACCTCCACTTCAGCAAGCCTTTTGCAAGGTCTCCCTCAATGTTCTTGTACCCAAGTTAGGTCATCACAGTCTGGATGGACAGACAAACAGATGGGCAAAACACTGCTTGGATGACGAGGCTGAGAGAGCAGTGGTGAAGGGGCCAGACTCTACCTGGAGGCCAGGGGACATAGTGGGGTTTGGTGAGGTGACACAGGGGACTCTCCTGAGCCCTGTGCAGTTTAACACCCATATCCATGACCCAGAGGAGGGAACCCTCACCACTTTTTTCAATTTCATTTTTCAACTTGGGAGGACCATTCCTGTGCCTTAGGGATGCCTTTCAGGGGAAACCTGAGAGGTGGGAGGACTGTCCTGTGGGGACCTTCATGAAACAGAAGAAGGACAAAGGCCAGGTCCTGCACCTAGGACAGACTGGTTGGGGCCTGGAGCACATTATGGAGAAGGAGAGGCTGAGAGAGCTGGGTTTTTGCGAAATCCCTCGGATTTCCTCCCCACATCAGGATTGCTGCATCCAGTATGGGGCTTCCCAGCACAAGAATGACTCTGACAGAGAGGCTTATCACTGAGCCCTAGAGGAAGACGGGGGTGACCATGCTGCAAAGGTCCCTGCTCAGGGCTGGGGTGTACGGTCAGACATAGAAATGGCTGGTGTGTAGAACTGATCCAGGACAGTTTTCCCAGGGCAGCTTCTGCAGGGTGTCCAGGGAACGTGGCACAGACCTGGCCCCTCTCTTCTGCACCTTCGGTGCCTTGCTTCCTTCACCATGATGCCTGACTCTGCACTGTCAGCACCCTGCTGGGTGCCCCCACCCTGCACACTCACACAGCTTAGCTCTACACTGCTGCTTTCCTCTCCCGGGCACTTCCCAGCCCAGTCCAGCCCAGTCCCTCCCCAGCTCTCCCCCCCTCCCCTGCCCTCTCCCCAGCCCAGCAGAGCAGCCCAGTCTGGGCTGGCCCCATGGCAGTGCCCACCGCAGGGTGCTGCAGAGCTCTGGGCACTCACCCCACAGCCCCAGCCCCTCTGAAGGGCACAGCAGCTGCTGGGGGGCAGAGAGGGGGGCTTCAGGCTCCCCACCAGCCCCAGGGGTTGTGCTGTCCCCAAAGGCATGAGGAAACACAGGCTAGGGACTCTGGCTTTCCTGAATTCATATTGTAGGTGATGCCCAATCCTGATTGCGTTTGCCCCCTCCTCAGCTCCCACCAGCCCCACACCCCAGGACAACATGACAGTCCTGGCCCTGGGCCTCCTCAGGCAGCTCCTGCATCTCTCCAGGCTCCCCTCCCTGTTCCTGCTGGGTCCCCACTGACTCCCGTGGCACTGCAGAGTCCTTGTTCGTGGATACGTTGATTTAGTGCTTTGCTTTTGGGGGACTTCACCTTTGAGGGTGTTTCACCTTCTGAGCCTCCATTCATTCCAATCCCAGGGGACATGGGGAGTCCCCATCCTCTCCTCTCCTCTCCTCACCCCTCCAAATTCATTTCCAGGGAGTCTGATATATGCCATCAGTCCTGTCGTACATGAAGAAACCTGAGGAGACAATGGGGAGCACATGGGCCATCTGCCCTGCCACTGGACACCAAGAGAGCTCTTAAATCAAGGGCATTTTCTTCAGTGGAACTGAACAGTACCATGAGCTTAACTCTGAAAACATTGAGAAGACAAGGAGAACAGACTCTTTAAATCACCAATTCCTTGGACATTTTCTTGGAAATACCTTTGGAGTAAAAGCCCAGCTTTCAGTCTCTGGACCTGGGAGATTCTGTTTTATTGAAGAGCTGCTATTGGGCATGCCACATATCACACAGTGCTGTGCAAGAGTCAGAGACAACAGGATGAAACCTCATGACAAGTAGTATAAGCCCAGCAAATAATCTATGAGCAGGATTATCACAAGCGAATAAAGCAGACACAGGGTCTAAGATGCTAAACTCTGGGAAATGTGAAGAGAAGGGAAGGCAGGTTATTGTCAGTGAAACAGTGTCCGTTGACTCAGTTTCCATAGCGCATCCTTGAGCTCCTTGTTCCTCAGGCTGTAGATGAGGGGGTTCACTGCTGGAGGCACCACGGAGTAGAGCACTGCCATCACCAGATCCAGGGATGGGGATGAGATGGAGGGGGGCTTCAGGTAGGCAAAAAATGAGGTGCTGAGAAACAGGGAGACCACGGCCAGGTGAGGGAGGCACGTGGAAAAGGCTTTGTGCCGTCCCTGCTCAGAGGGGATCCTTAGCACGGCCCTGAGGATCTGCACATAGGACACCACAAGGAAAACAAAACACCCAAAGGCTAAACAGACACTAACCACAAGGACCCCCACTTCCCTGAGGTAGGCACCTGAGCAGGAGAGCTTGAGGATCTGAGGGATTTCACAGAAGAACTGGTCCAGGACATTGCCTTGGCAGAGGGGTAGCAAAAATGTATTGGCAGTGTGCAGGAGAGCATTGAGAAACCCAGTGCCCCAGGCAGCTGCTGCCATGTGGACACAAGCTCTGCTGCCCAGCAGGGTCCCGTAGTGCAGGGGTTTGCAGACGGCCACATAGCAGTCATAATCCATGACAGTGAGAAGACAAAACTCTGCTGTAACACAGAAAAAGAAAAAAAACACCTGTGCAGCACATCCCAAGCAGGAGATGGCCCTGGTGTCCCACAGGGCATTGGCCATGGCTTTGGGGAGAGTGGTGGAGATGGAGGCCAGGTCGAGAATGGAGAGGTTGAGGAGGAAGAAGTACATGGGGGTGTGGAGGCGGTGGTCGCAGGCTACGGCACTGATGATGAGGCCATGGCCCAGGAGGGCAGCCAGGTAGATGGCCAGGAAGAGGCAGAAGTGCAAGAGCTGCAGCTCCCGCGTGTCTGTGAATGCCAGGAGGAGGAACTTGTTTATGCAGCTGCCATTGGACATCTGCTGCTTCTTGGCATGGAAACTGCCAAAGGAGAAAAAAGAGAAAAATTCAGAGAAGCTTCTCTGAGCCAAATTTCATTCATTCATTTTGAAATACCTAAAGGTGTTTTTCTTCCCTCGGGGGGGTTGTTACACAGCTCTCAGGCTTCAGCTCTGGTTTGTGCTGGCTGAGTGTGCTGTGCAGAGGCGTGCCCTCTCCCCAGGGGCTCCGGAAGGGTCAGCCCTGCTTTCCAGCAAGGACCCATGGAGGCAGCAACAGCCCCGGGTGTTTGGAGGGAGGCTTCCTGGGGAGGAGTTCCCTGTGCTGCACTAGAGCGGAGGGCAAAAAGCCCAGAAGGACGCTTTCTTCCCCAGAGGAAGGTGGGAGATGAGGCGCAGCAAACGTGTGTCGGTACACTGTGTTTTAGTATGCAGACACCCCCATCCCACTTGGGAAATGGTCTTGGAAGGGGTCACATTCCCCATTGCTCTCAGTGCAAACCTGCGTCAGTGCTCCCATGCAGGAGGGCTGCTCTGTCCATCAGCCTGGTGCCCAGCTGCTCTGGGCTTGCACCGCTCTCAGCTGCAGGACGACTGCACCCAGACGTTGCTCTGCAAAAGACACTGGAGTGTCCTGGGAGCAGAGGGGTCCTGTTCCAGGTGCAGAGTTCAAAACACCTCTCCTTTCCAGCACAGCTCTGCGGAGTATGAGGAAGAGGACAGGGCAAGGATGCTGATTGGCATGGGCAGATCGGGTGCTCTCAGACATCTCCAAGGTCCTACAGGAGAGCTGTGCCCTTCTGGAGGGATGCTCACAGCCCCACAGGACTCCCTGTCCAGCATAATCAAGTGTCTTAAGGTGCTGTCTGCTAAGGGAAGCAGTGCCTCATTGCCCAAGCAGAAGTGTCTGGAGCCTGGAAAATGAAGAGAGGGCTTGGGCACCTTGGTCCCATGGAAACACGTCCTGGGCAGCGCCCTCCAGGTCAGGGCCAGAGCAGGCACTCCCCACCCCCACCCCTTGCCCCACACCACCACCGTTACTGCCAGGGACCCCACGAGCAGGAAGAAGAGCAGCACAAGCAGGGGCAGGAACAAAGGAGAACTCTGTGACTCTCCTCCTAAGGGAAGAAAGGAGAGGAGAGGCGTCCCGGCACTCAGGAAAGCCTTCTCCTTCCCCAGCAGAGCACAGCAACTCCCACTTAGCAAAAGCCCAGGGCAGTCGCTCTCAGCCCCTTTGCCCTGCAGAGGGAAGCGGCCACGTGTCAGGAGAGATGCCCCTCTGCTGTGCCAGAGCTCTGGCTGCAGAGGAGGCAACTCCTGCCCTGGACCACACAGCCTTGAGGGCATTTTGTGTTGGAGTTTCCTAGAGCTCTCTGCCCATGTCTCTGCTGCCTGGAGCTATCCCTGCCGGGAACTGTTTCTCTGCCCTCCAGTTTTTCCCTGTCAGGGATCACAAACCCCATCACCCACTCCTGTCTGCTCAGCTCTGACCTGAAGAAACCTCCCAGTTCCAGGCACTCTCTGGTGGTACTCCCCGCTTGCAGGCAGTAAGGAGCAGGTCAGACAAACCCTGCTGAGGCCAGCAAAGGTGATGCTGGTGCTCTCTGGAGGTAGAGGAGTGGATGGACGCAGTTTCCTTGGCTCCTGCCAGACCTACTGATCTCTCAGGGTGGCAGCTCAGGACTCTCAGGCTCCCTCGTCAAACGCAGCAGCGCCTTTTCCCTTTGTCCTGAAACAGCAGGAAACTGGAAGCACGGCCTCAGGAAAGCTCTTTAGCTGTAAAGTATCCCCTGCCTTGCTGTTCCTCTGCAAAAGCCCCCTCTGAAATGCCCTGAGCAGCTCTGGCTGCACACCCTGCCTTCACCCCCTCCCCCTTGTCTAACATGAGCCCCTGGGCTGGGAGGCCTCCTGACAGACCCTGGAGGCTATGAACGCTTTCGGAGACCCTTCCCGCAACGGCAGCAGCATTGCCCTGCACCAAGAGACTTCCCGTGTCAAGGGCTGGAAAGGTTTCTTCCCTTGCAGCTCTCCGCTCTCCTCCCACTCCAGCCTGCCTTTAATCTCGCTCTGCCCTACTCCTTTGCCCAGAGCCCTGCTGCGCTTGGCAGAGGAGTTGCTCCTTGGCAGAGCTGTCTCTCTGCACTGCTGCCTGCTTCCCAGGAGCTCCCTCCACCCCAGGAGCCTGTCTCAGCCCCGGAGGAGGGCACCTGCCCAAGACGTCACTTTCTCTGCCCCCCACCCCACTCGGCGCTCCCTCCAGGTGTCCCTGGGGCTCTCCAGGAACCTGCTTGGGAAGAGACTGAAGGAATCACCGATGTTGCCTCTCTCACCTCTGCAGAGAGGTTTCTTTGCAGCAGTGCCCTTTCTCCTCTCCCAGACACAGTTAGGTCTGAGAATCCCCTTTCCTTGGCCCATCATGAGGCAGGACACCTGGACACTGCCAGGGAGGCATCTCCTTTAGCCATGCTGAGGGAAGGCAATCAGCTGAGTCAGTGGAGGCATCTCATGCTGGATTTGTAGTGCTGGGGCTGGAAGGGACCTCAGCTCCCTCCCCTGCCTGCCACAGACCCCCAGGAGGTGGGATTCCCCTTGCTTCGGTCATGGCGCTTGTTACAAATAGGCACCTGCACTCCTTTTCTATGGTCTCACTTCAGAGATGGAGACCAGGAGTTGACATACAAGCCCCTGGTGACATTTGAGGTGCCAGATGTAGTCCACGGTAATGGAGCAGTACTGAGAGACTGGGAAACATCTGGGGGCATCATCCTGCGGCCTGGTGAGGATGCCAGCTGAAATGACGGCAGATGCCCACATTTAGGACATCGCCACCTCTCCCTACTCACGCTGTTCAGGGCCGCCCATAGAGGTGTTCAGCTGACCACATGGAGTTCTGTGCCCGAGGGAGAGTGAAGTCACTCTCTTTCTCCCGTCTTTACCTGTATTGACGAGCTGTGCACTGGCTGTAACAAGAGTTGTCTCACACATCCCCACGGAGCCCAACCTAATGGAGGGCAGCTGCTCACTGAATGGCCAAATACAGGCCTGTAGGGCTCTGTGAGACGCCAAGGCTCTCCACCAAAACTGCCTGGGGCTGGTGGGGGCAGCACAGGACATGCAGGAAAGCCACGTCCCCTCAGAGTGGGTGTGTGACAGACACCCCAGGCGGCATCTCCGATTCCTTTGGTGCTTGTGTGGAAGTGACTGATCCCCACCCCTGCAGTGAGGCCAGCTCTGTCCCATCTCTATCTTATAGGTGCAAGGCACTGCATGAATTGGAAGCATGTTGCACTGGGGTCTCCACCTGCGGGCCTATGTTCTCAACATCTTCTGGTTCTCCTCTCCCCCATCCTTTACTCACCCTCTTGATGATACACTCTTCAAAGAGTCCAATGAATCTAGAGGTCAACAGGTTGGGTGAGCCCTTGTGGGTGAGGATCAGAGGAGAGGCCAGTTTGGGCAACATCGTGGTGGGAAATGAAGAACCTGCAATCAAGGGGAGGAGGTGGACAAGCTCTTACTTAAGCAACTCAAGGAAGTCTCCAGATCAGTGACCTGGGGCTCTTTCTGGGGGCTTTAATGACCCTGACATTCATTGGAGGGGGAAGACAGCACTGTGAAAACAGACCAATAGGTTTCTGGAGGATGTTGGAGCAATTTCTTAGGAAAGCCACCAGCTGGGCCAACATAGACGATGCTCACCTGGCTCAGGTCCTTGCAAACCATGAAGAGCTGGTGAGGGACGTGAAAACCAGTGTCATCCTTGGTTGTAGTGACCATGAAATAGGGGGGTGCAGCTCTTGAGCAGCCTGAGGAAGGAGAGGAGCAGAGTGCAGGTGTCAGACCTCAGAGGGGAAGACTTTGGCCTGTTCAGGGGGCTTTTAGTGGGGGATCCCATGGGCAGCAGTGAGGGGCAGCACAACTCAGTACAGATGGTCTTTAAAGCCAGAATTGCCCACAAAGAGCAGTGGTGAGTCCATAGCTGATGAGACCAGCCTGGGTGAAGAGGAAACTCCTGAGGAAGCTCCATAGTTAGTAGAAGCAGAGAGGAGGTGGATGCAGAGGCTCACTTGAGAGGGAGGAATTTAGAAATAGACTTTAGGAAACCCACAGCTTCTCTAGAGATGACCCTTGCCGGGGAGTCCAAGGATAAAACTAAACTAAAACTGAACCAAATATTCTTCCTCATAGGTGGAGAAAGGGCGATGGGGCCATCATGCAGTCCCCCATACCTACGGAATGGGGAACGTTCCCAGCCCTAAGGCAAATCTCTTCCCTCTCCCTCATGACCTGCATAGTGTTTGTGCTTGAGAAAACCCTCATCATCATGCACGTGGTGGCAAACCAGCATCCGCACACCCCCATGGGCTTCTTCTTGGGCTATTTGTCTTCCCTGGAGATCTTCTACAGACCCACCACCTGCCCCAGCTGATGGCCAGCTGCATGACTGGGGACAGCACCACCTCTGCTCATCACGGTGTTGGTATTGTTTCCTGCACCTTTTACATGTACTGAGTTTTTACTACCCGTGACCATATCCTACGATCAGAACTGGGCTGTGTGCCACGCCCTGCTCTCTACAAGACTCATGAACCGGCAGGTCTGTCTCCAGAGGGCAGCTGCCCCTTTGCTAGGGGCATTTCTGTCATCTACAGTCATAATTTCAGTCGTGTCCCAGATACAGTTGTGTGGCCCCAGTGGAGTGGGCCACTTCTTCTGTGACTTCACCCCATTGTGGAGCTCTCACGCAGTGACACTGTGACCCTCGTGCTCTTTGCTGTCATAACCTGCTTTTTAGATCCCAACCTCCCCTTCCTGTTCACATGGTCATCCTGTGTGCATCAGAGATGCCTCCCTAGGGCAGCTCTCCCATCCAGCGTGGGCAGGCAGAAAGCCTTCTCCACCTGCTCCTCTCACCTCACTAGTGCCACTCTTTTCTATGACACCCTCATCCTTGGGGGTGTGATGCCCAGAACAGCCCTCCTGAGACAGTTTGACAAAACCCTTTTTCTCCACCATCCTCACATCCCTGTTCAATCCCTTCATCTACAGCCTGTGGACTAGAAAGGTTGGGGGACACTGAGAAAAATGCTCAGGGAAGCTGTGAGCTGCGCAGAGACCCCACTGGAGCTGTGGGCCTGCAGGAAGAAATCACTTCTGGCTCTCTTCGGAGCCAGGCCAGAGGACCTGGACTGGCATGTGCTGTGTCCTGGGCACTCCGCTGGAAGGGTGGGATATGAAGAAGGCTTCTGGTGTGGGAAGGAGCAGAGAGGTGCTGGTGGAGCTGGCTGGTAGAGCTGGCCGGTGTCATCAGGAGACCTCTCTCAAACATCTTGGAAGGGGCAGAGAGATCAGGGAGGCTGCAAGGTCCTCAGAAAAGGCAAATATCAAACCCATCCTCAAGAAGGGCAAGAAGGAGGATTGGGAGTGTTACAGGTTGGTCAGCTTCACCTCAGTCCCTGGGAAGGTGGCAGGGCAAATGCTCTTGCAGCTATCTCCATCACTTGAAGGACAAGAAAAGGATTGCTGAACCCATGTGGGAGGGGAAAGAAGGGCATGCTGTGTACCTGGACTTTTGCAACTCTTTGGATGTGGTTTCCCGTGGTCTCCCTAGAGCGGATTGTTGACATCTGGACTGAAGAAGTGGATGCTGCGGTGGGTGGGAAGTTGGCTGGACGATCAGGAACAAATCTGTCAGTGGTACAAAGTCCTCCGAGGAGCCAGATACTAGCAGCATCCCTCAGGGATCAGCAAAATTTCTTAAAAAGTCATGAAAAGCTGGAAATTAAGACTTTCTCAGCTATTACCTAGATTTCTTTTTCTGAACTCCTTCCAGTTTGGACTGGGACCAGTCCCAGTACAAACTGGAACCCTTTAACCCCTCTCAGTACAGACTGACCCCCCTCCAAGCAGAAACTGCATCCATTTAACCACTCCCAGTACAGACTGGGCCCCGTCCCAGTACAAAC
Organism: Nipponia nippon; assembly: GCF_047370975.1. NCBI lineage: Eukaryota > Metazoa > Chordata > Aves > Pelecaniformes > Threskiornithidae > Nipponia > Nipponia nippon. The sequence goes on along the minus strand of NW_028262392.1, from coordinate 118,481 downwards.
CTGATCCCTTTACTTCTCCCAGTACAGACTGGGCCCCCTCACAGTACAAAGTGTATCCTTCAAACACCTCCCAGTACAGAATGGGGCCTCTCCCAGTGCAAACTGGACACATTTAATACTTGCCAGTACAGACTGGGCCCTGTCCCAGTACAAACAGCATCCTTATATCCTTTTCCATTACAGACTGGGCACGTCCTAGTACAAAATGGATCCCATGATCCCTTCCCAGTACAGGCTGTGTCCCGTCACAGTCCAGCCTGGATCCCTTTAACTCCTGCCAGTACAGCCTGGGCCCCATCCCAGTACAAACTGGATCCCCTAGCCCCATCCCAGTAGAGACTGGGCCCTGTCCCCGTACAAACTGGATCTCTTTAACCTTATAGACTGGGTCTCATCCCTGTACAGACCCCTAACTGCCCCCCAGACCCCTAAGGGCCTCCCTGGACCCCTAAGTGCAACCTTGGCACCCCTAAGTGCATCCATTGTCCATACCCCTCCCTCCCTTCCCTCCACTATGCCATGCCCCATGTGTCCTCTGGCCCCAGCTGCAGCCCCGCTTCTTGACCTAAACCTTGCTGTGGGCCAGCCCCACCTCCCCCAGCGCCTTCAGCCCTTGGCTGAGACTCCCCCTCACCTCATCCAGCCTTCCTTGGAGGGAAGCCTCTGCCCAGGCCTTCACCTGAGCTTGGGTGGGCTCAAGGCTTGTCCTCCTCAGCTGGTGCCGGGTGGCCATTAGATCTTTAGAAGGTCTCAAGCTCAACCTTGGGTGTTGACTGAGAAGACAACCACTCCAGTGGAGACATCAGAAATCCTGCAATAGCTTCAAGGTCAAAGCCAAGAGGAAGAAGAGAGGTTGTAGGTGCTGGAGATCATCTAGTCAAAGCCCACCTTAGAGTGGAGACCACCCCTGGAGATACCCAACGCACAAGCGGTGTCCCTCAGGGGTCCATACTGGGACCAGTACTGTTGAATAAGTTTATCAAGGACATGAATAGTGCAACTGAGTGCAAGTTTTGAGATGCCACCAAGCTGAGTGGGGCAGGTGACACTCCTGAGTGACAGGATGCCATCCAGAGGGACCTGGACAAGCTTAGGTGGGGGCCCATGTGAACCTCGTGAGGTTCAACCAGGCCAAGTGCAAGGTCCTGCACCTGGGTCAGGGCAACTCCCAGTATCAATACAGGCTGGGGGATGAAGGGATGGAGAGCAGCCCTGAGGAGAAGGACTTGAGGGCACTGGTAGATGAAAAGCTGGACATGAGCGGGCAATGTGCTCTCACAGCCCAGAAAGCCAACTGTATCCTGGGCTGCATGAAAAGAAGCGTGGCCAGCAGGTCGAGGGAGGGGATTCTGCCCCTCTACTCTGCTCTGGTGAGACCCTACATGGAGTACTGCATCCAGCTCTGGAGTCCTCAGTACAGAGGAAGGACATGGACCTGTTGGAGCGGGTCCAGAAGAGGGCCACAAAAATGATCCGAGGGATGGAACACCTCTGCTGTGAGGAAAGGCTGAAAGAGCTGGGGATGTTCAGCCTGGAGAAGAGAAGGCTGCTGTAGGAGGGTAGATTTAGATTGAACACAAGGAAAAATTTTTCCCAATGAGGGGAGTGAAACACTGGAACAGGTTTCCCAGAGAGGTGGTAGATGCCGCATCCTTGGAAACATTCAAGGACAGGCTAGATGGGGCTCTGAGCAACCTGATCTAGTTGTAGAAGTCCCTGCCCATTGCAGGGGGGTTTAGATGACCACTAAAGGTCCCTTCACACACAAACCATTCTATGATTCTATGATTCTTTGATTCTATGATTCTATGATTCTATGATTCTATGATTCTATGAATGCTATGACCAGGATTAGAGGGGACCCTGCCTCCAGCCAGGTAGCTGAAAGGGGCAACCAGGTTTACTGGATGGTGTGGATGCGATGGCCCGGAACAGGAGACCCGCAGGATGATAAGGCTCTAATGCACACCGGTACACAGTGTACCCTATTGCCATCAAGCTATAAAGGGGCAGAACCCATCTGTATTTCTGGAGTGACAGGGGGATGACCATGGGACCATAGAAAAGGAGTGCAGGTGCCTATTTGTAACAGACGCCATGACTGAAGCAAGAGGAATCCCACCTCCTGGGGGTTTGTGGCAGGCATGGGAGGGAGCTGAGGTCCCTTCCAGCCCCAGCACTACAAATCCAGCATGAGATTGCCCCCATTGACTCAGCTGATTGCCTTCCCTCAGCATGGCTAAAGGAGATGCCTCCCTGGCAGTGTCCAGGTGTCCTGCCTCATGATGGGCCAAGGCAGGGGGATTCTCAGACCTAACTGTGTCTGGGAGAGGAGAAAGGCCACTGCTGCAAAGAAACGTCTCTGCAGAGGTGAGAGAGGCAACATCGGTGATTCCTTCAGTCTCTTCCCAAGCAGGTTCCTGGAGAGCCCCAGGGACACCTGGAGGGAGCGCCGAGTGGGGTGGGGGGCAGAGAAAGTGACGTCTTGGGCAGGTGCCCTCCTCCGGGGCTGAGACAGGCTCCTGGGGTGGAGGGAGCTCCTGGGAAGCAGGCAGCAGTGCAGAGAGACAGCTCTGCCAAGGAGCAACTCCTCTGCCAAGCGCAGCAGGGCTCTGGGCAAAGGAGTAGGGCAGAGCGAGATTAAAGGCAGGCTGGAGTGGGAGGAGAGAGGAGAGCTGCAAGGGAAGAAACCTTTCCAGCCCTTGACACGGGAAGTCTCTTGGTGCAGGGCAATGCAGCTGCCGTTGCGGGAAGGGTCTCCGAAAGCGTTCATAGCCTCCAGGGTCTGTCAGGAGGCCTCCCAGCCCAGGGGCTCATGTTAGACAAGGGGGAAGGGGTGAAGGCAGGGTGTGCATCCAGAGCTGCCCAGGGCATTTCAGAGGGCACTCTTGCAGAGGAAGAGCAAGGCAGGGGATACCTTACAGCTAAAGAGCTTTCCTGAGGCCGTGCTTCCAGTTTCCTGCTGTTTCAGGACAAAGGGAAAAGGCGCTGCTGCGTTTGGCGAGGGAGCCTGAGAGTCCTGAGCTGCCACCCTGAGAGATCAGTAGGGCTGGTAGGAGCCAAGGCAACTGCTTCCATCCACTCCTCTACCTCCAGAGAGCACCAGCATCACCTTTGCTGGCCTCAGCAGGGTTTGTCTGACCTGCTCCTTACTGCCTGCAAGCGGGGAGTACCTCTAGAGAGTGCCTGGAACTGGGAGGTTTCATCAGGTCAGAGCTGAGCAGACAGGAGTGGGTGATGGAGTCTGTGATCCCATCTGGAGGGCAGAGAAACAGTTCCCGGCAGGGATAGCTCCAGGCAGCAGAGACATGGGCAGAGAGCTGTAGGAACCTCCAACCCCAAATGGCATGGGAGGGAGAATTTGGGAAGCTCCCTGTCATGCCCTCCAATGCAGACACCTTCCTCTGCACAAGACCCCTGCTCTCGTCTCCCACCCAGCACAGCCTCTGCCCTCAAGGCTGTGTGGTCCAGGGCAGGGGTTGCCTCCTCTGCAGCCAGAGCTCTGGCACAGCAGAGGGGCATCTCTCCTGACACGTGGCCGCTTCCCTCTGCAGGGCAAAGGGGCTGAGAGCGACTGCCCTGGGCTTTTGCTAAGTGGGAGGTGCTGTGCTCTGCTGGGTAAGGAGAAGGCTTTCCTGAGTGCCCGGCCGCCTCTCCTCTCCTTGCTTCCCTTAGGAGGAGAGTCACAGAGTTCTTCTTTGTTCCTGCCCCTGCTTGTGCTGCTCTTCTTCCTGCTCGTGGCGTCCCTGGCAGTAACGGTGGTGGTGTGGGGCAAGGGGTGGGGGTGGGGAGTGCCTGCTCTGGCCCTGACCTGGAGGGCGCTGCCCAGGACGTGTTTCCATGGGACCAAGGTGCCCAAGCCCTCTCTTCATTTTCCAGGCTCCAGACACTGCACTCAGTGCTTGGGCAATGTGGCACTGCTTCCCTTAGCAGACCTCACCTTAAGACACCTGATTATGCTGGACAGGGAGTCCTGCGGGGCTGTGAGCATCCCTCCAGAAGGGCACAGCTCTCCTGCAGGACCTTGGAGATGTCTGAGAGCACCCGATCTGCCCATGCCAATCAGCATCCTTGCCCTGTCCTCTTCCTCATACTCCGCAGAGCTGTGCTGGAACGGAGAGGTGTTTTGAACTCTGCACCTGGAACAGGACCCCTCTGCTCCCAGGACAGTCCAGTGTCTTTTGCAGAGCAACGTCTGGGTGCAGTCGTCCTGCAGCTGAGAGCGGTGCAAGCCCAGAGCAGCTGGGCACCAGGCTGATGGACAGAGCAGCCCTCCTGCATGGGAGCACTGACGCAGGTTTGCACTGAGAGCAATGGGGAATGTGACCCCTTCCAAGACCATTTCCCAAGTGGGATGGGGGTGTCTGCATACTAAAACACAGTGTACCGACACACGTTTGCTGCACCTCATCTCCCACCTTCCTCTGGGGATGAAAGCGTCCTTCTGGGCTTTTTGCCCTCCGCTCTAGTGCAGCACAGGGAACTCCTCCCCAGGAAGCCTCCCTCCAAACACCCGGGGCTGTTGCTGCCTCCATGGGTCCTTGCTGGAAAGCAGGGCTGACCCTTCCGGAGCCCCTGGGGAGAGGGCACGGCTCTGCACAGCACACTCAGCCAGCACAAACCTGAGCTGAAGCCTCGGAGCTGTGTAACAACCGCCCCCCCCAAGGGAAGAAAAGCATCCTTAGGTATTTCACAATGAATGAATGAAATTTGGCTCAGAGAAGCTTCTCTGAATTTTTTTCTTTTTTCTCCTTTGACAGTTTCCATGCCCAGAAGCAGCAGATGTCCAATGGCAGCTCCACAAACTAGTTCCTCCTCCTGGCATTCACAGACACGCGGGAGCTGCAGCTCTTGCACTTCTGGCTCTTCCTGGCAAGCTACCTGGCTGCCCTCCTGGGCAACGGCCTCATCATCACCGCCGTAGCCTGCAGCCACCGCCTCCATACCCCCATGTACTTCTTCCTCCTCAAACTCTCCCACCTTGACCTGGCCTCCATCTCCACCACTGTCCCTAAAGCCATGGCCAATGCCCTGTGGGACACCAGGGCCATTTCGTATGCAGGATGTGCTGCACAGGTCTTTTTCTTTCTCTTCTTGATCTCAGCAGAGTATTGTCTTCTCACTGTCATGTCCTATGACCGCTACGTGGCCATCTGCAAACCCCTGCACTACGGGACCCTCCTGGGCAGCAGAGCTTGTGTCCACATGGCAGCAGCTGCCTGGGGCACTGGGTTTCTTAATGCTCTCTTGCACACTCCCCATACATTTTCCCTACCACTCTGCCAAGGCAATGATGTTGATCAATTCTTCTGTGAAATCCCCCAGATCCTCAAGCTCTCCTGCTCAGATGCCTACCTCAGGGAAGTGGGGCTTCTTGTGGTTAGTGCCTGTTCAGCCTTTGGGTGTTTTGTTTTCCTTGTGGTGTCCTATGTGCAGATCTTCAGGGCCGTGCTGAGGATCCCCTCTGAGCAGGGACGGCACAAAGCCTTTTCCACGTGCCTGCCTCACCTGGCTGTGGTCTCCCTGTTTCTCAGCACTGTAATGTTTGCCTACTTGAAGCCCCCCTCAGTGTCCTTCATATTTCTAGATCTCGTGGTTTCTCTTTTGTACTCGGTGGTGCCTCCGAGCAGTGAACCCGCTCATCTACAGCATGAGGAACCAGGAGCTCAGGGATGCCCTATGGAAACTGATGCAATGGCCGCTGTTTCATCGAGAATAACCTGCCTTCCCTTCTCTGCACATTTCCCATTTCTCACTTTTTCTTAGGCCATGTCTGCTTTTTTCTCTTGTGGTAATCCTGGTTATGGGTAATTTTGTAGGCTTATACTACTTGTCTTGAGGCTTGTTCCCCTCGTATATGACGCTTGCACAACACTGTGCCAGATGTGGCATGGCCAATAGCAGTTCTTCAATAAAACGGAATCTTCCAGGTCCAGTGCCTGAAGGCTGGGCTCTTCCTCCAAAGGTGCTGCAAAGAATATGTCCAAGGAATTGGTCTTTTAAAGAGTCTGTTCTCCTTTTGTTCTCAGTATTTTGGGAGTTAAGTTCAGGGTGGCACTGAGTTCCACTGGACCAAATGCTCTGGTTTTAAAAACTCTCTTTGTAATATCCAATGGCAGGGGAGATGGCCCATGAGCTCCCATTCTCTCCTCAGGTTTCTTCATGTATGACAGGAGTGATGGCATATACCAGTCTCTCTGGAAATGAATTTGGAGGGGTGAGGAGAGGAGAGGATGGGGACTCCCCATGTGCCCTGGGTTTGGAATGAATGGAGGCTCAGAAGGTGAAACGCCGTCAAAGATGAAATCCCCCAAAAGTACAGCACTAAATTCAGATATGCACAAACAAGCACTGTGTGATGGGAGTCAGTGGGAACCCAGGAGGCAGAGGGAAGGGAGAGTGGAGAGATGCGGGAGCTGCCTGAGGAGCCCCAGGACTCTCATGCTGTCCTGGGGAGTGGGGCTGGTGGGAGCAGAGGAGGGGGCAAATTCAGTCAGGTTTGGGCATCACCTACAATATAAATTCAGGAGAGCCAGAGAGTGCTTAACCTCTGTTTCCTCATGCCTTTGGGGACAGCACAACCCCTGGGGCTGGTGGGGAGGTTGACCCCCCTCTCTGCCCCCCAGCAGGTTCTATGCCCTTCAGAGGGGCTGGGGCTGTGGGGTGAGGGCCCAGAGCTCTGCAGCACCCTACGGTGGGCACTGCCGTGGGGCCAGCCCAGACTGGGCTGCTCTGCTGGGCTGGGTTGAGGAGAGGGCAGGGGAGGTGGGGAGAGCTGGGAAGGGGCTGGGCTGGGCTGGGCTGGGAAGTGCCCAGGGGAGGAAATCACGAGTGTAGAGCTAAGCTGTGTGAGTGTGCAGGGTGGGGGCACCCAGCAGGGTGCTGACAGTGCAGAGTCAGGCATCATGGTGAAGGAAGCAAGGCACCGAAGGTTCAGAAGAGAGGGGCCAGGTCTGTGCCACGTTCCCTGGACACTCTGCGGAAGCTGCCCTGGGAAAACTTTCCCAGATCCATCCCACACACTGGCTATTTCCATCTCTCTTGGGACATCCCATACTTGAGAAGGGACCTCTGCTGCATGGTCACCCCCATCCTCCTCTGGGGCTCTGTGATGCCTAACTCCACCACCAGTATTAAGAAAAAGGGAAGCAGTTTCCTAGTGACACTTATTGCAAACAAGCCCCAGAGCTCTTGCCACAGCTGGTCTCTCAGCCAAGCCAGTTCTCAGACAGATCCAGCTTGAACAGGTGCTCATGGCCTTGTCTCAACAAATACTGAATATCTCCATTGATTGAGATCCCACCAACCGGGGTGGGTTCTTGCTCCTGTGTTTTGTTCTAAATGATTTCTAAGGAACCCCTCTCTCTCAGCCTCTCCTTGTCCATAATGTGCTCCAGGTCCCAGACACCCTTCTGGCCTCTGCAGGACTTGCTCCAGTCTGTCAGGGTCTTTCTTCTGCTGGGAAGCCCCATGCTGCATGCAGCAGTCCTGATGTGGTGCTTCTGTAGTGGGTTAACCTTGGCCAGCAGCCAGACACCCACCCAGATGCTCACTCAATCCCCTGACTCAAGAGGAAAAGGGAAAAAATAAGATGGAATAACTTATGGGTCAAGATAAAGTAAAGGAGATCAGTTACCAATTACCATCACGGGCAAAGACCCGTTGACTAGGGGACGATCAAAATCATTTGTTGCCAATTATAAACAGATTTAGATTGTGAGAAACAATGACAAAAATATTAAAGACCATTCCCCTCACACTTTCCCTCAGGCTCAAATCACTCTATTGTTCCCAGTTCTTCTACCTACACCAACACCACGAGGAGTAGGGGGGATGGTGAAGAGGGGGTTAGGAGTCAGTAAAGAACACCTCTGTCACTCCTTCTTCCTCACACTTCTCCCCTGCTCCAGCTTCCATCCTCTCCATGGGATCCCACCGTATTTGCAGTCAAGGCTAGGTGTTGTTCCTTTCTTTCTCTCTTACTTTTCTCCTTCATACTCACAGAATCATGGAAATGCTGAGATTAGAAGAGACCTCTGGAGATCATCTACTTCAACCCCCCAGCTGAGGCAGGGTCAGCTAGAGCAGGTTGCTCGGTACCTTGTCTAGCTGAGTTTGGAATATCTCCATGGATGGAGACTCCACAACCTCTCTTGGCATCTTGTTCCAGTGGTTGACCACCCTCACAGTCAAAAAGTGCTTTCCTGGGTTCAGATGGCATTTCATGGGTTTTTGGCTGTGTCCATCACCCCTTGTTTTGTCACTGGGAACTACTGAGAAGAGTTTGGCTCCCTGGTCTTCATGCCCTCCCATCAGCTATTTATACACATTAACAAAATCCCTCCGAGCCTTTTCTTCTCCACACTGAACAGTCCCACATCTTTCAGCATTTCCTCCTATGAAAGATGCTGCAGTCCCTTAAACCAGCTTTATGGCCCTTTCCTGGACTTGCTTTCGTAGGCCAACAACTTTATTGTAGTGAGGAGCCCAGCACTGGACAGAGCACTCCAGATGGGGCCTCGCCAGTGCTGAGTGGAGGGCAAGGGTCACATCCCTCCATCTGCCAGCAATGCTTTTCCTAATGCAGCCCAGGAGGCTGTTGGCCTTTGCCATGGGGGTGCACTGCTGGCTCATGCTCAGCTCGTTGTCCTCCAGGATATGAAGGTCCTTCGCTGCAGAGCTGGTATCTAGCTGGTCAGCTGGTCAGTGTTGCTGGATCATAGTCTGTCCTCCCCCAGGGACTTTCTCAGCACCACCTTGTCCTTCTTGCAGATCAGCTCCACCTCTGGCACAGGCCCCACGCTGCTGCAGAGTCACCTGGGACAGCAAAGCCCTCTCCTGCCAGGGCTGCACAGTCCAGGCCTCTTTCTCTCTGCCCTTGGGGACTGCAGCTTTTGCTCTCGGTGTGGGAACCTCATCCATCATTATGGCACCACCTGCCACCCACTCCAGCGTGCCTCTGCTGGGAAGCCAAGCCTTTCCACACACGGGGTCCCATCTCTGGGCACCAGGTTTCCATGTGACAAGTCTGCCCTTGGCCCTGGTGCCACATCTGAGGTGCTGCAACCCAAATGGGCACCAAAACGCACAGCCTGGGGCACAGAGAGCAGGAACCTCGTGTGCCATCACAGAGCTGTGACATCAGAGGAATAAGAGCTGAGGTAGAGAAGTAGAGGTTCCACAGCTTTTCTCATAATGGAGATACAGCGTCTTGAGGAGAGACTGACAGGGGAGATGAGAAGTGGGTTAGCCTTGTGTGATGTGAGGGCAGCTCAGATATATGGAGGGTCTCTCTGGGACATGTTACAAGCTCGATGTTGGCTTGTGTGTTGGTCAGCTTCTAAATGGGCCACCCACTCCTCTTCTCTCCTGGGTATGGTACTCCCAAAAGAGGAAGAGCTGGTCAGGCATGTGAAGACCAGAAGGCTGCAGTGGCCATGAAATTGTGGTCTCCAGATCCCCAGGCACATGGGGAAGGAGAGTAGCAGAGAGCAGACCCTGCACATCAGGGAATGAGAATTTGACCTACTGAGGGCACTGGCAGGTGGGATCCCATGGGGATATTTTCAGGGCCCTGAGAGTACCCATAGACCTTCACAGCCCTGACCAGCATGACCTGTGGCTTCCACCCCCACCTCTGTCCATGGACCCTGGAGACCATTTATGCCCAGTTTCACCCAGCTGGATCTGTACTGTAGGTGTACGGGTCTCCAGACACAGCCAGAGACACAGCCTTGCCTGTCCATGAACCTTGTTGAGTGAGACTTGCAGACTCACTTCCCAGCTTGATTCTTTATGGGGCGTACAAGGGAATGACAGCATGGCCCTCCAAGTGCCAGACCCCAGCTAATTCACAGAGGCCTACACTCTTTTTGCTGCCTTTCCTCCCATCACTTGGTCAGGCTTTGGGAGGAGAGGAAGGCAAAGCAGGTGAGGTTTCTTGGTGCCAATGATTGAAATGGGGGAGCAGATTTCTCACATGTGAAATGATCTAAAGGCTATGCTAGTTGAAAACTGTTATCTTCAGCTCCTTTCTTGGAGGCCTGAAATCTTCTGCAGGAACCTGGAACTCTGAAGTTCCCTCAAAATCCCTCTCTTTTAGCAATGAAGTTGATAGTACCCAAGCCTCTTGGTTTCGGCTGAGACAGAGTTAATTTTCTTCCTAGTAGGTGGCACAGTGCTGTGGTTTGGATTTAGGATGAGAATAATGCTGAGAGCACACTGATGGTTTACTTAAGTAGTATTTCTCTTAGTCAAGGAGTTTTCAGCTTCCCATGCTCTGCCAGCTGCACAAGAAGCTGGGAGGGAGCACAGCCAGGGGGGCTGACCCAACCTGGCCAAAAGCCTGTTCCATACCATATGACGTCATGCTCAGTAAATAAACTGGAGGGAATCTGCTGGGGGGCAGCGATTGCTGCTCGGGGATGGGCTGGGCATCAGTCAGTGGGTGGTGAGCAATTGCATTGTGCATCACTTGTTTTCTTGTTGTTGTTGTTGTTGTTGTTATTATCATCATCATTATTTTATCTTCCTGTGCTCTCCTATTAAACTGTCTTTGTCTCATCCCACAGTTTTGTTTTGTTTTTTTTCCCAATTCTCTCCCCTATCCCATTGCGGGCAGGGGAGCGAGCAAACGACTGCATGGTGTTCAGCTGCCTGCCCAGTTAAACCACAACAGCCCTTCTTCTGAACCGCTTTAGGTATGTAGTTTTGGATTGGGTATCATGCCATATATTGCAAATACTGATTTAATTGGCATTGCCCAAAGTGGCTACCAAGGATGCAGACTCCTCCTCTGCAGGTATTTCTATTTAGGCAGATTAGTGCTGTTGTTGTTGTTGTTGTTGTTGTTGTTGTTGTTGTTGTTGTTGTTGTTATTGTTGTTGCAGATACTAGTATTGTTGGGGAAATCACACAAACACTTGAAGGGTAATGGAAGGATTGCCATCTTAGTGGCCCTCCAGTGAAGCGGCTCCTCTTTGCCCATGTCTCACTGTCATTGCACAGGCTCTAAACCTGGGCAAGGATTCTGGATGTGGTGTAAAAAGTGCCGAGCAGAGGGGGAGAATCACTTCTTCTGGCTGTGGCCCTGCTCACACAGCCCAGCATCCTCTGCTGGCTCATGTTTTGCCTAAGGGAACTCAAGGACCACCAGAGCCTTCTCCACAGAGCTGCTGCCCAGCCACGCAGGCCCTGGCCTCTGTCACTGCAGCCTGTAACTCCCCTGCTCAGTCCTTGGGCCTTTTTAGAAGACGTATGCAAGAGTTGCCTTTGGCTTTCTCCAATCATGATGACCTTCCAGAATGTAGCAGAGCAGCCCTGCTATGACCTCGGCCTGGTCTCTCAACAGCCACAGCCTTGGATTCATCCCATCTGGTCCAAGGGACTATTAAGGGCTGACTTTCCCTAAGTAACCCCTGACTTGACCTCCATCCACTGCTGGATTTCACCTGCGGTTCTGCCTCTTAGGCACACGGAACTGGGAGACCTTGCTGGTGAAGACAAAGGCCAAGAGTGCCTCACACCTATCTACACCTACCTAACGCAATTCAGCAGTGGCCACACGTTGTCTTCATTTCTTCTTTAACTGTTCCTGAAGTGGTAATATTGTGCCCTCGAACTCCCTTGCAAGTGTCAACTCTACGGGAGCTCTGGCTTTCCTAAAACCAACCATATTTCTGAGTTCCTCCTTTGTTTCAACCCTTGCATTCACTTCTTGTATGCTGCCTTTTTTCTATGGAGCTTCCCCCATGAGTCTGCTGGTTCCCCACACTTCTCCCTTGAGATCTCTGCTTGTTTTCCTGACTCTTGGTATGGACACTCTCGGACTTGAAAGACACTGTCCTTGCAGACCAGCTGTACTGAGCTCTGCTGCTCTTCTGTGCTGCTCATAGGGGATCCCCCACTTAAAGTCTCAAGACTAGGCCAAAGTCTGCTGCTCTGAGGGCTAGCATCTGCAGTCTTCTGTTCTCCTTCCCCTTGGGAGGTGACACCCCACTGTTTCATGGTCACAACAGCCAAGGCTGACACTGGTTTTCACATCCGTGTCCAGCTCTGCCTTCTGTGAGAGTAACAGATGCAGGTGAGTGTCACCATTTTTGGCCAATCTGGCAGCTGTGCTATGAAGTCCTGTGTCCCAAACTGTGTCCCCAGCCCCTCCAGAAACCTCCAGGTCTGTTTGCATGCTGTTGTGGTCTCTCTCCAGTGAATGCCAGGGTAATGAAAGTCCACAGGGGGACCTCAATGAGTTCTTTGTCTCCCACCACAATGTCACCCTTACCAGCCTCTCCTCTGACCCTCACCCACAAGGGCTCACCCAATTTGTTCATCCCATAGAGGAGCTTCACACACCTAAACAGCTCCTTCACACTGGGGACACCTCCCTCCTCATCCTTCTGGCCTGTCTCTCCTGATGATCCTGTACCCACCCATCACAGCACCCCATCATGTCAGCTGTCCCAACACACCTCAGCTGTTATTCCCTCAAAGTGGGATGAAGAGATTGCATGCAGAGCTCCAGCTCCTCCTGCCTGTGCCCCAGGCTGAGGGCATGGGTGCATGTCTGGGCTGCAGCCCCTCAGCTGTGGCACCTTTGGGCTGAGAGCAGACTTGCAAGAGGGAAACCTGCTACCAAGTGCCCAAGGCCTCAAGTGTGCAAAGGCTTTGCTTCACAGCAGAGGCATGCTGGAGTGGATAGCAGATGGCAATGTAAAGAAGAAATGAGGTGCCCACAAAGGCGGCAAACCCTGCTCTCTCCAAGGCCAAAGCGAAACAGAGGTGGGCTGTGCAGTCTGAGCAGGAGAGGGGTTTGCTGTCTGTGGTGTCTCTGCAGCCTCTGTGGTGGTGGTGAATCTGATCTCAGGAAGGAAGAGATGATGTTAAGTGTGCCCTTGGGTGTGGACATCCTGTGATACAGGCAAAATGAAAATCACCAGCCTGATCCATGATTGTAACATGGAGGGGATGGTTAAACATCGAGTGGAGAGAAGAACCAGCAGGGTTTGAGAGAGAATGCACACGAGTGGGGACCCTGGTGTGACGTGCTTGGTATTCATGCACTGCCCAGCACCTGCTGGAGAGAGAAGGGACAGACCTCACGTCAGTGCAGTGGTGGGATTCAGTCATGGGCCCAAAGGCACCAAATCTGTCTGAGATGCCCTGGGGGGTGCCTGTCACACAATGAGTCTGAATGGGGAGGGGGTTCCTGGATAGGCCCTGTGCTGTCCATGTCAGCTGCATGCAGTTGGGCTGGAGAGCCCTGGCATCTCATGTAGCTCTGCAGGCCTGTATTTGGGTATTAAATTAAGATTCAGGTGTCCTGGATTAGGTTAGGCAATGGAGGGATGCACATGAGACCACTGCCAAAGGAGATGTAGATAATACAACTGATGGAGAAGAGAAAGAGAGACTTAGCTCTCCTTGGGCCACATGACCGCATTTGGTCAGCTGAAGACCTCTATAGGCTGCCCTGGACATAAGCAACTGTTACGGGTTCAGTTGTCCTACATGTGGGCATCTGCTGTCAATTTACCTGGACAATGGAATTTCCCACCAGCCTCCAAGGTGATGCCCCCAGATGCTGCCCTGTCTCTATGGACTGCTGCATTACAGCTGACAGTGACCAGCATGCATCTTGGTCACCTCTGCACCTCAAATATCACCAGGTATTTGTGTCTGAACAGCTCACTCCTGGTCTCCATCTCCAGTAATTAGCATGGGAGCTGAGACAAGAAGCTCACATGCAGGTGCCTGTTTTGTGCACACCTGAACTATGCAAGAGGAATCCCAGCTCCTGGGGGTTGTGGTCTGCATGGGAGGGAGCTGAGACCCCTTCAGTAGTGTAAGAGAAACTACACTACTGGAAGTAAGTCTCTATCCCCAGCTGTGGGAGGGAACATCAGTGGTTGCTTCAGCCTGTTTCACAGCAGGTTTCCCTGGAGCCCCAGGGACACCTGGAGGGAGCCCAGGGGGGCAGAGAAAGTGCTGCCTTGGGCTGGACTGGGCTCCTGGGATGGAGGGAGCTCATAGCAAGGAGCAGCTCCTCTGCAAAGCACAGCAGGGCTGAGGGCACAGCCTGCAAGTGCAAGGGGATAGGAGAGACGTGCGAGAGATGTTACAGGCACTGTGTAGTGGGAGAATGCTGAGAGTTCACTGGTGGAGAAATCTACACAGTCCTTGACACAGTAAGTCTCTGGCTTCAGGGTGATACACAAGTGTCCTGGAGGGGCCTCCTAGAGCTGGCACATCTTGCTGCAGCTAGGATCGGGCAGGATGGCGCTCAGGGTTTCTTTATTGTGGAGAAGGACATGCTCCAGAGCAGGGCTTCCCTGCAGCACCATAAGGAACAGGGCATGAAAGCTCCCTTCTCCCGGGGATGTCTGCAAGGGTGGGAAGCTGGGTGTGCACTGAGGGGTGCCCAGGGCTGTCCTTCAGAGCAGGGTCCCTGCACTCCAGGGGCTGCGTGCTGGGGCAGGGGCTCTGTCGCCTGCCAGGGTCAGCACTCAGCCTGCCCAGGGAGCTCCCCACAATGCTACAGGGAGAAGCTGTGGGTGGAAGGTGTGCTAGCTGGCAGGGCAGGGTCCTTCTGCAGTGGAGAGGGTGCTGCATGGGTCAGAGCTGCTCACAGCTCCCGATCAGCCCAGGGCATTTGCAGAGGGTCCTTTTGAAGAAGGACATCGAGGCAGTATTTACCTGAAAGCGAAGGAGTCTGTGCTTTGAGTTTTCCACTCTTTGTTGGCTGGGGGGCAGTGGCAGATGGGAATTTATTTCTTCGCTCTGGCAAAGGCACAAAGACCCCAGTTCTCATGAAGACTTCTCTGAGCTGCTCCTGAGCCCCTGCACACACAGAGATGCCCCTGGGCAGTGCCCTGCTGCCAGGAGGGGTCTGCAGGGCAGAGCTGAGCATGCAGTGGGCAGGCTGGGGTCTGTGAGCACCAAAAGGGAGGAGATGTGGGGACAGAGAAACATCTGCCGGCAGGGAGAGCTCCAGGCAGCAGAGCCATGGGCAGGGAGTGAGAGGGAGCTGTTGCCAGAAATGCTGTGGGAGGGGGGTTAATACACCCGCGTGCCATGACCTGCACTGCAGATGCCTTCCCCGGAGCAAGCCCCCGACCTCTTCTGCCACCCAGCAGAGCCTTCACAGCGAAGGCCATGTGGTCCACGGCATGAGTTAGCTCCTTGACAGATGGACCCCTGACGAACCTCCTGAGTACCCATCTGTTTGTCCCTGTACTGCCTCCATGAACAGGAGGATTGGGGAATTTCTCCATTTTTCCTCTCCTCTTCATGTTGCCTTTGTTCCCAGCTAAGGTGGGGGCTCCGGGCAATGCTGGTTGCAGGGCTGAGTGAGCCAACTCTCCATTCAGGTCACAGGATCCTTAGGACATTCAATTATTTCCCGGTGGGGTCCTGCTGGGCTGCAGGCTGCCTTCCAGAAGGGCACAGCTCTCCCATGCCATCTCTGTGTTACCTGGCAGCCCCTCAGTACTAAGGCCATGGAAATGCTGCTGGGAGGCTGTATGCAAGCAGCTGTAATGAGCCCTCTGTGGCCGTGGCTGCGAGGGGAGAGCTGAGATATTCCTCAGGTAGGATGAGACAGTAGGAGCAGTTTGGAGACCTGCACTTGGGAGCTGGATTCACCTGCTCTCACCATTGTCCGCTTTCTTCTCAGGGGAACATCTAGGTATAATTGTCCTCCAGCTCACAGAAGTGGCAGCCTAGGGCAGCTGAGACCAGGCTGATGGACAGACTGGCTGTCCTCACTCTGCATGAAGGGATAGTCCTTTGGCTTCACAGAACCCACAAGGTTTCTCTTGGAGACAAGCAGAAATGCCAACGATTTCTGCCTTAAAAATACCACTCACTGTGATGGGGCAACTAGAAGCAGATAAACAAAACAAAATCCCCACAGCTCTTCTCTGCAGTTCAGTGAATTGGGAGTGACAATGCTGAAAAGCTCTTTAAGACCACGAGTGGATTAACATCACTCCCAGTTCCTATTTATCTCTTGTTGTAGGGCAGAACTGACTCCTCCAGAGCCCAGAGCAGAGCCCCCTGCTTTGTGGGGCATCCTCAGCCAGCACCCACCAGTGTTCACAAAAGGGACCAGCCAAAGGTTTTCTGAAAGGGGAGAGGCAATTTGGGGGGTTTCCATGAGAACTGGAATAAGTTTTGCTGTGAGATGTCTACCCTAACTTGTCACTGCCTTTTCCTCCTGGAACAGGTCCCAGTGCCCAGAGGAAGCAAATGTCCAACAGCAGCTCCATCACTCAGTTCCTCCTCCTGGCATTCGCAGACACACGCGAGCTGCAGCTCTTGACCTTCTGGCTCTTCCTGGGCATCTACCTGGCTGCCCTCCTGGGCAACGGCCTCATCATCACCGCCATAGCCTGTGACCACCGCCTCCACACCCCTATGTACTTCTTCCTCCTCAAACTCTCCCACCTTGACCTGGCCTCCATCTCCACCACTCTCCCCAAAGCCATGGCCAATTCCCTGTGGGACACCAGGGCCATCTCCTACTTGGGATGTGCTGCACAGCTCTTTTTTTTCTTTTTCTGTGCTACAGCAGAGTTTTGTCTTCTCACTGTCATGGCCTATGACCGCTACGTGGCCATCTGCAAACCCCTGCACTACAGGACCCTGCTGGGCAGCAGAGCTTGTGTCCACATGGCAGCAGCTGCCTGGGGCACTGGGTTTCTCAATGCTTTCCTGCACACTGCCAATACATTTTCCCTACCCCTCTGCCAAGGCAATGTCCTGGACCAGTTCTTCTGTGAGATCCCCCAGATCCTCAAGCTCTCCTGCTCAGATGCCGACCTCAGGGAAGTGGGGCTTATTGTGGTCAGTGTCTGTTTAGTCTTTGGGTGTTTTGTTTTCCTTGTGGCATCCTATGTGCAGATCTTCAGGGCCGTGCTGAGGATCCCCTCTGAGCAGGGACGGCACAAAGCCTTTTCCACGTGCCTGCCTCACCTGGCTGTGGTCTCCCTGTTTCTCAGCACTGGGATATTTGCCTACCTGAAGCCCCCTGCCACCTCCTCCCCATTCCTGGATATGGTGGTGGCAGTTCTGTATTCGGTGGTGCCTCCAGCAGTGAACCCCCTCATCTACAGCATGAGGAACCAGGAGCTCAAGGATGCAGTGTGGAAACTGATGACTGGATTATTTTCAAAAGCATGAAACTGTTTGTCGTCTTCTGCAAATCACTTAATGTAATTCGTTACAGGCCCAGCCTGCCTTCTGTAATTTTTTTCGGTGTTGGTTTTGAGTTTTGGGGTTTTTTTTGCTTTGTTTTACTTTTGGTAATCTTGTCCACAAAGAAATGTCATGATTTTTGCTATTTCTAATGATGTATATCTATCCAGATTCTGTGTGACCCACAGACTGTGTACATGAGGAGCCGTGCTCTCTGTGTGTTTAATGAAAATAAAGGACCTTCCAGTGGCTTGTTACTCTGAGATCCTGCCTCCAACACTTCTCTGGAGCTGCAGGGGCAGTGCCTGTGTGCAGAGGTGGAGGCAAAAGGAGTCCCGGCACAGCAGCACTGCCAGGGAGCACCAGTGCTTGGTCTTCCCAGAGCTGCTCACCTTCCACTTCAGCGCTGTCCTTCTTAGCTCTTGTGTTGGTGTAAGGCCTGAGTGCTCTTGAAGCTTGCTCACAGTCCTGCTGGGTGGCCGTCCTGTGACTGCAGGCAGGGACAGGCAATGGGCACCTCTGTGACAGAGCTGGCCTCCATAACAGCATTTCCATCATACAAGGTGATCTCCTCAGGGCAGTGCCTGAAGCTTCGGTCTTCTTTCCAAGTGTCTCTCAAGAACATGCCCAGGACAGAAAACACCAGTGAACAGCTAAAATGTGTGAGTGTGCAGGGTGGGGGCAAACAGCAGTGTCCTCGCACCACCAGGCTCCTGGGAGAGCCATGAAGAAGCAGCAGAGCAGGCTCTGATCTATTCCCGTGTGCGCTGGACACCCCAGGGAAGCTGCCCCAGGACAATCATCACAGACCTGCCAATAAAAACCACCGCTTCCAGCACTGGCCTCTCAGCCCACCTCCAAGAGGTCCTGTATCCCTCTATGGAGGGACACCAAATGACTTGTTCAGAAGTCCATGTTTGCATTGTAAAGAGGAGGCCTAAGCATCCACATCGTATGCATGTGGTGAGATGAACCCGAGTGAGCACAAACACAATCATCTGTTCCTGGGGGTGCTGCAAAGGCCTGTGGGACAGCCAGTGTCTTGAGGTTGCTTCACGTTGGGAGTAACATTCCCTGGGAAACCACCTGAATGCAGCACTGGGGTGTCCTTCCTTGAACCGAGGTCCCTGTGTCCGTTCCTCATGCTGTGGGGCATCTCAGATGAGTGCAGAGCCACGCAACACACTGCAGGGCTGAGGTGCCTGCCACCCTCTGGCAGTGGCAACAGGAGGCCAGAAAGACACTGTGACTGCTGCAATGCACTGCCTCTGCGTGTGCAAGGGAAGGACTCGCATGTGAACACCTCTGTGAGTATGCAGAGTGCATGAGGCAAGCTCGAATATGGACACCTCACAGAGCCCCGACACTTCTGAGTGTGACTCCAGGAACAGCCCCCACTGTCCCCATGACGTTTCTCTCACCTGCCTTGGAAAGGCTCATTGCAAATGCGTCTGTCTGCTCTATCACTCTTCCTTGGCTTTCTGGCTTGTGCCTTCAAATGTACAGTAGGAAAGAAGCACACCTGCGGAGCATCTCAACCCTGCAGTCAGAAGGGGTTCTGCAAGCACGAGCGACACTGCCCTTTGGAAGGCGGCATTTCTCACCTTTCAGAAGGCACAGAGCCCATCTAGAGAGTATGAATGCACTCAGAGGCACCCTCCTGTTTCACCTCTCTGAACTGCCCTCACAATTTCTTTAAGCAGTTAACAAAGAAACAAATGTTTTTCCATGTAGGTATCACCTCTGCTCACAGCAGCGTTAGTACTATTTTTGGCACCTTTTGCAGGTACTGAGTGCTTCCTGCTGGTGGCCACATCCTACAATCAGTGCTGGGCTCTGTGCCACTGGCTTCTCTCTGCAAGGCTCCTGAACTGGAAGGTCTGTCTCGAGTAGGCAGCTGCACCTTGGCTCGGGGTATTTATGCCATCTACAGGAATCATTTCATTCTTATGCCAGATACAGGTCTGTGGTCCCAGTGGAGCGGACCACCTCTTCTGTGATTTCGCTGGAGCTCTCCTGCAGTGCCACCGTGACATTCATGCTGTGTGCTTTCATAACCTGCTTTTTATCCTCCCCTTCCTGTTCACACGGGCATCCTGTGTGGGTGTCAGAGCTGCCAACCTGGAGCAGCTCTCCCGCCCAGCATGGGCAGACAGAAGGTCTTCTCCACCTGCTCCTCCCACCTCACCAGTGCCACTGTTTCCTATGACACCCTCGTCATTGTCTGTGTGATGCCCAGAAGAGCCCTCCTGAGATCATTTGACAAACCCCTTTTTCTACACCATCCTCAGGCCCCTGCTCAATACGTTCATCTCCAGCCTGTGGACCAGAAAGGTTTGGGGGGAGGGGGACACTAAGGAAAATGCTCAGAAAAGCTGTCAGCTGCACCTTGGAGTTGTGGGCCTGCAGGAAGAACCCGGGCATTCCTCTGGAAGTGGATACAGAGAGGGCTTTGGGTGTGGGAAGGGGCAGAGAGGTGCTGGTGGAGCTGGCCGGCATTATCATGACACCTCTCTCAAACATCTTGGAAAGGCTAGAGCAATCAGGGAGGTTTCAAGGTCCTCAGAAAAGGCAAATATCAAACCCATCTTCAAGGAGGTCTGGGAGAATCACAGGCTGGTCAGCTTCACCTCAGTCCCTGGGAAGGTGATGGGGCAAGTCCTCCTGCAGCCATCTCCAGGTACTTGAAGGCAAAGAAAAAGATTGCAGAACATGTATGGGAGGGGAAAGTAGGCAATGTTGCGTACCTGGACTTTAACAAGGCCTTAGACATGGTCTCCCGTGATCTCTTTATAGCCAGACTGGTCGTACCTGGACTGAAGAAGTAGGTGATGATGTGAGTGGGAGTTATGCAGCACGATTAGGCCCCGATGTCATCAGTGGTACGGAGTCCTCCTGGCGGCCCGTCACTTTTGGCATTCCTCTGTGACCAGCACTTGGGCCAACACTGCTGAATTATCTTTATTATCTCCCTGTGTGGTGGGATGGAGCGCACCTTCAGCTCCTTTGTAGATGAGGGCAAGCGGAAGGAGAGCCTTTGAAATGCTTCATCTAGGTCACCCTGTGTCCAGCAGAAGAGCTGGATAAGACAATGCTCAGGTCTCTTCCAACATGAGTTATTCTATGGTGCAAGGAATCATTCCGTTGAAGAGCTCATTGAAGACAGAATAGGCAGAGGAAGGAGAAACGACAGAGGGGCAGAATTAGAGAGACAAGATAACCCAATATAAATATAGTTCTGCTGAGCAATGTTTGAACCATCGATAAGAACATTTATTTTGATAAGGGGCTGCAGAAGACTATTCACGTAGTGAAAGAGAGCATCATCGGTTTGCTAGTACATACCCTTGGTGCTGTTTAAAAGAACCAAAAAATTGAAAAAAATAATGAAAATTAATTTAAAAACCTAGCAATGCTGGAAATGGAGACTTTTTCAGCTCTTCCAAAGAGTTCTTTTCTGCAGAGGTTTCAAGTTTGTCCTAAAATCTACATTCAGGAATTGCCTCAGTTATCCACACAGAGGTGGTCACTGCCTCCAGGATGCCCTGGGGTAGCTGAAGCAGCCGTGTGGGAAATGCATCCCAGGAGATATGGGAGCCCTTCTGGAGCATGAGCTGGGATGCAGGCAGAGTACCTCAGGGGTGGGGGAGGGCATCACCTGCCACCAGCACTGCTGGGGTGGCTGAGCAGGGACCTCTCCAGCACAGCAGCACATTGTGTCCCCTTGGCTGCTGGCTCTGAGGGCACTTCTGACTGGCCAGCAGTGGGCAGACAGACACGTGGAGGTCTTGAAAGCCCTTACATTACTGTCCCCAACAAGATGAAAGATTTGGGAAGGTCAAGGGTAGCTGGGACTGGAAGATGGTAGATTTGGGGGAGGGAAGAGGGGCTTGGCCAAAAGAAATGAAAGATTTTGAAGAGGTAAGATGAGTTCGGGTAATGTTGATGCCTCTGCAACACTGACTGTGAAAACATTCATGTTAGGCCTTTACCCTATTTCTAACCAGCAACCTTAAGTCCTAACCCTGCCCCTAAATGCTACCCCTCACCCTGCAAGGAATCCACTGCTCTAATCCCTCATCTCAAAGTTTACCTCTAAACCAAAGACCAAACACAGAACCCCTTACCCCTACTCTTACCCTATTGATCACCCTAATCCCTTGCCCATACCTCCAGCATTAAAATGTTGGCCTTAACCCTAGCCCTCACTCCAGGCCCAAACAAAACCCTCATCCACAAAAGTAGGCCATACCCTAAACACCAACCAGACACCCTGAGCAGAACACCAAACCTACCCCATAAACCTCTGCCTAATCCCTAACCATGAAAGGTGAGCTGTTGTCCCTAAACCCTAACCTCAACACCTAAGCTCCAAAGCCGTTATTTCCCGTGCTCTAATCCCCTCACCTTCAACCCTTTCCTAACCCTAACTTAAGCTGTTTGGCCCCTTGGGGCAGGAGGAGAATCGTGAGGTCCCAGAACAGTCGCATGGCACTGGAAGAGGAATGTGAGGTGACCTGTATCTGATCAGCTCATAGGCCACAAGGAGGAGATGGGTGGGAATGCTATGGTGAGGTCAGCTGTGCCTCAGGATCTCCTGGGCCAGCAGGAGGCACAAGGCCTTGAAGGTGGCTGTGAGGTCACTTCTGTCTCTGGAGTTGATAGGCCAGTAGCAGGAACATGGCTGGGAAAGGGACTGTGAGGTCACTTCTTTCTGAAGCAGCTGATAGGTCAGCCCTTGACTCATGGCTGGGGTATGTGCTTTTAGGCTCACATCTGCCAGTGTCTCTGACAGACCAGCAGAAGGCACGGGGTTGGCAAGTTGATTGTGGGAATCCCTAAGTACCTGGTAGGCCCATGCAGGAAGAGGGCTTGGATAGGGGCTGTCATGTCCTTTCCACCTGAGTACCTGATGGGACAGCAGTACGCACATGATTTGGTTGTGCCTACTGGACAAGCTGAAAGGCCAACAGCAGGCACGTGGCTTGGACGATCACGGTGAGGTTACTTCTGTCCAGTCAGCTGGTGCAGCAAGTCTTGCAGATCCCGTCTGTAGAAGGGTTATCCCATTTTACTTCTGTGATCTCTTTCAGGGTTTTCTTAGAAGAAAAAAATTCAAGTCATCCTTTCAGTAGAAAGCCCCAAAAGAGGGGGTTCACATGTGAATTCCGTGTTGCAGTTTCAGATAAAAGGAAGAACAAGCAGGTGGCCTAAGCACCGGCACCAGGTGGGAGCTTCCTGCAGACTTCTCATTACAGTAAAGTTTATCCTGCAACCCAGCAATATGCTCAGCACAATACAGCCTGAAGGCCAAGCTGTACGCGGAGCACAGCACAGCACAGGCCTGGGTCTACTCAGATTTACAATTACGTGGATGACTAACTCCTTGATGTGCAGTGGTCTTCTGGTCAGGATCCCTGAACTGCCTGAGGAAGGTCAGGAAGAGGACGAGGTGTCCTCTAGGCAGCTGGGGGAAGAGACACAAATTTTAGGCCCTGGTAATCACTGGGGATTTTGAAGACCATGGACCTCTGCTAGAAGGCCTTGTTTAGAGGGAAGGTGGAAGGTGATCCCTGACCTGACATGGGGGGATGCTCTCCTGGACTTGTTTTTCACAAGAAGACAAAGCAGGACTGGTGGAAGATGTGGAGGGCAGCTTTGGCTGAATTGTGAGTGAGGTGGTAGGGTAGAAAACCCTGAGGGAAGTCAGCAAGACAAATTGTAGCAGTGCTGAGCAGAGAGGAAGGATCACCTCCACCAACCCTTTGGCAGTGCTCTTCCCAATGCAGCCCAGGATGCCTGTGTCCTACAAAGGTGCAAAGCCAGGAGAAGAGAAGAGAAAGCTTTGGGGAGACCTAATAACAGCCTTCCCACATCTTCTTGGGTACCAGCAAGAAAATGGAGCCAAGCTCTTCACTGTTGTGCATGATGGGAGGATGAGGGCCACTGGGCATCAGCTGAAACAAGGGAGGAAAATCCTTCTCCCCATCAAGACACTCAAGCACTGAAGCAGATTGCCCAGAGAACTTGTGTCATCTCAATCCTTGCCGCTTTTCAAGCCCAAAATGAATAAGCTCCTGAGCAACCTGCTCTGAGCCCATCGCTGACCCTGCTGAGAGCAGGAGGTTGGCCTAGAGATCTCTTGAGGTCCCTTCCAGCATGAATGATTCTGTGCTTCCATCCACAACAGATCTTTCCTTTATGATGGGAGGGAAAGCACTCAGGTTCCCAGTGACCACTGAAGTCAGAGAGAAAGAGGCTTGATCAGATGATCTGTGGCTTTCTTGTCCCACGCCAGGCACTATTGCCCAGATGCGGGGCTGCTTGGCAGCTACCCCTCCAAGACCCTCATTATTTCCTTTGCTTCAACTTTTCTTTCCTTTTCCCCTCTTTTCCCACTCACAATTTCTTCCCCTTCACCATCCCAGTACCCTCCCATGCAAACAGCACATCTCTCTTTACCTTTTCCTCCCTGGCCCTGCTTTGGCTTCCTGTGTACCCTCGTTTGGTGATTCTGAGCTTGTCATCAAGGGAATTCCGACCTTGATCAGCAATTCCATTAAACTAGTACCTCCTTCTATTAGCTGTAGTGTCCTGCAGTTCCTCATGCTGTTTTCTTGTCAGAGGCACCACTAAGCTGGTGGGCCATCTGTACGTACACAGCAACAGCTGTGCCAACAGAGCTTCACTCCAGAGGCACCTTGAGAAACACTGGGATCTGGCAACAGAAACCTCAGGAAGTTTTACAAGGAGAAGTTGCACGTGCTTTTTTTGGGGTAGAATAAGCCCAAACATGAGGGCAGGCTGGGACCTGAACAGCTCCGGAGTGACCCTGAGAAGAAGGGCGTGGGCACTAAGAGGCATGCCATAGGAGCCAGTGGTACCTGCTCACCATGAAGAAAGCCAGCTGCATAGAGGGCTGCCTTGGTTGGAGCATGGGCACCCAGAGAAGGGAGTTATCATCCCCTTTGTCTCAGCACTGGTGTGGCCATATCTGGACTAGTGTGTCTGGGTGTGGGGCTTCCCAGTCTGGAGGAATGGGGAAGGATTGGAGGGGTTCTCGAGGAGATGTGGCAGGATGGGGTTTGGGGCCTGTGTGGAGAGGCTGAGGGACCTGGGCTTCTTTAGCGTGGTGAAGTGGAGGCTCAGGGCACCATAGTAGTAGCGTGCAACTGCTTGAAGGGTGTTTTCAGAAATGATGGAGCTTTGTTTAGTAGTGGGAAGAGAAGGAATCCTCGACAAAGAGCAGCTTGGAAGGTTCAGAGTGGATGTGAGAAAAAAGAAATGTCACTGAAAGGGTAGCCTTGTGGTGCAAGAGGTGACCCAGAGGGAGTCTGGATCAGCCCATGGCTTTGTGTTTCAAGAAAAAGCCAGGGATAGGTGGAGAGGTATCAGCAAAGGTATAGAAATGCCAGGCAGAGCACTAGGTGGAAAGCAAGATGGATGTCAGCAGCCTGAAGGGAAAGAGGTGCAGGCATGGGACAGCGTAGGACAGCCTGCAGCAGAGATGGCTGAAAGGCCCAACAGGACTGGGGTCTTTGTCGTCTTGTCTATAGCAGTTGCCTCTGCCACCAAGGCTGGTGATATGGAACTTTAATTTGAGGGTCTCGGGATTTGTCTTCCCAGGGCCTGGGGGTCAGGGTTTGGCCTTTCTGCTTCATAAAACAAAGCAAAGGGTTTGCTCAGCGTTACAGGCACCTGCACAGAGCCTTTGCCTACCTGCAATCATGGCCTGCAATTACCTGCTCTAAAGAGTCCCTGGGGAGGCTTTGTCAGTAATGGTCCTCAGTGGGACCCATTAATACTTCAGGGTAATTTGGGTTTTGCTTCTGACTTTGACTTTTTGAGGAGTTTGTTCAGTCTTCTCTCAGTATCTGAGGTTCATGGAATGAGCAAAAAATGCCCTAACGAGCTCTTTATCTTTCTGTAATTTTCTTCAAGTCTTCAAGACTTGTATTGCTAATTGGAGGTGTTTCATAGTGTAGTTAAGGAGGAAGATTTCAAAGTGCACCTAATACAAATTATTTTCTATTTTAAAAGGAATGCTTTATTACTTTTTTAGTTTAGAGAAGAGGTTATAGCAGCATTCTCCAGATGATAATGATCCAGAGTGTCTCCTCAGGAGGTCTGGACAGGTAGGAGAATGAGTTCCTTGAGGTCTGACACTGTATGGACAACCTTGCTCCTTCCCTCCCAAAGCTCGACATTTCTGACATTGGCCCCCTGGGACTTGCATCACTGTTCCTTACATCAGACTTCTGCCCTGAAGTCAGCAGCTGGATGTTACAGGTCCTCTGCACCATCTCCCACCTGCTCTCCTTCGAGAACTGGCTGCCCACAGGCACAGAAGAATTTTTCCTATTTGCAAGCAAAGAAATGTAAAGCAGGATAATGTTTCATAAACAGTAAAACACACTCCTCCACCATATGCTAAGTACAAAGTGCCTTTAATGAGGCTGCCTTTCTACAAGGGATAATCTTATGAGCAATATTTTCTCTAGGTAGATACAAAAAGATAGACATAAACACAATTAAAGTGTTGGCTGAGGAAACAATTAGACTGTTGAAAGAGAAGTAAGCTTTTACTCCCTGAAGCTCAAAGCAGCTGCAGAGGTGAGAGGTATCTGAATGAACAAAGAACAAGGGGAGGAGAAAAGGGGAGAAAAATGGCAAGGGCCTTTGCCCAGGCAGTCTGCATCTGCAAAGGTGACTTTAGTCATTGTATCCTGGACAGGTGCAAATATATGAAAGATTAGAGAAATTAAGCATGGGGTATACCAGGCAGAAGAGTGGTAATGGAGTTACAGGGGAAGATCGGTATTTCTTTGGATTATCTCTTTTGAAAGGTCATGGGATTGGCAGAGGGCTCATGTAAGAAAAAGCAAGCCAATGTTGCACCCATCTTTGCAAAAGGCCAAAAGTGCAACCCAGGGAACCCCAGGCTGCACCAGCTCACATCGGTGAGGAGTGTGCCAGCAGTTGGAGTCCTCTAGGGTGACATTTCTGGGCACCCCGAAGAGAGTAACTGTCAACACAGACTTCCCAAGGGTAAATCATGCCTCGCCAAACTGACAGCCTGCGGTTGAGCATGAGGAGATAAAAAGTGGATATCATTTGCCTCAGCTTCAGCAGAACTCTTGACATGATCTCCCTCAATATTCTTCTACCCAAGTTAGGCCATAACAGTCTGGATGGACAGACAAAGAGATGGGCAAAACACCGGTTGGATGCGGAGGCTGAGAGCACAGTGGTGAAGAGGTCACACCCTACCTGGAGGCCAGTGGGACATACTGGGGCATTGTCGAGCAGCACAGGGGACTCTCCTGAGCCCTGTGCAGTTTAACACTGGACCCATGACCCAGAGGAGGCAACTCTCACCACATTTGTTGATGACACTAAATTGGGAAGCCATTCCTGTGCCTTGGGATTCTATTCAGGGGAAACCTGTGTCGCCAATGACTGGAATGCACTTCCTTCAAAAGAGAGAAGCAGCAATATGTTTTATTGAGGTAAAATAATAATTTGGCAGAGTTCAGTGAATACAACGGAATTTAGCAAAGTTTAACAGGGGTTTGCCAAGGTTCAATAAGTTTCATGGGAAGGTTCACCTCTATTCATTTCTACATGGAAGAATCATACAAAAGAAAAGTGAGTTGCAGGGAGAGCTCAAAGAAGGCTCACTTGGGCTGTCATATCTATGGGATAATGTAGTCAGATTACATGCCCTAGAGAAGGAATGCAGGAGACTCCTTGTACCCACAACTTTCTCTGTTCCTCGATAAATGAGTCTTGGAAAAGCCACCCATTGTTATCCATGTGTTAATCGCACGACTGGTGTTCCAAGCTCATGTGCATCAATGCTCGCTGTCACTCTGCTCCTTTGTGGGTTTTCAGAGAGCAGATTGAAGCTAGAGGAGTTCACGGCCTGGCTACGGCTCAGGCCTTTTCCTCCTCCGGAGCCTGCACCAGACCACCGCCAGTCTGGTCAAGGGGTCAAGTGCATCCATCACACTCCACCCCGTGACTACACTCAATCCACTTTATCGTCTCACAGAGTGGTAGTACAGTTACCTCCTGCCTCTATGTTATAAATACGTGGTGTGCTATAGATCAGCGCTAAGAGTCCAATTATCTGAATTTAAAGTGTTCTAATTAATGTTGGTTATATACAGGTTACAGACAGAATCAGTTGATCGTATATATTTTACCTGCTGGATTGATGTAATTTGTTTCATTTTTTGCCAAACTGTGATCTACAGAATGATTATAAGCAATAAACACAATAAGGTTAAACCCAACAAAACTACAATTGGATGCAGCATCCAATTCAAAATTCCCGTTGCTGTTGGGGACCGTTCAAAAAGAGTTTCCCACCAGTGATGTTTTCCATCCTTCTTCACTCTTTCCAGGACATGGTGTATCTCCTCTGCATCGTGATGGACCGTAATTAGGGGATTTTTGCCTGTTGCTCCAAATTTGTTTTAGCAATTGACTCAGGTCATCATGTTGCAAGAGTTTTCTCACCAATGTGAGTCATTCCAATGGGGGTAGGCAGTAAAACTTGATATGAGGTATAGTTAGATAGTCGCAATTGGTGGGTTGTGACAGGAGCTGAATAGTTAAAGTCACATCCTATGATTTTGGCAAAATTACAAACACAGATATTTGAGTGATTGCATATATCTACAGTGGTATTGTCTATAAATACAGAATCACAAAGGGTTCTCATACAAACACATCCATTTCTGATGTATGCAAGTACAGTTCCAGGGGTTTCATCAGGAGGTATTGCAAAATGACAAAGATTTTGTTGAGTGTCAAGGCAAATGTCTTGGGCCTTAATGGTATTACTTTCACAAATAAATCCCTGTTGTTCCCATACAACACAAGCATCAACATCGATAGATTGCCCTTTGTTCCCATTTTGGTGGGCCCATACTCTATGTTCTAACGGACAGAGGAGGTTCAATTGTGATTTAATCCTAGCGCAATGATTGGGTATATGGTGTGGACGAAAGCACTGCGTATTGCTAGAATAAAAGCTGTGGCTTTACTGTTGGTAGGTTTCTAGGTAAAATTGACTGGATGCCACCAGGATTGGAATTCCCTTTCAAATTGAGTCACATGATCCCAAATTATCTTTGGAATTTCAGTGGGCAAGGTGCCCTCTTCACCTTCTCTTGTAATTGCTGCTACAGTAGATTGCACCCACAACGGAGAAATGTGTACGGTGCAGAAGTGAGGGTCTCCACCCCGTTCATTGGGCTTGTTGGCGTATCAGCCAAATTCGGTCCATGCTGACGATGATTGCTCCAGCGAGAGCAATAAGCAATCCTTTGATGGTTAACCCGATCTCCAGGGGAGGTGTGCTGGTGTCATGCCTGGTATCGTTTCTGGACAGGGAAAACAGCACAAGTCTCGGCGGGGTTTTTCCGGACGGGTTACCCCTTAGTGGCTCAATTTGTTTAACTGCTCAGACTAAAGACAAAAGTCCCTTTTCCCACTCAGAATATCTCTGTTCTGGCTCTTTACATGCAGTTGACTTAAACATTAAAGGTCTTTGTGGCCTGCTTGGCCTGGTATGTGATAGATTGCAATAAGGACCATATGCTGCAAAACCCCATTGTGCAGGGTCGTGGGGGTGTACTGGTCCCAGTGCCTGATCTGTCTTTAATTCCTCTGTTAGAGTTTTGACTGCCTCTTCTTGTTCTGGGTTCCATTTCCAGGGTTTTCCCTTTCGTAAAAGTGAGTACAGTGGGTGAGCAATGCTAGAAAATGCAGGTACAGGTTTCCTCCAGTACTCTAAAGTACCCATAGGCTGTTGTAATTCTTTCCTGGAGTGGGGCATCTACAATTGTTCTAGTTTACTTAAGGTGTCCGGTGGAATTGCACCCGTCACAAGCTGACAGGCAGAAGGCCGGTCCTGTCAGGAACTTCATGAAATAGAAGAAGGACAAAGGCCAAGCCTTGCATCTGGGATAGACGAACACCTTGCAGTGGCAGGGGAAGAGGATTGCCTGGCTGGAGAGCAGCTCTGTGGAAACAGCCCTGGTGGTGTTGGGGAACTGAAGGCAAAACATGATCTGGCAGTGATCTACATGAGCCAGTGTGACCTAGTAGCAAAGAAGGCCAGCAGTGTCCTGCAGTCTTTAAAGAGGAGCCTCGCCAAAAGAGCGAGGGAAGTGACTGTCTCCACCTGCTTGTCACTTGTCAGACGAGCTGTGCACTCCTGTGTCCCTTTCTGGGCCCCCAGTTCAAGTGTACTGGGTCTGGCTGGGTTGGAGTTGACTTCACTCGTAGCAGCCCCTATGGCGCTGTTTTGCATTTGCGCCTAAAACAGTGTTGATGACACACCAGTGTTTTGGCTATTGCTAAGCAGTGCTTGCACAGCATCAAGGCCTTCTCTCTTTCCCACTCTGCTCCCTGCGAGCGAGTAGGCTGGGGGTGGACAAGAGGTTGGCAGGGGGGGGACAACCGACACAGCTGACCTCAGCTGACCAGAGGGATATTCCATACAATATGATGTCATGCTCAGAAATACAAGCTGGGGCAGAGGAAGAAGGAGGTGGAGGTTTCAGTCATTCAAAGTGACAGTTGCTGGGAGACTGGCTGAGCATCAGTCTGCTTGTGGGAGGTGGTAAGTGATTGCCTTTGCGTTGCCTGTTGGGTTTAGTTTATGTTTGTTCTCATCTTTTTTCTTTCACCTTTTACCCTATTTGTAGCTCAGCCCACAAGCTGCACACTGCCACCACGCAGCAGCATGGGTAGTGACCATACCAGCTGAGCAGTGCCCTGAGGAGAAGGGCCTGGGAACCATGCCGAAGCCATACGAGCCAGCGGGCCTCACATTTCGAAAGGCAAGTGGAGAAACTGGAGAGGGTCCAGAGAAGGACTGCCGTGTTGGAGTGAGGGGCCTAAGCACAAGCTGTGAGGAGAGTCTGAGGGAACTGGGCCTCTCTAGCCTGCTGACGGAGGCATGGGGCAACCTAGTAAGAGCCTAAACCTACCTGGAGAGATGATGGAGCCAAGCTCTCTTCTGCAGTGGCTGATGGTATGAGAAAGGCAACAGCCACAAACTGCCTCTTGGCAGCTTTAGGCTGAGCCTTAGGAAAGATAACATGGACTAGGAGGAGTGTTGCTGTGATCTCCACCTTTGGAGCTCTCCTTTGCTCCACAAAGTCACAGCCAGCCTGGAGACTGGACTAGACCCCCCCAGCAGTCTTTTTCCCACCAGCCCTTCCAGGAGCCTGTGCCTATCCACACATCATACAAGAAGAGATAAAGCTGGAGGCGAGGGTCTCTACATCATGTGCTCATATAGGACAGGTCAGGGGGGAAGGGAGCTCAGGTGGTCTGTACTCCAATGCCCAGCTCCAAGCAGGGCCAGCTCTGAGGTCAGCCCAGGTTGCTCAGTAAATGTCCGCATCCAGAGAGAGAGTTTACACATGAAGCTGGCATCTAGGCCACCATTACAGAAATGGAGACGAGATCTTTGGCCAGCTCCCTGAACAGCTCCCATCAGTACGCCATGCCTCCTGAGATTCCTGGGAACATCCACCTTCTTGTCCAGAGGAGTGGCTTCCTTAGGCAAGTGTCCTGGCATATCCCCAGACCTTGGGGTGCTTTAGGCTGGAAAGAGAATTGAAAGCCTCTGACTTGGGTACTATCAACTTCATTGCTAAAGGAGAGGGAGATGGAGGGATCTCAGAGCTTCCAGGTTCCTGCTGAAGATTCAAAGCCTCCAAGAAAGGAGGTGAAGATAACACTTTTGAACTAGCATAGCCTTTAGATCATTTCCTATAGGAAGGCTCTGCTTCCCCATTTCAAACATTGGAACCCAGAAATCTCACCTGCTTTTCATTTCTCTTCTCCCAAAATCTGACCAAATGACATGACACTGCTGTCCATGACACTGCTGTGTGCCCCAAAGCTGCACACTCGCACACTTGAGCTGTTCACAAGGGTTTTCCTCTCTTGAGCACTTCTCTGGGCATGTTCTCTCGAGCCACTTTGAAAGAAGACCTAAGCCTTCAGGCACTGCCCTGAGAAGATCCTTTTTCATAGAATCATAGAACCATTCAGGTTGGAAAGGACCTCAGAGATCATCGAGTCCAACCTCTTAACCTCACTGCCTGGTCCACCTCTAAGCCATGTCCCTAAGCACCACATCCACATGTTTTTTGAATACTTCCAGGGAAATGTGATTGTACCACTTCCCTGGGCAGTCCATTCCAATGCCTACCCACTCTCTCTGGGAAGATTTTTTTTCCTAATATCTAATCTAAATCTCCCCTGGCACAACTTGAGCCCTTTTCCTCTTATCCTATCACTTGTTACTTGGGAGAAGAGACCGAGCCCCATCTCACTACAACCTCCTTTCAGGTAGTTGTAGAGAGCAATAAGGTCTCCCCTCAGCCTCCTCTTCTCCAAACTAAACAACCCCTACTCCCTCAGCTGCTCCTCGTAAGACTTGTGCTCTAGACACTTCAACAGCTTCACCAGCTTCATGTTTTGCTTTTGGGGGGGGGGTTCAAATCTGAGGGCCTTTCACCTTCTGAGCCTCCATTCATTCCAACCCCAGGGCACGTGGTGAGTCCCCATCCTCTCCTCTCCTCACCCCTCCAAATTCATTTCCAGGGAGTCTCGTATATGCCATCAGTCCTGTCATACGTGAAGAAACCTGAGGAGAGAATGGGAGCTCATGGGCCATCTGCCCTGCCCCTGGACACCAAGAAGAGAGCTTTTAAATTAAGAACATGTGGTCCAGTGGAACTCAATAGTACCATGAGCTTAACTCCCAAAACACTGAGAAGACAAGGAGATCAGATTCTTCAAAAAACAATTCCTTGGACATTTTCCTGGCAGCAGCTTTGGAGGAAGAGCCCAGCCTTCAGACACTGGACCTGGGAGATTCCGTTTTACTGAAGAGCTGCTATTGGGCATGCCACATCTGACACAGAAAGTCTCTGGGAAATGTGATGAGAAGGGAAGGCAGGTTATTGCGAGTGAAACAGCATCCATTGGGCCAGATTCCATAGGACATCCCTGAGCTCCTGGTTCCTCATGCTGTAGATGAGCGGGTTCACTGCTGGAGGCACCACCGAATACAGCACTGCCACCACCACATCCAGGAATGGGGAGGAGGTGGCAGGGGGCTTCAGGTAGGCAAATATACCAGTGCTAACAAACAAGGAGACCACAGCCAGGTGAGGGAGGCATGTGGAAAAGGCTTTGTGCTGACCCTGCTCAGAGGGGATCCTCAGCATGGCCCTGAAGATCTGCACATAGGACACCACAAGGAAAACAAAACACCCAAAGACTAAACAGGCACTAACCGCAATAAGCCCAACCTCCCTGAGGTCGGCATCTGAGCAGGAGAGCTTGAGGATGTGGGGGATTTCACAGAAGAACTGGTCCACAGAATTGCCTTGGCAGAGGGATTCCCCTTGCTTCAGTCATGGTGTCTGTTACAAATAGGCACCTGCACTCCTTTCCTACAGTCCCGTGGTCATCCCCCTGTCACTCCAGAAATCCAGATGGGTTCTGCCCCTTTATAGCTTGATGGCATTAGGGTACACTGTGTACCGATGTCCACTAGAACCTTATACTCCTGCGGGTCACTGTCTCCCGCAGCATTCTGGAGAAGCTGGGTGCACACGGCTTGGATGGGTGCACTCTACGCTGAGTTAAAAACTGGCTGGACAGCCGAGCCCAGAGAGTGGTGGTAAATGGAGTTAATCCACTTGGTGGCCAGTCACGAGTGGTGTTCCCCAGGGCTCAGTACTGGGGCTGGTCCTGTTCAATATCTTCACTGATGATCTGGATGAGGGGATCGAGTGCACCCTCAGTACGTTTGCAGATGACACCAAGTTGGGTGGAAGTGTCGATCTGCTGGAGGGTAGGAAGGCCCTACAGAGGGACCTGGACAGGCTGGACCGATGGGCCGGGGCCAACTGTATGAGGGTCAACATGGCTAAGTACCAAGTCCTGCACTTCGGTCACAACAACCCCATGCAACGCTACAGGCTGGGGGAGGAGTGGCTGGAGAGCTGTCTGGCAGAAAAGGACCTGGGGGTGTTGGTTGACAGCTGCCTGAACATGAGCCAGCAGTGTGTCCAGGTGGCCAAGAGGGCCAATGGCATCCTGGCTTGTATCAGGAATAGTGTGACCAGCAGGACCAGGGAGGTGACAGTGCCCCTGTACTCGGCATTGGTGAGGCCGCACCTCGAGTACTGTGTTCACTTTTGGGCCCCTCACTACAAGAAGGACATTGAGGTGATGGAGCGTGTCCAGAGGAGGGCAACGAAGCTGGTGAAGGGTCTAGAGCACAAGTCTTATGAGGAGCGGCTGGGGGAGCTGGGGTTGTTTAGTCTGGAGAAGAGGAGGCTGAGGGGAGACCTTCTCACTCTCTACAACTACCTGAAAGGAGGTTGTAGTGAGGTGGGGGTCGGCCTCTTCTCCCTAGTAACGAGTGATAGGACGAGAGGAAACGGCCTCAAGCTGCGCCAGGGGAGGTTTAGGTTAGATATTAGGAAAAACTTCTTCACCGAGAGGGTGGTCAAGCATTGGAACAGGCTACCCAGGGAAGTGGTTGAGTCTCCATCCCTAGAGGTATTTAAAGAACAGATAGATGTAGTGCTCAAGGACATGGTATAGATGGACTTGGCAGTGTTAGGTTAACAGTTGGACTCGATGATCTTAAGGGTCTTTTCCAACCTTGACAATTCTATGATTCTATGATTCTGCTGTGCAAGGCCATCGAATCCACACAGTCAAGTAAATCCGGTTGTCCCTTTCCTCCACCTGGCTCGAGGCAGGGACCCCTCTAGTCTTGGTCATAGCATTCATAGAATCATAGAATGGTTTGGGTGGGAAGGGACCTCTAGTGGTCATCTAGACCAACCCCTCTGCAATGAGCAGGGACATCTTCAACTAGATCAAGTTGCTCACAGCCCCATCCTGCCTGTCCTTGAATGTTTCCAAGGATGGAGCATCTACCACCACTCTGGGCAACCCATTTCAGTGTTTCACCACCCTCATCGTGATTTTTTTTTTCCTTTGTTCAGTCTAAATCTACCCTCCTTTACTTTAAAACCATTACCCCTTATCCTGTCTCCCTTTCCTCTGCCTCCTGGGTTCCCACTGACTCCATCTCCTTTGGGTATTTCTGAAATGGCTGCTGTGATAGTTTCCACCTTGGGTAGCAACTCCATGAAGCGCGTAAGTCTGCTTCATTACCTCTAGTGCCCTGCAATTCCCCATATTCTTTTGTTTCAGACACTGGCCCCCAAGCTTTAAATGCTGACACCTTAGAGTTTCAGTGCAGCGGGACCTTGATACTCTTGTGGATTTGGCCAACAGACACGTCCTGGAGTTTTGCAAGGCAAAGGGGCAAGGTCTGCCCTGGGGGCAGAATAACCTGGTGCATCAGGACAGGCTGTGAGGAGAGCAGCTGAGGAGTGTCCTGAGGAGAAGTGCCAGAGGAGCACCTGTATTGGTTTTGCATGGCAAGGTTTTGATAGCGGGTGGGGCTACAGGGTTGGCTTCTGTGAGAAGGTGCCAGAAGCTTCCCCCACGTCCAACAGAGCCAGTGCCAGCCGGCTCCAAGATGGACCCGCCGCTGGCCAAAGCTGAGCAAATCAGTGGTGGTGGTATAGCCTCTGTGATAACATATTTAAGAAGGGGGAAAATACTGCTGCACAACAGCAGTATCCCTGACCTGTTTTTCCCTGATTCCAAGTATGAGATCCAGGTGAGCATCACCAATGTTGGCCATCAGGCCGCTGGGCTACGAAGCTGGCCCCAAGAACTCACAGAAACATCTGGGTCTGTTTGCAGCCTGCACTGTCCCCTTCCCATCAGTGTCAGGGTGATTGAAGTCCCCAAGGGGGATGTGGGGTCATTGAACTGGAATTGCTTAAATAAGACTTTGTCCCCTTCCTCACCTTCTTCCACGTACTTACATCCTACCAGGATGTCTCCCTAATGGGCCTGTCCTCTGACCCTCACCCAAAAGGCTTTACCCAATCTGCTGCCCATCCCATAGAGGACCTCCATCCATCCAGGCAGCTCCCTCCCACTGAGGGCATCCCCCTCCTGATCTTCCCCACCTCTCTCCTCTGAACAGCCTCTATCCATGCATCACAGAACCTTAAGGTTTCTGACCTGCCCCACCACACCTCAGCAGGTATTTACATCAATGTCACAGCTCTGTGACAGCACACAGCGCTCCAGCTCCTCCTGTCTGTGCCCCAGGCTGAGGCCATTGGTGCACATTTGGGCTGCAGCCCCTCAGCTTGGTGCCACCAGGGCCAACCTCAGACTTGTCACAGTTCTTGTGCCCAAGATCCTGTGCAAGCCAAGGCTTTGCTTCAGAGCAGAGACATGCTGGCGTGGATGGCAGATGGCAATGTGAGGATGAAATGAGGGACCCACAAGGTGAGCAAACCCTGTGCTCCCCAAGGCAAGAGACAAACAGAGCTGGGCTTTGCAGCCCTGACGGGAGAGGGCTTTGCTGTCTGTGGTGTCTCTGCAGTCCCTGTGAGCCTGTGGTGGAGGCCAAGCTGATCTCCAGGAGGGACAAGGTGCTGCTGAGAAAGTCCTTGGCTATGGACATTGTGTCATCCAGGTAAACTGTGAAAATCATTCACCCGTTCCTTGATTGTATCATCAAGGAGGTGAATAAAGGATGGGGGTAAGAAGCATCAGCAGCATTTAACAGTGTTGGCATTCGAGTGTTGTGATGTGCTTCATATTCATGCACTGCCTGCATCTCCTGGATAGACATGGGACAGACCTTGGCTCCCTGCAGCAGTGCCATTCAGTCACGTGCTCATACACACCAAATCTATCTGAGATGCCCTGGGGTGTCTGTTATGTACCAGCCTGGGATGGGGACAGCTGTCCTGTGGGTCCTGCACTGCCCAGCCAGCTGGACGCTCCAGTAGTGCTGGGCAGCTTTGGCATCTGAGGTAGAACTACAGGCCTGCATTTGGCCATTAAGTCGAGCAGCTGCCCTGCATTTGCTTAGGCAATGTAGGGATGTCCATGGGAAACCTTTGGTTACACTTAGTGGAGATGTAGGAAATACAGCTGATGGAGGAGAGGAAGACAGACTGAGCTCCCCTGGGGCACGTGACTCCATTTGGTCAGATGAATACCTCTGTCGGCTGCCCTAAGCATACTGAGGAGGGACAGGTTGGGTTGTCCTAACTGTCATCGTTTTCTACCATTTCAGTTGGCCAAAGGGATTCCCCACCAGCCGCCAAGGCAATGCCCCCAGATGCTGCCCTGTCTCTCACAACTGCTCCATTAGAGCTTGGAGTTCCCTGCACATCTCCTGAACCACCTCGGGCAGCTCCAATGTCACCGGGCGTTTGCATCAGAAAAGCTCACTCCTGGCCTCTGTCCCCATTATTAACACAGCAGCTTGGAGAAGGAGCTGACAGCTCTTTTGTGCAGCCAAGCTGAGGCAAGAGGAATCCCACCTCCTGTGGGTCTGTGGGGTGCACTGGAGAAGCTGAATGCCCCTCCGGCCTCAGGAATACTGATGAGAGCTGCGATGCTGACATTGACTTGGCTCGATCCCTGCCCTGCACAGGTGGAAATGATCCCCTGCCTGTCACTGCCTACATGCCCTGCCTGACCATGGCACAGGGATGTAAGTGTCCAGAGGGGAACATTGACACCTCCTGTAGCTCCGCACACCCTGGCAGAGCAATTCCCATTTCAGGAATCAGTCTGTGCAGTGTTTAGGGAGGGAGAGTTGGTGGAGACTTCAGTCTGCTTCAAGTTCTGTTCCCCAGGAGAGACCCTGCTGTCTTGCAGGAGCTGTCAGCCCTGGAGGCCCAGGGACATCTGGAGGGAGCCCAGAGGGGCAGGGAAAGTGCTGCCTTGGGCTGGGCCTCTGCTGCTGAGCTGGGCTGGGCTCCTGGGCTGGAGGGAGCTCCTGGCAAGTGGGCAGCCCTGCAGAGAGACAGCTCTGCCCAGGAGCAGCTCCTCTGCAAAGCGCAGCAGGGCTGAGGGCACTGCCTGCCGGCACCGAGGGGAGAGGAGTGAGGCAGAGAGAGGGTAAAGGCAGTCAGTGCTGGGAGGACGCTGAGAGTTAACAAAGGGAGAAATCTTCACAGCCCTTGACACGGTAAGTCTGTGGCAGCAGGGCAAAGAAGCTGCAGTTCCTGGAGAGATCTCCAAAAGCTGCCACATCCCACAGTCTATGGGATGTTTCAGGAGGACTCTCACAACTTCTCTGGTGTGGAGGAGGAGGACATGCTCCAAAGCAGGGCTTCTCTGCCACACTGTCAGAGGCACAGGTCATGACAGCTGCCTTCTTCCAGGAATGTCCAAAGGGGTGTGAAGGTGGGTGTGCAGCCAGGGGTGCCCAGGGCTGTCCTTCAGAGCAGGGTCCCTGCACCCCAGGGGCTGTGTGCTGGGACAGGGACTCTGTCACCTGCCAGGGTCGGCACTCAGCCTGCCTGGAGACCTCCCCATGTAGCTGCGGGGAGAAGCTGTGGGTGGAGGGAGTGACCCCTGGCAGGGCAGGGTCCTTCTGCTGTCGAGAGGGTGCTGTGTGGGTCAGGTTTGCTCTCAGCTCCAGCTCACCCCAGGTGTTTCTGAGGGAACTTTTCAAGATGGAGTTCCTGTAAAGGAAGGTGTCTGTCTTTTGAGGTTTCTCCTCTTGGTTGGCTGGGTGGGCTACAGATGGCACCAGCAGCACCTTTCCAGTCTCATCAGGGTTTGTGGGACCTGCTCTTTAGCCCTGCACACATGGAGAGGCTGCAGGGCAGAGCTTGGCACACAGGGGCTGAGATGGGGTCTGTGAGCACTGGCAGGGAAGAGACGTGGGGCCAGAGCAACAACTCGTGGCAGGGACAGCTGCAGGCAGTAGAGACGGGCAGGAAAGGAAGGACCTGCTGATGGAAGCCCTCTTGCAGGGGAGATCTGGGCACCTCCCGGCCACCCCTGCAATGTAGATGACTTCCCTGAGCAATCCCTTCATCTCTCCTCTCCCACCCAGCACAGCCCTCAGCCCTCACAACCATGGGGTCTCGGGTGGGAGTCACCTCTCTGTCCAGTAGACCAGCAGAAGAAGCAAGGGCATATCCCTCCTGCCACATCCCCATTTCCCACTGACTGTCAATTGGGCTGAGGGCAACTGTCCTGCATTATCACTGTCTGGGACGTGGTGTGCACAGCTGGGTAAGGGTAACGCTGTCCTGAGTGTCCGTCTGCCTCCCCCCTTGCCTCTCTCAGCCAGACCCTCACTGTATTTTTCCTTGTTTCTCCACTTGCCCATTTTAAAGTCATCTTTTTATTGCTGTCAGACTCCCTGGGGATGGGAATTTCAGCTGCAGAGTCACACACTGATCTTGTTTGTCCATTCATGCAGGCATGTCGATGGGAACAAGTGTCTCAGCTTTCCTCTAATCTGTGGGGCTGTGGGCAATGCAGTCTGTGGGGCTGGGGAAGGAGTCAATTTTCTCTTCATGAGATGCCAACATTAAGACAATTGGCTATCATCTCCTTAGGGTGTCCTTCCAAGCTGTGAGCTGCCTTCCAGCATGCAAACCTGTCCCATAGCACCTTTGTGTTCTCTGGAAGCCCCATGGAGAAATGCAGAGACTCTATGGCTGAGGAAATGCTGTTGGGTTGGTGAAAGGAGGCATGCGTGTCCTGGGCTAGAAGTGGGGTGCTGAGACCATGAGAAAGGCTGACATATTTAGTAGTCTGCACTGGATCCCTCTGCTCTCAGCAGTGTCTGGCTGCGTAACATAAGAGTGTGCTTGCCCTCCGTCTCATGAAGGTGCAAGCCCAAGGCAGCTGGGGACAAGACAGAGGGTGTGACCAGATTCCCTCACTGCACTGAGCCACAGGCAGTCGTCTTGCCTCGCAGGGCTCACTCTGTTCTCCGTGAGAGCAGCAGAAACGCTGAGGGTTCCTGACATCCCAGGACAATCCTCAGGGGGGATGTGGGGCGCTGTAGAAAACCTCAAACCTCTCAAACTGCCTTCTGCTATGCCAGTTCCTTGGCACTGGCAGTGCAGACGCTGACAGGCCCTTCTGTGTTAGGTGTGGCTTCATCTGACAAAGCTGAAGACCAGGACTGGCCTCTGCCCCCACCATTCCCATGACCCCACTGCTGCAGAGCAGGACTGACTCCTCAGCATCCAGTGGGCAAGGGCCCTGCTCCTAATGGCACATTCTGCCAGCACCAACCAGAGCTCCAGCCACAGAGCTGAAGGAAGGTCTCCTGGAAAATGAAAAGGGGGTGTGTGCAGCATGAGCAGAGTCTATGGCTTTGATTTTGCTCAGAGAAGTCTCTGCTAACATACTGTGTTTTCTTCCTTGAATAGTCCACATGCCAAAGTGAAAAAATGTCCAACAGCAGCTCCATCACCCAGTTCCTCCTCCTGGAATTCACAGACACACGGGAGCTGCAGCTCTTGCACTTCTGGCTCTTCCTGGCCATCTACCTGGCTGCCCTCCTGGGCAATGGCCTCATCATCACTGTGGTAGCCTGTGACCACCACCTCCACACCCCCATGTACTTCTTCCTCCTCAACCTCTCCCTCCTCGACCTGGCCTCCATCTCCACCACTCTCCCCAAGTCCATGGCCAATGCCCTGTGGGACACCAGGGCCATTTCCTACCAAGGGTGTGCTGCCCAGATCTTTATGCTCGCCTTCTTGATTGCAGCAGAGTTTTCTCTCCTCGCTCTCATGGCCTATGACCGCTACGTGGCCATCTGCAAACCCCTGCACTACGGGACCCTCCTGGGCAGCAGAGCTTGTGTCCACATGGCAGCAGCTGCCTGGGGCACTGGGTTTCTCACTGCTGTGCTGCACACTGCCAATACGTTTTCACTACCCCTCTGCCAAGGCAATGTCCTGGACCAGTTCTTCTGTGAAATCCCCCAGATCCTCAAGCTCTCCTGCTCAGATGCCGACCTCAGGGAAGTGGGGCTTCTTGTGGTCAGTGTCTGTTTAGCCTTTGGGTGTTTTGTTTTCCTTGTGGTGTCCTATGTGCAGATCTTCAGGGCCGTGCTGAGGATCCCCTCTGAGCAGGGTCAGCACAAAGCCTTTTCCACGTGCCTCCCTCACCTGGCTGTGGTCTCCCTGTTTATCAGCACCTCATTTTTTGCCTACCTGAAGCCCCCTGCCACCTCCTCCCCATTCCTGGATGTGGTGGTGGCAGTGCTGTACACTGTGCTGCCTCCAGCAGTGAACCCCCTCATCTACAGCATGAGGAACCAGGAGCTCAAGGATGCCCTATGGGAACTGGCCCAATGGATGCTGTTTCAGCAACAATAACCTGCCTCCCATTCTCTGCACATTTCTCAGAGTTTCTCTTAGGCCACGAGTCTGCTGTTTCCTCTTATGATAATCCTGATTATAGATAATTTGCTGGGTTCATACTTCTTGTCTTGAGGCTTGATCTTATTGTCTCTGACTCTTGCAGAGCACTGTATGATATGTGGCATGCCCAATAGCATCTCCTCAATAAAAAAGAATCTCCCAGGTCCAGTGCCTGAAGGCTGGGTTCTTCCTCCAAAGCTGCTGCCAATAAAATGCCCAAGGAATTAGTGTTTTAAGGAGTCTGTTCTCATTCTCTTCTCAGTATTTTGGGAGTTAATCTCATGGTCACATTGGGTTCCACTGGGCCTCTGGATTTAAAAGCTCTCTTCTTGGTGTCCAATGGGAGGGGAGATGGCCCATGAGCTCCCATTCTCTCCTCAGGTTTCTTCATGTATGAAAGGACTGATGGCAAATATGAGATTCTTGGGAAATGAATTTGGAGGGGTGAGGAGAGCCTTTCTCCCCACCTTACCTGGGGGCTCTGGGCACTGCAGTGTGTGGGGCTGGCAATGAGCTGACCCTCACCTAAGGAATCCCTGTCTTCCGGACTTCTGACTCTTTCCCTGGGGGTCCTGCTGGGATGCAGGCTGTCCTCCAGAAGGGCACAGCTCTCCCATAGGCTCTCTGTGTCCCATGGAGAAGACAACTCAGTGCTAAGGCCATGCCAATGTGGCTCATCATCTGTGTGGGCAGCTGCAATGAGCCCTGTGTGTCCGTGGCTGGGAGGGGAGAGCTGAGATCCTGCTCAGGTACGATGAGATGGTGGGGAGGGGTTTGGAGATCTGCACTTGGGAACTGGATTCCTCCGCTCTCAGAAGTTTCCAGTTTCTTCTCAGGGGAACATCTGGTGATCATCCTCCAGCTCAAAGAGCTGCAAGGAAAAGGCAGCTGAGACCAGGGCTGATGGACGGACCAGCTCTCCACACCCTGCACTAAGGGACAGTCCCTTTGCCTGTCAACACCCACAACATGTCACTTGGAATACAGCAGAAGTGCCAAGGATTTCTGCTTTACAAGCACTTCTCAGTTGTGGTGTGGCAACTAGAACAAGATAAAAAAAACAAAATCCCTTCGGCTCTGCTCTGCAGTGGGGTGAAATGGAAGCAACAATGCTGAAAAGCTCATTGATACCCAAAGTGGATTTAATCTGAGATCACCCCATGTTGCTATTACCTATTGCTGTAGGACAGGACTGACAC
Organism: Nipponia nippon; assembly: GCF_047370975.1. Classification (NCBI taxonomy): domain Eukaryota; kingdom Metazoa; phylum Chordata; class Aves; order Pelecaniformes; family Threskiornithidae; genus Nipponia; species Nipponia nippon. The sequence continues at coordinate 76,735 of NW_028262392.1, read as the reverse complement.
CTCCAGAGCCCACAGCAGAGCCCCTTTCTCCACATGGCACCCTCAGCCAGCACCAACCAGAGCTCATGAAAGGGACCTGCCAAAGGTCTCCCTGAAAGGTGCAAGGCAGTCTGGGGTGTTTCCATGAGAACTGCAATAGGCTTTGCTCAGAGAACTCTACCCTAACTTCTCACTGCCTTTACCTCCTTGGGCAGGTCCCCATGCAGAGAGGCAGATGTCCAACGGCAGTTCCATCATTGAGTTCCTTCTCCTGGCATTTGCAGACACGCGGGAGCTGCAGCTCTTGACCTTCTGGCTCTTCCTGGCCATCTACCTGGCTGCCCTCCTGGGCAACGGCCTCATCATCACCGCCGTAGCCTGTGACTACCGCCTCCACACCCCCATGTACTTCTTCCTCCTCAACCTCTCCCTCCTCGACCTGGCCTCCATCTCCACTACTCTCCCCAAAGCCATGGCCAATGCCCTGTGGGACACCAGGGCCATTTCCTACCAAGGGTGTGCTGCCCAGATCTTTATGCTCGCCTTCTTGATTGCAGCAGAGTTTTCTCTCCTCGCTCTCATGGCCTATGACCGCTACGTGGCCATCTGCAAACCCCTGCACTACAGGACCCTCCTGGGCAGCAGAGCTTGTGTCCACATGGCAGCAGCTGCCTGGGGCACTGGGTTTCTCAATGCTCTCCTGCATACTGCCAATACATTTTCACTGCCCCTCTGCCAAGGCAATGTCCTGGACCAGTTCTTCTGTGAAATCCCCCAGATCCTCAAGCTCTCCTGCTCAGATGCCTACCTCAGGGAATTTAAACTTCTTGTGTTTAGTACTTTTGTCTTTTTGGGGTGTTTTGTTTTCCTTGTGGTGTCCTATGTGCAGATCTTCAGGGCCGTGCTGAGGATCCCCTCTGAGCAGGGACGCCACAAAGCCTTTTCCATGTGCCTCCCTCACCTAGCCGTGGTCTCCCTGTTTCTGAGCACTGCCACATTTGCCTACCTGAAGCCCCCCTCCACCTCCTCCCCATCCCTGAATCGAGTGGTTGCTGCCCTGTACTCGGTGGTGCCTCCAGCAGTGAACCCCCTCATCTACAGCAGGAGGAACCAGGAGCTCAAGGAAGCAGTGTGGAAACTGATGACTGGATGTTCTCCAGGAGCTATGGAGTGTCCATCTTCTGCAACAGATGACTCATAATGTAACTCATAACAGGCCCAGCCTTTCTTGATTAATTTTTGTTCTCATTATTGTTGTTGGGTAAGTTTTTCCTTTTCTTGCTTTTTTAACTTGTGATAATGTTGTCCACAAAGACATGTGGACACCCCACTTCTACTTCATTATCTTCCTCACTAGTGTGACCCACCGACTGTGTAAATAAGGAGCTATACTCCTTCTCTAATTAAACAAAATAAATGTACTTGCATTGATTTGTCTGTCTGAGACCCAAGCAACTAAAACTGAACCAAATATTCATCCTCATAGGTGAAGAAAGGGCAATGGGGCTGTCATGGTTTAACCCCAGCCAGCAACTGTGAACCACACAGCCGCTCGCTCACTCCCCCAAGGTGGGATGGGGGAGAGAATCAGAAGAGTAAAAGGGACAAAACTCGTGAGGGTTAAGATAAGGACGGTTTAATAGGGAATGCAAAAGCCACGTGCACAAGCAAAGCAAAGCAAAGCAAAGCAAGGAATTCATTCACTACTTCCTATCGGCAGGCAGGTGTTCAGTCATCCCCATGAAAGCAGGGCTCCATCATGCGTAACGGTTACTAGGGAAGACAAACGCCATCACGCCGAACGTCCCCCCCCTTCCTTCTTCTTCCCCCAGCTTTATATACTGAGCATGATGTCATATGGTATGGAATAGCCCTTTGGCCAGTCTGGGTCAGCTGTTCTGGCTGTGCCCCCTCCCAGCTTCTTGTGCACCTGGCAGAGCATGGGAAGCTGAAAAGTCCTTGACTGGTGTAAACTCTGCTCAGCAAGAATGAAAACATCAGTGTGTTATCAACATTATTCTCATCCTAAATCCAAAGCACAGCACTCTACCAGCTACTAAGAAGAAAATTTACTCTATCCCAGCTGAAACCAGGACAGGGGCCATGATGGAGTCCCCCATACCTACGGAATGGGGAACGTTCCCAGCCCTTAGGCAAATCTCTTCCCTCTCTCTCTCATGACCTGCATAGTGTTTGTGCTTGAGAAAACCCTCATCATCATGCACGTGGAGGCAAACCAGCATCTGCACACCCCCATGGGCTTCTTCTTGGGCTGTTTGTCTTCCCTGGAGATCTTCTACAGATCCACCACCTGCCCCAGCTGATGGCCAGCTGCATGACTGGGGACAGCACCACCTCTGCTCATCACGGTGTTGGTATTGTTTCCTGCACCTTTTGCATGTACCGAGTTTTTACTACCCGTGACCACATCCTACGATCAGTACTGGGCTGTGTGCCACCCACTGCTCTCTACAGGACTCATGAACCGGCAGGTCTGTCTCCAGAGGGCAGCTGCCCCTTCGCTAGGGGCATTTCTGTCATCTACAGTCATAATTTCAGTCATGTCCCAGATACAGTTGTGTGGCCCCAGTGGAGTGGGCCACTTCTTCTGTGACTTCACCCCATTGCTGGAGCTCTCACGCAGTGACACTGTGACCCTCGTGCTCTTTGCTGTCATAACCTGCTTTTTAGATCCCATCCTCCCCTTCCTGTTCACATGGTCATCCTGTGTGCATCAGAGATGCCTCCCTGGGGCAGCTCTCCCATCCAGCGTGGGCAGGCAGAAAGCCTTCTCCACCTGCTCCTCTCACCTCACTAGTGCCACTCTTTTCTATGACACCCTCATCCTTGGGGGTGTGATGCCCAGAACAGCCCTCCTGAGACAGTTTGACAAAACCCTTTTTCTCCACCATCCTCACATCCCTGTTCAATCCCTTCATCTACAGCCTGTGGACTAGAAAGGTTGGGGGACACTGAGAAAAATGCTCAGGGAAGCTGTGAGCTGCGCAGAGACCCCACTGGAGCTGTGGGCCTGCAGGAAGAAATCACTTCTGGCTCTCTTCGGAGCCAGGCCAGAGGACCTGGACTGGCATGTGCTGTGTCCTGGGCACTCCGCTGGAAGGGTGGGATATGAAGAAGGCTTCTGGTGTGGGAAGGAGCAGAGAGGTGCTGGTGGAGCTGGCTGGTAGAGCTGGCCGGTGTCATCAGGAGACCTCTCTCAAACATCTTGGAAGGGGCAGAGAGATCAGGGAGGCTGCAAGGTCCTCAGAAAAGGCAAATATCAAACCCATCCTCAAGAAGGGCAAGAAGGAGGATTGGGAGTGTTACAGGTTGGTCAGCTTCACCTCAGTCCCTGGGAAGGTGGCAGGGCAAATGCTCTTGCAGCTATCTCCATCACTTGAAGGACAAGAAAAGGATTGCTGAACCCATGTGGGAGGGGAAAGAAGGGCATGCTGTGTACCTGGACTTTTGCAACTCTTTGCATGTGGTTTCCCGTGGTCTCCCTAGAGCGGATTGTTGACATCTGGACTGAAGAAGTGGATGCTGCGGTGGGTGGGAAGTTGGCTGGACGATCAGGAACAAATCTGTCAGTGGTACAAAGTCCTCCGAGGAGCCAGATACTAGCAGCATCCCTCAGGGATCAGCAAAATTTCTTAAAAAGTCATGAAAAGCTGGAAATGAAGACTTTCTCAGCTATTACCTAGATTTCTTTTTCTGAACTCCTTCCAGTTTGGACTGGGACCAGTCCCAGTACAAACTGGAACCCTTTAACCCCTCTCAGTACAGACTGACCCCCCTCCAAGCAGAAACTGCGTCCATTTAACCACTCCCAGTACAGACTGGGCCCTGTCACATTATAAACTGGATCCTGTTAACCCCTCATAGTACAGAATGGACCCCATCCGAGTCCAAACTTGTTCCCTTTAACCCCTCCCAGTACAGACTGGGCCCTGTCACGTCATAAACTGCATCTCCTGACCCCCTCCCAGTACAGACTGGGCCCCCTCCCAGTACAAAGTGGATCCTTCAAACACCTCCCAGTACAGAATGGGCCCTCTCCCAGTGCAAACTGGACACATTTAATACCTGCCAGTACAGCCTGGGCCCCATCCCAGTACAAACTGGATCCCCTGGCCCCATACAAACTGGATCTCTTTAACCTTGTAGACTGGGTCTCATCCCTGTACAGACCCCTAACTGCCCCCCAGATCCCTAAGGGCCTCCCTGGACCCCTAAGTGCAACCTTGGCACCCCTAAGTGCGTCCGTTGTCCATAGCCCTCCCTCCCTTCCCTCCACTATGCCATGCCCCATGTGTCCTCTGGCCCCAGCTGCAGCCCCGCTTCTTGACCTAAACCTTGCTGTGGGCCAGCCCCACCTCCCCCAGCGCCTTCAGCCCTTGGCTGAGACTCCCCCTCACCTCATCCAGCCTTCCTTGGAGGGAAGCCTCTGCCCAGGCCTTCACCTGAGCTTGGGTGGGCTCAAGGCTTGTCCTCCTCAGCTGGTGCCGGGTGGCCATTAGATCTTTAGAAGGTCTCAAGCTCAACCTTGGGTGTTGACTGAGAAGACAACCACTCCAGTGGAGACATCAGAAATCCTGCAATAGCTTCAAGGTCAAATCCAAGAGGAAGAAGAGAGGTTGTAGGTGCTGGAGATCATCTAGTCAAAGCCCACCTTAGAGTGGAGACCACCCCTGGAGATACCCAACACACAAGCGGTGTCCCTCAGGGGTCCATGCTGGGACCAGTACTGTTGAATAAGTTTATCAAGGACATGAATAGTGCAACTGAGTGCAAGTTTTGAGATGCCACCAAGCTGAGTGGGGCAGGTGACACTCCCGAGGGACAGGATGCCATCCAGAGGGACCTGGACAAGCTTGAGAAGGGGGCCCATGTGAACCTTGTCAGGTTCAACAAGGCCAAGGGCAAGGTCCTGCATGTGGGTCAGGGCAACTTCCAGTATCAATACAGGCTGGGGGATGAAGGGATGGAGAGCAGCCCTGAGGAGAAGGACTTGAGGGCACTGGTAGATGAAAAGCTGGACATGAGCGGGCAATGTGCTCTCACAGCCCAGAAAGCCAACTGTATCCTGGGCTGCATGAAAAGAAGCGTGGCCAGCAGGTCGAGGGAGGGCATTCTGCCCCTCTACTCTGCTCTGGTGAGACCCTACATGGAGTACTGCGTCCAGCTCTGGAGTCCTCAGTACAGGAAGGACATGGACCTGTTGGAGCGGGTCCAGAAGAGGGCCACAAAAATGATCCGAGGGATGGAACACCTCTGCTATGAGGAAAGGCTGAAAGAGCTGGGGGTGTTCAGCCTGGAGAAGAGAAGGCTGATGTAGGAGGGTAGATTTAGATTGAACACAAGGAAAAATTTTTCCCAATGAGGGGAGTGAAACACTTGAACGCGTTTCCCAGAGAGGTGGTAGATGCCGCATCCTTGGAAACATTCAAGGACAGACTAGATGGGGCTCTGAGAAACCTGATCTAGTTATAGAAGTCCCTGCCCATTGCAGGGGGGTTTAACTAGATGACCACTAAAGGTCCCTTTGCACCCAAACCATTCTATGATTCTATGATTCTATGATTCTGTGAATGCTATGATGAGCACTAGAGGGGATCCTGCCTCCACCCAGGTGGAGGAAAGGGACAACCGGGTTTACTGGACTGTATGGATTTGATGGCCTGGAACAGGAGACCCGCAGGAGTGTAAGGCTCTAATGCACACGGGTACACAGTGTACCCTAATGCCATCAAGCTACAAAGGGGCAGAACCCATCTGGATTTCTGGAGAGACAGGGGGATGAACATGGGACTGTAGGAAAAGAGTGCAGGTGCCTATTTGTAACAGACGCCATGACTGAAGCAAGAGGAATCCCACCTCCTGGGGGTTTGTGGCAGGCAGGGGAGGGAGCTGAGGTCCCTTCCAGCCCCAGCACTACAAATCCAGCATGAGATGCCCCCATTGACTCAGCTGATTGCCTTCCCTCAGCGTGGCTGAAGGAGATGCCTCCCTGGCAGTGTCCAGGTGTCCTGCCTCATGATGGGCCAAGGCAGGGGGATTCTCAGACCTAACTGTGTCTGGGAGAGGAGAAAGGCCACTGCTGCAAAGAAACCTCTCTGCAGAGGTGAGAGAGGCAACATCAGTGATTCCTTCAGTCTCTTCCCAAGCAGGTTCCTGGAGAGCCGCAGGGACACCTGGAGGGAGCGCCGAGTGGGGTGGGGGGCAGAGAAAGTGACGTCTTGGGCAGGTGCCCTCCTCCGGGGCTGAGACAGGCTCCTGGGGTGGAGGGAGCTCCTGGCAAGCAGGCAGCAGTGCAGAGAGACAGCTCTGCCAAGGAGCAACTCTTCTGCCAAGCGCAGCAGGGCTCTGGGCAAAGGAGTAGGGCAGAGCGAGATTAAAGGCAGGCTGGAGTGGGAGGAGAGAGGAGAGCTGCAAGGGAAGAAACCTTTCCAGCCCTTGACACGGGAAGTCTCTTGGTGCAGGGCAATGCAGCTGCTGTTGCGGGAAGGGTCTCCGAAAGCGTTCATAGCCTCCAGGGTCTGTCAGGACGCCTCCCAGCCCAGGGGCTCATGTCAGACAAGGGGGAAGGGGCGAAGGCAGGGTGTGCATCCAGAGCTGCCCAGGACATTTCAGAGGGCACTCTTGCAGAGGAAGAGCAAGGCAGGGGATACCTTAAAGGTAAAGAGCTTTCCTGAGGCCGTGCTTCCAGTTTCCTGCTGTTTCAGGAAAAGGGGAAAAGGTGCTGCTGCATTTGGCGAGGGAGCCTGAGAGTCCTGAGCTGCCATGCTGAGAGATCAGTAGGGCTGGTAAGAGCCAAGGCAACTGCTTCCATCCACTCCTGTACCTCCAGAGAGCACCAGTATCACCTTTGCTGGCCTCAGCAGGGTTTCTCTGACCTGCTCCTTACTGCCTGCAAGCGGGGAGTACCTCTAGAGAGTTCCTGAAACTGGGAGGTTTCATCAGGTCAGAGCTGAGCAGACAGGAGTGGGTGATGGAGTCTGTGATCCCTGACAGGGAAAAACTGGAGGGCAGAGAAACAGTTCCCGGCAGGGATAGCTCCAGGCAGCAGAGACATGGGCAGAGAGCTCTAGGAAACTCCAACACAAAATGCCCTCAAGGCTGTGTGGTCCAGGGCAGGAGTTGCCTCCTCTGCAGCCAGAGCTCTGGCACAGCAGAGGGGCATCTCTCCTGACACGTGGCCGCTTCCCTCTGCAGGGCAAAGGGGCTGAGAGCGACTGCCCTGGGCTTTTGCTAAGTGGGAGTTGCTGTGCTCTGCTGGGGAAGGAGAAGGCTTTCCTGAGTGCCCGGCCGCCTCTCCTCTCCTTGCTTCCCTTAGGAGGAGAGTCACAGCGTTCTTCTTTGTTCCTCCCCCTGCTTGTGCTGCTCTTCTTCCTGCTCGTGGGGTCCCTGGCAGTAACGGTGGTGGTGTGGGGCAAGGGGTGGGGGTGTGGAGTGCCTGCTCTGGCCCTGACCTGGAGGGCGCTGCCCAGGACGTGTTTCCATGGGACCAAGGTGCCCAAGCCCTCTCTTCATTTTCCAGGCTCCAGACACTGCACTCAGTGCTTGGGCAATGAGGCACTGCTTCCCTTAGCAGACAGCACCTTAAGACACCTGATTATGCTGGGCAGGGAGTCCTGTGGAGCTGTCAGCATCCCTCCAGAAGGACACAGCTCTCCCGCAGGACCTAGGAGATGTCTGAGAGCACCCGATCTGCCCATGCCAATCAGCATCCTTGCCCTGTCCTCTTCCTCATACTCCGCAGAGCTGTGCTGGAAAGGAGAGGTGTTTTGAACTCTGCACCTGGAACAGGACCCCTCTGCTCCCAGGACACTCCAGTGTCTTTTGCAGAGCAACGTCTGGGTGCAGTCGTCCTGCAGCTGAGAGCGGTGCAAGCCCAGAGCAGCTGGGCACCAGGCTGATGGACAGAGCAGCCCTCCTGGATGGGAGCACTGATGGAGGTTTGCACTGAGAGCAATGGGGAATGTGACCCTTTCCAAGACCATTTCCCAAGTGGGATGGGGGTGTCTGCATACTAAAACACAGTGTAATGGGACACATTTGCTGCACCTCATCTCCCACCTTCCTCTGAGGAAGAAAGCGTCCTTCTGGCCTTTTTGCCCTCCGCTCTAGTGCAGCACAGGGAACTCCTCCCCAGGAAGCCTCCCTCCAAACACCCTGGGCTGTTGCTGCCTCCATGGGTCATTGCTGGAAAGCAGGGCTGACCCTTCCGGAGCCCCTGGGGAGAGGGCACGGCTCTGCACAGCACACTCAGCCAGCACAAACCTGAGCTGAAGCCTCGGAGCTGCATATCAACCCCCCCCGAGGGAAGAAAAGCACGCTTAGGTATTGCACAATGAATGAATGAAATTTTGCTCAGGGAAGCTTCTCTGATTTTTTCTGTTTTATCTCCTTTGGCAGTTTCCATGCCCAGAAGCAGCAGATGTCCAATGGCAGCTCCACAAACAAGTTCCTCCTCCTGGCATTCACAGACACGCAGGAGCTGCAGCTCCTGACCTTCTGGCTCTTCCTGGCCATCTACCTGGCTGCCCTCCTGGGCAACGGCCTCATCATCACTGCCATAGCTTGGGACTACCGCCTCCACACCCCCATGTACTTCTTCCTCCTCAACCTCTCCCTCCTCGACCTGGCCTCCATCTCCACCACTCTCCCCAAGTCCATGGCCAATGCCCTGTGGGACACCAGGGCCATTTCCTACCAAGGGTGTGCTGCCCAGCTCTTTTTCTTTCTCTTCTTCATTGGAGGAGAATATTGTATTCTCACTGTCATGGCCTATGACCGCTACGTGGCCATCTGCAAACCCCTGCACTACGGGACCCTGCTGGGCAGCAGAGCTTGTGTCCACATGGCAGCAGCTGCCTGGGGCACTGGGTTTCTCAATGCTGTCTTGCACACTGCCAATACATTCTCACTGCCACTCTGCCAAGGCAATGCTGTGGACCAGTTCTTCTGTGAAATCCCCCAGATCCTCAAGCTCTCCTGCTCAGATGCCTACCTCAGGGAAGTGGGGCTTCTTGTGGTTAGTGTCTGTTTAACATTTGGTTGTTTTGTTTTCCTTGTGGCATCCTATGTGCAGATCTTCAGGGCCGTGCTGAGGATCCCCTCTGAGCAGGGGCGCCGCAAATCCTTTTCCACGTGCCTCCCTCACCTAGTCATGGTTTCCCTTTTCCTCAGCACTGTAATGTTTGCCCACTTGAAGCCCCCCTCCATCTCCTCCTCATCCCTGGATCTGGTGGTGGCAGTGCTGTACAGTGTGGTGCCTCCAGCAGCAAATCCTGTCATCTACAGCATGAGGAACAAGGAGATCAAGGAGGCCCTGCGGAAACCGTTTGAACATATACTTCTGCAGCATCAATAAGGTGTCCATCATTCTCAGGAAAACCTCGGATGTTCTTTTGATCTTCTCTGTCCTGTTTTCTCTTTGTTTTTTATACTTCATACAGGACTTCCACATAAATAATATTATCCATATGCCTGCCAGTGTTTTCCGACCTAAAAGACATCATGTGCCTATGGAGCCAGCCTCCCTGGGCAGGTAAACACAATAAAGAATCCAGCAGCAAATTATTTGCCTCTCCTCCAATCTCTTACATCTCCTCTGGAGCTGCGGGTGCAGCCCTAGCATACAGGAGGGGTCAAGGAGCCGTGAGCCCAGCTGCCACATGGAGAAGCAGGCACTTGTGGACCTCAGGGCTGCCCCTTGCTGCCTCAGTGGACAGATCCTTTCTGCCACCTTCACACCACGGCTGCTGCTTCCCTGGAGGCGTGGCCATGGACAACATCAGGACCTGCTCTTTTCAGAGTAGCACTGCCAGCTCAGGGCCCTGTAGAGAGCACGGGGTGGGAACCAAGACAGGCTGGCCAGGCCAGCCTGGACATGCCCACCTGGGGAAAGGGATGTCCAGGGAGAAGAGCAAGGGATCATTTCTGTGCCTGCAGGGAGGAATCCATGAGAAAGAGAAACCAGGACTCTTGTGCTGGCCTGGGGAGAGGGGCTGGCACTGAGCTGGCAGAGGCAGTCTGTGGTGGGGAGCTCCAGGACCCCAGACCAGGAGTTCTTCGGCTTCACTAACCTCCGTTTCCTCATGCCATGGTGAGCCTCCAGCCCTGGGGCTGATGGGGAGGCTGACCCTTCTCTGCCCCCCAGCAGCTGCTGTGCCCTTCAGAGGGGCTGGGGCTGTGGGGTGGGTGCCCAGAGCTCTGCAGCACCCTGCGGTGGGCACTGCCATGGGGCCAGCCCAGGCTGGGCTGCTCTGCTGGGCTGGGCTGGGGAGAGGGCAGGGGAGGTGGGGAGAGCTGGGGAGGGGCTGGGCTGGGCTGGGCTGGGCTGGGAAGTGCCCGGGAGAGGACAGCGCCAATATTAGCTGAGCTGTGTGGCCATGTATCGTGGTATAACCGCAGCTGGCAACTAAGCACCACGCAGCCGCTTGCTCACTCCCCCCTTGGTGGGATGGGGGAGAGAATCAGGAGGGTAAAAGGGAGAAAACTCCTGGGTTGAGATAAGAACAGTTTAATAATTGAAGTAAAATAAAATAGAAGAGTTAAATAGTCAAAGCAAAAGCCTTGCACGCAAACAAAGCAAAGCAAGGAATTCATTCACTCCTTCCCATCGGCAGGCAGGTGCTCAGCCATCTCCAGGAATGCAGGGCTTCATCACATGTGACGATTACTTGGGAAGACAGACACCATCGCGCCCAATGTCCCCCCCTTCCTTCTTCTTCCCCCAGCTTATATACTGAGCATGACGTCATATGGTATGGAATAGCCCTTTGGCCAGTCTGAGCCCCACTGAGGGCCATTACTGACAAAGCCTCCTCATGGACTTGTCAGAGCAGATAACTGGAGGCTGTGATTACAGGTAGGCAAAGGCACTGTGCAGGTGGCTCTGATGTAAGTCAAGCCTTGGTTGACTTGATGAAGCAGAAAGGCCAAGTGCTGACCTCCAGCCTGTGGGAAGGGAGATCCTGTCCCTCACAGAGCTCAGGGCTCTTCCTGGGGCAGGGTGATGTGGGATGTGCAATGCTTAGTGAAGGACAAGAATATGGCAGTGGCCGGCCTTCCCAGGGGCTGCAAGGAGACAATAAGGCCCCAGTGCCATGAGAGCAACCTGTCTCCTCGTAGACATCGGTAGCACAGACAGCTGCCATGGCCAAGGGGACAAAGACCTCAAGCACATGCAGGCAGGATCCAAGCTTTTTGGGAAGGGAAGGAAAGGAGAGGGAGCTGCCCTTTACCTGAGAGGTCAGCAGGAATGCATGGAGCTCTGCCTTGGGATGGGTCAGGATTAGCAGGCAGACCAGCATCGCTGATGTTGTGCCTGGTACAGAGCACCTGAGCAGGAAGCACCAGAGGAGGCCTTCTTGAGGCAACAGGCAGAAACCTCACACTCACAGCCCTGGTCCTCATGAGGACTTGAACCACCCTGATATTTGCTGGAAGGACAACAGGGCAGGACACAAGCAATCCAGGCAGTTTCTGGAGACCATCAACGATAACTTCCCAAGAATGCAGAGAATGGGCTTGGAAAGCCAAAGCCCACCTAAAGTTGCATCTGTGGAGGAATTTGAAGAACAAGAGCAGCTTCTACAGTGACATCAGCAGCAAAAGGAAGGCTGGGAAAAAACACGGGCCTGCTGCTAAATGGGGCTGGGGCTGTAGTGACAGAGGATGCAGAAAGGACCAAGGCACCCAGTGCCTTCTTGGTGAGACCGGCCTTCAGGAATCCCAGGCCCCTGCGACCAGAGGGCAAGTCTGGTGGAGGAGGATCAGGTTAGGGAACCTTTAGACAAACCAGATAGAAACAAGGCAATGGGAGCTGACAAGATGTGCTTATGAGGGCTTAGCGATGTGGCCAATGTCATTGTGAAGCCACTCTTGGTCACCTTTGAAAGGTCCCATGGCTTTTGGGTGAGACTTGTGAGGACTGGAAGAAAGCGTATGTCACTCCTGTCTTCAAGGAGGACGAGCAGGAGGAGCTGTGGAGCTGCTCAGCCAGGCTCCCATAACACCCTCCTAGACCAAGAATGGACTAGAGAAGTGGAAAGTGAGGGGAATGGCAAACTGCCTGACTTGCTGGGCTCACGGCTTTTGTGACCAGCAACACAAACTCCAGCGGGAGGCAAGTCCCTCATGGTGTTCCCCAGGGTCCAATATTAGGGCCAATACTGTTTCATCTCTTACTGGTCTGGAGGATGAGACCGAGTGCACCCTCAGGGAGTTAACAGATGACAGGATACTGGGAGGAGTGGCTGATAAACCAGAGGGTTGCACTGGGATTCTGAGGGACCTCAACAGGCTGGAGAAGTGGTTCAGAGGAGGTCCTCATGAAATTCCACAAAGGGAAGAGCAAGGTCCTTTACAGAATAGGACCTGCAGGTCCTGGTGGGCAAGAAGTGTGACATCAGCCAGCAATGTGCCAGCAATGTGCATAGAAGGCAATCAGCATCCTTGGCTGCATTAGGAAGGGCAGCAGGCAGAGGCAGGTGATCCCTCCCCCTCTCCTCAGCACTGGTGAGGCAATACCTGGAGTGCTGGGTCCAGTCCTGGGCTCCTCAGTGCAATGAAATTGAGAACTTGCAGAAACAAGTCTGGCTTTGGGCCGTGAAGATGACTGAGGACCAGAGCATCTTTCACATGAAGAGAGGCTGAGAGAGCTGGGACTGTTCAGCCTAGAGAAGAGAAGGCTCGGGGGGAATCTCATTAAAGTGTAAAAAAACCTGATGGGAGGGAGTGAAGAAGAGGGATCCAGACTCTTCTCAGTGGTACCCAGTGACAGAAAAAAAAGATGAAACCCCATGAAATTCCATCTGAACACAAGACAACACTTGTTTAAAATGTGAGGGAGGTCAAACACTGGATCAGGTTTCCCAGAGAGTCTCCATCCCTGGAAATATTCACAACCCAGCTGGACCCAATGGCTTTTGGCAACCTGCCCTAGCTGACCCTGCTTTGAGCAAGGCTGCTGGACTAGGTGACCTCCAGAGATCCTTTACATCCCCAACTATTTTGTGATTCTCTGGGTCTGTAATGCCTGGCAGGGTTTCTGAGAACTTTTCTGTAGTATCCTCACACCAACGGGACTCCTGGTGTCCCTTGGAGCAGAGCCTCCTCCTGAGGATGATCTCCCTCACCTTGTAACCCTGAGGACAGGGTGAAACAGTGATTATAAATGGCAGCAATGCCTCAACATGCAGCAGTGTCCCCTACCCCTGAGTCCATGTCCAGCCCCTTCTTCCTTCAGGATTTGAGTCGGAAGGGACACCTGAAGGTCTGCTCTGAGCAGGGAGAAGTTTATGGTTAGATCAGGGAGGTCAGTGCTTTCTCCAGCTGAGTTTTGAAAACCTCTGTGCCCCTGATCCACTCTTTATCAACTATCGTGGTGATATATGTGTATATAGACGTTTAAAAAACTCTCTCTATATATGTGTGCGTATGAGTATATAGATGTATTTTTTTTTTCTTCACGTAACCTGATAAGAAATTCCCCTTACTGCTGCTTGTCTTTATGGTCTCTTGTCCCTTCCTTCCCTTCATGATCCCCAGCCAGATCATCACACGTACTCAGACCAAGGGGAATCACAACCTCCTCTCCAAGCACAGCCTCGCTGGGACCCTCTGGAACCATGCAGGCAGGCTGGGGTGGCCAGATCCAAGCAGAGACATGCCCTACAGAAGGACTGTGGTAGTGAATGGGAGCTGGTGCTGGGGCAGAGCAAGGGGCCATGGAGGACATCAGACATGACCTCCAGCAGCTCCTCTTCAACCAAGGCAGGGAGTAATGCACCCAGTGGTGCTCCTGAGAGAGGATGGTGACACAGGGAAAGAGGCACCAGGGGCTGCGGTGCAGGGAACTGATGCTTGCCTCCGTGTCTTGGGCCTCCTGGAAGCGGTGACAGGGGCTGCACCCCCAAGGCACCCCCAAGCCTGCGAGCAGCAGTGAGTGCTCTCCTGACTGTGGGGAGCTGCTCTGGCTTCAGAGAGTCTGCTGGCAGAGCTGGAGCTGTTAGAGCTCACCCTCCCCCTCCAGTACTATGACTGGGGTGACAGCCCTGCCTGTTTGAGGGTCATTGTGAGGGTCATTTGGGGTCCTGGCAGTGTGGGAGCTTCCTGGAGCATCATGGCTCTTGTTCTCATTCCCATCCCTGTACCAGCACAGCTCTGCTGCCACACAGCCCAACTGTGCAGGCATCAATGGGGCAGGGTGCATTCGGGGGTGGGCAAACATCCCCCTGGTACGGTCTGCCCAATAGACCTCAGCGCCACATCCCTCTGCAGCCCTCCTGCTTTGGCAGCCCTCCCCAGCACTCGCCCCTGCCCAGACTTGGCTGTGTCCCGTGCAGGGGTTTGTAGACAGGGGTCTGCCAGGGTCTGGGCATGTGTGAGTTGTGGAAGGGCTGGATGTTCTCCCAGTGTAGGCGGAGCTGGTCACATTTAAATGATCAGCCCACACCTGGACCATGGTGAATGGCCAGGGCTGGAAAACACAAAGGGTCAGGATTGGGGGTGACTTCAGGGCCAGCATATGGGCTGGGGGAGACTGTCTCAAGGGCATGTGCTGGGCACAGGGACTGAGGGACAACAGCAAACTCACGGGGTCATGCTTCCTTCAGCGCAAGCCCTGACAAAGATTCCCAGCCTCCCTTTCAATGCCACGCTTCAGGAGGAACCATGGCACTAAGGGGTGGGGAGTGAGGGATGCCAATTCTGCTTCATCCACTTCCCAGACCTCATGGAGCACCACGACAGAAAGGACTTCTGGCTCTGCGCTGTGAGCATGCTTTAGGGTAACCACAGTCTGGGCACTGCTGCTGATGAGCGCAATGCCAGAATTTGTCTCCCCCAGGCAATTTCCAGCCCACATCAGCTGCCACCCGAATTTTCCCCACCTCTCCTCTGATGCAGCTGGATGTTTCCTGGCCCCCTCCCCATGCTCCCTGCAGGGCCTTGACCTGGATGGGGATCGCTACCGCTAATCTGCCTCCCTGGGGGTCTCTGGATGTGGCAGGTGCTTGAAGGGACTGTGGTGCTTTTCCAATGGCAGTAGCTGTGTTCATTAGGGCCCGAGGGTGACAAGAATCACTCTCCAGTCTTCCTTTTTTGTACCTGCTTGGTGTCCACTGCCTCCCCTGGGACTGCAGAGTCCTCGTTTCCCTACAGATCCCTGGGTTTAGCACTTTCCCTTTGGGCAACTCCATTGTGGGGGACCTCTCACTTTGTGGGGCTCATGTCACTGCCCACCCCAAGCGCACGCTGTCCATGGAGATGCCCCAGGCTCCCCACGCAACTCCAGACTCCCATCCTTAAGGACATCGCCTGCCAAATCTGGAAGCCCTGGGATGTATCCCCCACGTGGGACAGCCCTGCATATGTACCTCGGTGACCATCCACCATCTCCACTGTAACTAGAAACTTGAATCCAAACCTTGCTCTCTATCAGGTCACAACATGACATTGAGCTCTTTGCTCCTGAGTCCAGGGAGCAACAGGCGCTTTTGGGGTGCAGTTGCTCATGACCACTCTTGGCAACAGCTTTGGAAGAGAAGTCGAGGCTTCAGGCACTGCACTGGGGAGAAGCCATTTATTAAAGAGCTGCTATGAGAGAGTCAGCACTGACCCAGTGGTAGACATACATAAATACATGCTACCGGCAAGACAGAAAAAGCTCAATGAAGCCATAATTACAGTGAAAATGATAATGATGATAATGATAATTATGCTTATAAACATAGTGATGCTAACGCTAATAGGAAACCTCACAAAGTGAAGTCCTGGAATGCTTTACCATGGGAGTTATTTGTGGAGACAGAAGGGAAGTTTATGCCTCCAGAAAAAAGCCCTTGAAATCACTTTCCTCAAGACATCTTTAAGCTCCTGGTTCCTCATGCTGTAGATGAGGGGGTTCACTGCTGGAGGCACCACAGAGTACAGAACTGTCACCACCAGATCCAGGGATGGGGAGGAGATGGAGGGGGGCTTCAGGTGGGCAAAAATGGCAGTGCTGAGAAACAGGGAGACCACGGCCAGGTGAGGGAGGCATGTGGAAAAGGCTTTCTGGCGTCCCTGCTCAGAGGGGATCCTCAGCACGGCCCTGAAGATCTGCACATAGGACACCACAAGGAAAACAAAACACCCAAAGGCTAAACAGGCACTAACCACAAGGACCCCAACTTCCCTGAGGTCGGCATCTGAGCAGGAGAGCTTGAGGATCTCAGGGATTTCACAGAAGAACTGGTCCAGGACATTGCCTCGGCAGAGGGGTAGGGAAAATGTATTGGCAGTGTGCAGGAGAGCATGGAGAAACCCAGTGCCCCAGGCATCTGCTGCCATGTGGACACAAGCTCTGCTGCCCAGCAGAGTCCCATAGTGCAGGGGTTTGCAGATGGCCACATAGCGGTCATAAGACATGACGGTTAGGAGAGAATATTCTGCTGAGATCAAGAAGACCAAAAAAAAGAGCTGTGCAGCACATCCCAAGTAGGAGATGGCCCTGGTGTCCCACAGGGAATTGGCCATGGCTTTGGGGAGAGTAGTGGAGATGGAGCCCAGGTCGAGGAGAGAGAGTTTGAGGAGGAAGAAGTACATGGGGGTGTGGAGGCGGTGGTCACAGGCTATGGCAGTGATGATGAGGCCGTTGCCCAGGAGGGCAGCCAGGTAGATGGCCAGGAAGAGCCAGAAGTGCAAGAGCTGCAGCTCCCGCGTGTCTGCGAATGCCAGGAGGAGGAACTGGGTGATGGAGCTGCCGTTGGACATTTGCTTCCTCTGGGTATTGGGCACTGTCCAAAAAGGAATAGACAGCGACAAGTTAGGAGAATCTTCTCTCGAAAATCCCATGCCATTTCTCAGTGAAATCCCCCTCCCTGAGCTGAATGAGGAACGAGTCAGCTCAGTCCCCAGTCCTGTCAACTGAATGACATGGTGCCTCACAGTTGTAAATACAGCTTGGGCACCTAGTTCCCATAAAGACACCTCCATTGAAGGACCCCCAGTCCTGGTTAGAAGAGAAGCTGACCTGCAGCCCCACCTCAACCCCAGAGAACAAGAGCATCACTGACAGGGAGGGAATCAAGGAAGGATACTGCTACGCTCCAAAAAAAAAAAAACGAAGCAAGGAGAGGAAGGCAGAGAGGCATGCAGGGAAACCTTCTCCATACCTAGCTGTGCTCTCCACCTCACAGACACAAGCACACATCAATATTAATTGTAGGACCCGTGTGCTTCTTTTCGGGAGGTCCAGCTGTGGAGGAGGTAACTCATGCCCTGGACCCTGGGGCCATAGGGACAGAGGCTCTTCTGGGTGGGAGAGGAGACCAGGGAGTTGCTCCAGGGAAGGCGTCTGCAGTGCAGGGGATGGCAAAGAGGTGCCTGAATCCCCACCTTCCCATGGCACTTCTGGGAGTAGATGCCTTTCACTCCCTGCCCACGTCTCTGGTGCCTGGAGCTGTCCCTGCCAGGGGCTGGTTCTCTGTCCCCACATCTCCTCCCTGTCCCTGCTCAAACAGCCAGTCCCCCCCACTGTGTGCTCAGCTCTGCCCTGCAGACCGCTCCTGGCAGCAGGGCACTGTCCACGGGCATCTCTGTGCCTGCAGGGGCTGAGGAGCAGCTCAGACAAGTGCTAATGAGAACTGGGGTCTCCATGCCTTTTCCACAAGGCAGAAGGAAATTCCCATCTCCCACTGCCCACCCAGCCACCTTCTCCTTCAGGTAAATGCTTCCTCAATGTCCTTCTTCAAAAGGACCCTCTGCAAATGTCCTGGGGATGATCTGGAGCTGTGAGCAGCCCTGGCCCATGCAGCACCCTC
Organism: Nipponia nippon; assembly: GCF_047370975.1. Taxonomy (NCBI): domain Eukaryota; kingdom Metazoa; phylum Chordata; class Aves; order Pelecaniformes; family Threskiornithidae; genus Nipponia; species Nipponia nippon. The sequence continues at coordinate 58,940 of NW_028262392.1, read as the reverse complement.
TCAACAGCAGAACCTGACGAGGGTTGCTGCTTCCACCCACAGCTTCTCCCTAAATTGCTGTGGGGAGCTCCCTGGGCAGGCTGAGAGCTGACCCTGGCAGGCGGCAGGGTCCCTGCCCCAGCACAGAATCACTGCTCTGGAGGACACCCCTCTCCATTGCACCAACCATGGGATGTGCCAGCTCTAGGAGATCCCTCCAGAATACTCAAGTGCATTGCCCTGCAGCCAGAGCCTTACCGTGTCAAGGGCTGTGGAGATTTCTGCTCCCGTGAGCTCTGTGCACGTTCCCACTCACGTCTGCCTTTAACCTCTCTCTGCCTCGCTCCTCACCCCTCGGTGCCTGCAGGCAGTGCCCTCAGCCCTGCTGCGCTTTGCAGAGGAGCTGCTCCTGGGCAGAGCTGTCTCTCTGCAGGGCTGCCCACTTGCCAGGAGCTCCCTCCAGCCCAGGAGCCCAGCCCAGCTCAGCAGCAGAGGCCCAGCCCAAGGCAGCACTTTCTCTGCCCCTCTGGGCTCCCTCCAGGTGTCCCTGGGGCTCCAGGGGAACCTGCTGTGAAACAGGCTGAAGGAATCACTCATGTTCCCCCTCTCAGCTGGGGAGAGACACTTCTTTCCAGCTGTGTCATTTCTGTCAGAGTTAGGTCTAAGAATTGCCTTTTTTTGTTCGGGTATGAGACCAGTCACCCAGACAGGGACAGGGCAGCTGCTCACTTTAATGGCCAAATACCGGCCTGTGGTGCTACCCCAGATGCCAAAGCTGCCCAGCACAAGGGCATCTGACGAGGGCGTCTTAGGACCTATCGGACAGCAATCCCCGTTCAGAGCTGGTCACTAACAGACACCTCTAATGGCATCTCAGACAGATTTGGGGCTTAGGAGCAAGCTACTGAATGCCACCACTGCAGGGAAGCAGTGCCTGTCCCACGTCTAGCCGTTAGATGCATGGGGCAGTGCATGAGTACGAGGCACACCACAGCAGGGTCTCCACTCATGTGCCAACACTTTCAAATGCTGCTGATGCTTCTTACCCCCATCCTTTGTTCACCTCCTTGATGGTACAATCAAGGAACAGGTGAATGATTTTCACAGCGTGCCTGGATAACAGGATGTCCACAGTCAAGGATATTTTCAGCAGCAATCTGCCCTTCTTGGCGATCAGCTTCACCTCCACCACAGCCTCTCTGGGCTGCGGTGACATTGCAGACAGCAAAGCCCTCTCCTGCCAGGGCCGCACAGTCCAAACCTGTTTCTCTCTGGCATTGGGGAGCACAGGGTTTGCTCACCTTGTGGGCCCCTCATTTCATCCTCACATTGCCATCTGCCATCCACGCCAGCATGTCTCTGCTCTGAAGCAAAGTCTTTGCTTGCACAGGATCTTGGGCGCAAGATCTGTGACAAGTCTGAGGTTGGCCCTGGTGGCACCAAGCTGAGGGGCTGCAGCCCAAATGTGCACCAATGGCCTCAGCCTGGGGCACAGACAGGAGGAGCTGGAGCGCTGTGTGCTGTCACAGAGCTGTGACATTGATGTAAATACCTGCTGAGGTGTGGTGGGGCAGGTCAGAAACCTTAAGGTTCTGTGATGCATGGATAGAGGCTGTTCAGAGGAGAGAGGTGGGGAAGATCAGGAGGGGGATGCCCTCAGTGGGAGGGAGCTGCCTGGATGGATGGAGGTCCTCTATGGGATGGGCAGCAGATTGGGTGAGCTCTCGTGGGTGGCGGTCACAGGAGAGACCAGTTAGGGAGACATTGTGGTAGGAGCTAAATAGCTGGAAGCAGGTGAGGAATAGGACAAAGTCTTACTTAAGCAATGGGAGGAAGTCCATTGACCCCACATCACCCCTAGGGACGCTAATCACCCTGACGCTCACGAGAAGGCGAAACTGCAGCGTGCAAACAGTCCCAGAGGTTTCTTCTGGTTCCTGGGGCCAGCTTCTTAGCCCAGCTGCCAGATGGGCCAACATTGGTGATGCTCACCTGGATCTGGTACTTGCAAACAGGGAAAAGTGGATCAGGGATGTGAAATCCAGTGTCAGTCTGACCTGAGCTACGCTGTGGGCATACTGGTCTCCAGCCACAGCCATGGGCACAGCCATGCCTGGCCATGGACCTCGTTGAGTCTGACTCGCAGACTCACTTCCCAGCTTGAGCCATTATGGATGCACAATGGCACAACACCCTGTCCCTCCAAGTGCCAGGCTCCGGCCGATACACAAAGGCCCAGCACAGCCATGGCACTGCAGTGCTTGTAGAACCAGGCCCTGGAGGTGCTCACCAGGCCAGGGCCAAAGGTGGGCAGCTGGAGGGGAGTCCCTTGAACGCTTTCAAACAATCAAGGTTTGTAGCAAAATTAACCTGAATTACACCTGTGAAATTCAGCCGTATACGGACTGAAAAAGACCTCCTCTCTCCTTCTTCTTCTTTTCTTCTCATCACTTGGCTATATTTCAGAGGTGAGCAAATTGAAGAAGGTGATGCTTCTGGGTGCCAATGAGTGAAAGCGGGGAAGTGAGGCAACACACGCAAAATGATGGAAAAGTTTTGCTAGTTCAAAGCTCTTCTCTTCAGATCCTATCTCTGAAGCCTGAAATCCGCAGCAGAGAACCTTCCTTTCCGCAATTAAGTTGAGATTCCCCCAGCTGTCTTGGCTGTGTCCCCTCCCAACTTCTTGCCCACTCCCAGCCTACTCACTGGCAGGGCAGACTGGGAAACAGAAAAGGCCTTGACCCAGTGTCAGCACAGTTCAGCAATCGCTAAACCATCGTTGTGTTATCAATCTGTTTTCATCACAAATCCAAACCATAAAACCATACGAGCTGCTATGATTAAAATTAACTCTATCCCAACCAAAACCAGTGGAGGACCAAAAGGGGAGGTGTTCCCAATACCTGTCTTCAGGGAGCTGGTCAAATGCCTTGTCTCTGATTCTCTAACCGTGGCTTAGATGCCTGGCTCCTCTTTAGAGCCTTTTCATGAATACCAACATTTAGGGAGCAACCTGGTCTGACCTCAGAGCTGGCCTTGCTTGGAGCTGCACAATGGACTAGAGATCGCTTGAGCTGCTTTCTTCTCTGAATCTTCCCCTGAGCCTGATAGAGACACCCTCACCTTCAACTGAATCCCTTCTTCTAGGGCATACTGCAAGGCACAGGCTGCTGGTGGAAGTGTGGGTAGGAAAGGGAGTGCTGGGGGTCTCCAGCCTGGCCTCCTGCCCAAAGGGTAACTACCACCAACCCCGTGGTCAGGCTGGTGGCACTTTTGGGAGCTGAGACCTGAAAACCTCCCAGGGTGGGGATCACAGAGGCACTCTGGGTGTCCTGCTGCAGTGCAGCACCACACTCCTAGGTTTTTTATTACTTTTCCTGTTGCCCTGTGTGAATCTCCCAAGAGGCAGTTTGCGGCTGTTGCCCATGCCATACAATTTCTGACAGCACAAGAGAGGTTTTTTCCATCATCTCTCTAGGCAGACGTAGGATGCTGTTGGGTTTTCCTCAGCACGCCCTTCAGCAGCAGGCTCAAGAGGCTCCGTTCCCTCACTGTCTCCACACAGCTCATGTAATTAGGCCCCTAACACCATCCCTGCTGCCCTTGTCTCGATCCTCTACAGCTTCTGCCCATTTCTCCAGAACTGGGAGACCACTGGCTTGTATGGCATCCATTGTCATGCCCCGGCCCTTTTGCTCAGGGCCACTCCTCACCAGGTCAGGTTGCAGCCCACACTGCTGCAGGGTTATTCTGTCCTTGGTGCACAGCTTGTCCCTTCTCCTTGATCTTCAGGAGGGTTTTGGGGGTTTTTTTGGCCAAATCCCCAAGTGTGCCTGGGTCCCTCTGGACTGGAGCTCTCTTGTGCCAGCATTTATGGTATGTTTGCAGATGGCTCATCCTCATTTGTGCTTCTACCAGGGTAACAGCACGAGGCATTGCAGGACACTACAGGTAGAGAAAAAGCAGGACTTGTTTACTGGAATGGCTGCCCAAGGTAGAAAGCATCACAAAACCCACATCAGAAACAACAAAGGAGGGCACAAACCCAGAAGAGGCTAGCCAATGCAGAAAGGGCTAACAGGGTAGGCGGTTCTTTACAGGGAGTATGAGGATGGTAAAAAAGATGAACTTGAGAGGAGGGCAAGAGGCAACCAGGACATGAAAGGTGAAGCAAAGGATGGGATCAGGGCTGTCTGGGGGTACCTGTGAGGCAGCCCTGTCCCGGATGGGAATGACTTCCACAGTCAGGGAGACCCTGAGTGCATTCCTTAACATTGACAACATGAAGGAGAAGGAACAACAGCATCGTTCAGGCTGGAAGGGAATTTGGGTGGTGTCTAGACTAACTTGCTGCTCCAAGCAGGGTCACACCAGGTTACTGAGGGGTTTCGTCCATTTGGGTGTTGAGAAGTTGCAGGGATGGAGCCAGAGCACAGCCTGGGAAACAACTTCCAGTGCTTGACTGTCCTCCTGTTGCAAAAGTTGCTCCCCATAGCTAACCTGACTCTCTCTTGTCTCAGCCCATTGCCTCTTGTCCTCCTGTCTTGCACCCCAGTGATGAGCCTGACTGTCTTCTTGAAACATCCCTGTATCACCATAGGCAATGCCTCTCTTGCATTGTGTGGGGTCAAACCCTGAGAAAGTATTCTGCATGTGGCCTAACAAGTGCTGAGCAGAGGCGGAGAATCACTTCCCCTGCCTGTGCTCCTGCTCATACAGCCCAGGAGGCTCTTGGCCTTCCTTGCCGATAGCTCTTCTTTGGCCTAATGTAACCCAGGGACCACCAGAGCATTTAACACAGAGCTGCAACCCAGCCAGCAGCCCCGAGCCTATGCCACTGCAGGGGCTTAGTCCACTCCAGGACAGGCCTTTGGATCTGTCCTTGCTGGACACCATGAGGCTCCTGTTGGTCCATTCCTCCTGCCTGTCTGTATCCTTTGGGATGGCAGCCGTGCCCTCCAGTGTCTCAGCTACTCCCCTTGCCTTGGTGTCACCTGCAAACTCTATGAGAAAGCATTCTTTCATCTCCTCCAGATCAGGAAAACCATGTGAAAGAGGGCAGGTTGCAGGACAGACCCCTGCCGGACTCTGCAGTGAGAGGCCTTCAGGCAGAGTATCACCCATTTACCGTGGCCCTCCGAGCCCAAACATGCAATCAGTTTTTGATCCATCTACTTACCCACCCAGACAGACCATAATATCATAACACAGATGAAAGCATATCCTGGGGCATAGTGGTAAAAACCTTGCTTAAGTCCAGGTAAATGGCATCCACTGCTCTCCCCTCACCCAGAAATACAACCCTTTCATCTCAGAAAGCAGCACAGATGGTCAGGCATGATCTCCCTGAGTAAATCCAGTCACCTTCTCTTTCAGAAACCCAGAAATGGGAACCAAGAGGACACGCTCTGGGACACACGCCTCAACCAAAGGAGGGTGAACAGCCTGTAGTTCCCCAGCTCATCCTTAGGGCCTTTTTGAAAGATGCATGCAATGTTTGCTTTTTGCAAGTCCTCGGGGAGTTCCCCTGATGACGTGCCCAAAGTGACACAGAGCAGTGTCACTGTGACTTTCTGCCTGCTCTCTCAGCACCCTTGGATGGAGTCCCTCCAGTCCCATGGACAGGTAAAGAGTTGAGTTTGCTCAAGTGACCCCTGCCTTGATCCCCACCCGCTGCTCGTTGTTCTCCATGAGTTCTGCCTCGAGGCAAAAAGGCCTGGGAGACCTTGCTGACGAAGACTGAGCCAAAGGCCAGATATTGTATCTCAGACCTGTCTACACCTGCTCTTGCTAAATTCTGCAGTGGCCCCACAGAGTCTGTTTTTTTCCCTCTTTAACTGTAACTTCAGTAGGAACAGCTCATCTTGGTGCCACTGAATTCCCTTATGAGAGTCCACTGAATATCCGCATGGACCACGGCTGTGCTTGCAGGAGGCTGTCCTTAAAGACCAGCTGTGCTGAGCTCTGCTGCCTATCGGTCCTCCTGCTCATGAGATCTCTCCTGAAGGTCCCCAGGACAGGCCACAGTCTGCCCCTCTGAGGTCCCAACAGCCCATATACGCGATGGCTTTTCTTCACAGCAGAGATGTGCTTGGAGTATATGGTAGATGGATCATATGGTAAATAATGATATGAGATGTAGACGTAGATGCTGAGGTAGCTGACAGGAGGTGCCTGCAGAGTGAGCAAAGCCTGCTCTCACCAGTGCCAGAGATAAGCAGAGCAGGGCTGTGCAGCTCTGAAAGGAGACCACAAGACATTACAGTCAGTGTAGATCTAGGAAATACAGCTGAGGGAGAAGAGAAAGAGAGAGGCTTAGCCTTTGCTATGGCAGATGCCTCAGTTTGGTCAGAGGAATATCTCTGTGGGCTGCCCTGAACATACTGACCACGGACAGCATTCTTTGTACTAAATGTCAGCATCTGCTGTCATTTCAGTTGGCCAAAGGAATTCCCCAATGGCCTCCAGGATGATGCCCCCAGACACCACCCTGTCCCTCACAATTGCTTCATTACAGCTTGCAGTCACCTGCACAGGCCTTGGACCATCTGTGGCACCTCAAATGGCACCAGGTGTTTCCACCTGAGCGATCCACTCCTGGCCTCCATCTCCATTAACCAGCGTGGCAGCTTAAACAAAGAGCTCACACCTATTTTGTGCATTCTGAGCTGAGCCAAGAGGAATCCCAGCTCATGTGGGTCTGTGGGGTGCATGGGACAAGCTGAATGCCCCTCCAGCTTCAGGGCTACTGCTGAGAGCTGAGATGCCTGCACTGACTCAGTGTCATGCTTTAGCCCCAGGCAGCAACTAAGCACCACACAGCCGCTCGCTCACTGCCCCCCAGCAGGATGGGGGAGAGAATCGGAAGAGCAAAACTGAGAAAACTCTTGGGTTGAGATAAAGACAGTTGAATAGGGAAAGCAAGAGCTGTGCACGCAAGCAAAGCAAAGCAAGGAATTCATTCACTACTTCCCATTGGCAGGCAGGTGTTCAGCCATCTCCAGGAAAGCAGGGCTCCATCACATGTAACCATTATTTGGGAAGACATATGCCGTAACTCAAAACATCCCCCCAATTATTCTTCTTCCCCCAGCTTTATACACTGAGCATGACGTCATATGGTGTGGCATAGCCCTTTGGCCAGTTGGGGTCAGCTGTCCCGGCTGTGTCCCCTCCCAGATTCTTGTGCAACCTCAGCCCACTGACTGGTGGGGTGGTGTGAGAAGCACAAAAGGCCTTGACTCTGTGTAAGCACTGCTCAGCAGTAACAAAAACATCCCTGTACTAACAACACTGTTGCCAGCACAAACCCAAAACATTGCCCCATCCCAGCTACTGTGAAGAAAATTAACTCTGCCCCAGCCAAAACCAGCACACTGACCTGAATCCCTGCCCCACACAGGTGGAAATGATCCCCTGCCTGTCACTGCCAGCCTCTCCTGCCTGACAATGGGACAGGGATATAAGTGTCCAGAGGGGAACATTGACACCTCCCATAGACCCGTGCACTCCGGTAGAGCAACTCCCACTGCAGGAATCGGTCTGCCCAGTGTTTGGAGAGGGACAGTTGGCGATTACTTCCGTCTGCTTCGAATTGTGTTCCCCATGCAGGACCCTGCTGCCTTGCAGGAGCTGTCAGCCCTGGAGCCCCAGGGACACCTGGAGGGAGCCCAGAGGGGCAGAGAAAATGCTGCCTTGGGCTGGGCCTCTGCTGCTGAGCTGGGCTGGGCTCCTGGGCTGGAGGGAGCTCCTGGCAAGTGGAGCAGCTCCTCTGCAAAGCGCAGCAGGGCTGAGGGCACTGCCTGCAGGCACCGAGGGGAGAGGATCGAGGCAGAGAGGGTAAAGAGAGCCAGGAGTGGGAAATTGCATAGAGCGAAGGAGGAGAAATCTTCACAGCCCTTAACACAGTCAGTCTTTAGCTGCAGGGCACAGCCTGGAGGGATCTCCTAGAACTGGAACATCAACATGGCAGGAATGGAGGAGAAGGTTGTGCTCCAGAGCAGGGCTTCCTTGCTGCACCATCAGAGGGACAGGGCATGATGGCTGCCTTCTGCCAGGGACAACTGCAGGGTGTGAAGGTGGGTGTGCAGCCAGGGGTGCCCAGGGCTGTCCTTCAGAGCAGGGTCCCTGCACCCCAGGGGCTGTGTGCTGGGGCAGGGACTCTGCTGCCTGGCAGGGTCAGCACTCAGCCTGCCCAGGGAGCTGCCCATGGCGCTGTGGGGAGAAGCTGTGGGTGGAAGGAGCAGCCATTGGCAAGGTAGGTCAGGATCTTCCTGCTGTCAACAGGTTGCTGTGTGGCTGAGGGCTGCTCACAGCTCCAGATCACCCCCAGGATCACCCCCATTTGCAGTGGGTCCTTTTGAAGAAGAACATTGAGAAAACCTGAAAGGGAAGGAGTCTGTGCTTTGAGTTTTCTCCTCATGGTTGACCGGGTGGGCAGTGGGAGATGGGAATTTCTGCCTCCCTTGTGGAAAAGGCATGGAGACTCCAGTTCTCATTAGCACTTGTCTGAGCTGCTCCTTAGCTGCTGCCGACACAGAGATGCCCCTGGGCAGTGCCCTGCCGCCAGGAGGGCTCTGCAGGTCATAGCTGAGCACACAGCAGGTGGGCTGGGGTCTCTGAGCGATTATGTGAAAGAGACCTGGGGACAGAGAACCAGCTCCTGGCAGGGACAGCTTCTGGCACCAGAGACAGAGGCTTGGGCAGGGAGTGAGCAGGAGCTGCTCCCAGAAATGCCATGGGAGGGGGGATTTGGGCACCTCCCTGCCATCCCCTGCCATGCAGACACCTTCTCTGGAGCAACCCCCCTGATCTCCTCTCCCACCCAGCAAAGCCTGTTCCCCCAAGGCCAGGGGATCCAGGGCATGAGTCACATCCTTGGCAGCTGGACCTCCAGTCGAGGAGAAGTGCATGTGTCCTACAGTTAACACAGAACAAGACAGAAAAAGCGACTGCCCTCCAGTGTCACTGTCAGTGAGGTGGAGAGCAAAACAGGATAAGGAGAAGGCTCCACAGCATGCCCATCTGCCTTTCTCTTCTTGATTTGTTTTTTTTTTTTTTTTTTTAAGCATTGCAGTTTTCTTCCCTCTTTCCCCACATTTCTGTTGTGCTTTTGCTCTCTGTGTTGAGGTGGGGCTGCAGGTCAGGTTCTGTTCTGAAACCAGCGCACAGGGTCCTCTCCTGGAGGTGTCTTCATGGGAACTAGGTGCCCAAGCTGTGAGGCACCATGTCATTCAGTTGGTAGCGTTGAAAAATTTTTGGAAACATTCCTCATTCAGCTCAGGGAGGGGGATTTCAATGAGAAATGGCGTGGGCTTTACCTCTAAGAAGTCTCCCCTAACTTGTCATTGTGTTTCCCTTCTTGGACAGGTCCCCATGCCCACAGAGAACAAATGTGCAACGGCAGCTCCATCACCCAGTTCCTCCTCCTGGCACTGGCAGACACATGGGAGCTGCAGCTCTTGCACTTCTGCCTCTTCCTGGCCATCTACCTGGCTGCCCTCCTGGGCAACAGCCTCATCATCACCGCCATAGCCTGTGACCACCGCCTCCACACCCCCATGTACTTCTTCCTCCTCAACCTCTCCCTTCTTGACCTGGGCTCCATCTCCACCACTCTCCCCAAAGCCATGGCCAATGCCCTGTGGGACACCAGGGCCATCTCCTACTTGAGATGTGCTGCCCAAGTCTTTGTGTTTGTCTTTTTCTTTTTGGCAGAGTATTCTCTCCTAACCGTCATGGCCTATGACCGCTACGTGGCCATCTGCAAACCCCTGCACTACGGGACCCTCCTGGGCAGCAGAGCTTGTGTCCACATGGCAGCAGCTGCCTGGGGCACTGGGTTTCTCACTGCTGTGCTGCACACTGCCAATACGTTTTCACTACCCCTCTGCCAAGGCAATGTCCTGGACCAGTTCTTCTGTGAAATCCCCCAGATCCTCAAGCTCTCCTGCTCAGATGCCTACCTCAGGGAAGCTGGGCTTCTTGTGGTTAGTGCCTGTTTAGCCTTTGGGTGTTTTGTTTTCATTGCGGTGTCCTATGTGCAGATCTTCAGGGCCGTGCTGAGGATCCCCTCTGAGCAGGGACGCCAGAAAGCCTTTTCCACATGCCTCCCTCACCTGGCCGTGGTCTCCCTGTTTCTCAGCACTGCCATTTTTGCCCACCTGAAGCCCCCCTCCATCTCCTCCCCAGTTCTTGACCTAGTGGTGGCAGTGCTGTACACTGTGGTGCCTCTAGCAGTGAACCCCCTCACCTACAGCATGAGGAACGAGGAGCTCAAGGATGCAGTGTGGAAGCTGATGACTGGATGGTTTTAAGCAGCAATAAACTGCCCATCTTCTTCTGTATATCACTCACAATGTAAAGCACTATAGGACCAGCCTGACTTTTCCACAATGAAATGCCATTACTCATACCATTCCTAAGTCAGTGTCTACCTGTCCTATGTGACCCAGAGACTCGTAATGATGAACCGTGCTCTTTGTGTTTCAAAACAAAATAAACGACCCCTCAGTCACTTGTTTGTCCAAGGTCCTTTATTGAGACCTTCTCTGGAGCTGCAGGGGCAGTGCCTGTGTGCAGAGGTGGAGGGGAAAAGAGTCCTGGCACAGCAGCACTGCCAGGCAGCACCAGCACTTGGTCTTTCCGAGCTGCTCACTTTCCACTTCCACTCTCTCCTTCTGAGCCCTTCTGTTGGTGTAAGGCCTGAGAGCACTGGCAGCTTGATATAGTCCTGGTGGGTGGCAGTTTGTGCCAGCAGGCAGGGACAAGCAATGGGTGCTTCTGTGGCAGAGCTGACATCCATAACAGCATTGCCATCATGAAAGGGCAGTTGCTGAAGGCTTAGGTCTCACCCACTGTGGCCAGCTTCATTGCAAATGCTCCATCACGCTTCCTTGGCTTTCTGGCCTGTCCCTTTCATTACATGCTATCAAAGGAGGTGGCCTGCAGAGCATCTCAGCTGTGCAGTCAGAAGGGGTTCTGCAAGCAGCAGTGACATTGCCCTCGAGAAGAAGGCGGCAGTTTTCACCTTTCACAAGGCACAGAGCACATCTCGGGAACATGAATGCACTTGGTGGCACACACCCCTCCAAGTTTCATCTTTCTGAACTTCCTTCACAATCACCACTGCTCTCTCAGCCTCAGCATCCAACTGGCGTTTTGCCCATCTGTTTCTCTACCCATCCAGGCTGTAATGGCCTAACTTGAGTAGAAGACTATTGAGGGAGACCACGCCAAGAGCCCTGCTGCAGCTGAGGTAAACGACATCCACTCTTCTCCCCTCATGCACCAACACAGTTACTTCACCACAAAGGCAATCAGGCTGGCAAGGCATGATTTACCCTTGGGGAGTCCATGCCGACTGCTTTTGGACATGTTCTTCTCTTTTAGCTGTCCAGACATGTCAGCCATGAGGAGGCATTCAGTGGCTCCCTCCTCACCAAAGTGAGCTTGTACAGCCTGCGGTGCCCTGGCTTGCACTTCTGGCTGCCTTCAAAGATGGGTGCAGCACTTGCTTGTCCTCACTCACATAAGACCTTCGCCAGTCCCGTGACCTCTCAAAAGGGATACTCCAAGAAACGCCAGTCTTCCCCTGTAACTTCCTTACCACTATTCTGCCTGTTCTACAGTGGATTTAGTTTCACTAGTCTTTCATATACTTTCACCTATCCTGATACAGTGGCCATTTCTAAAATCATCTTTGTGGGTGCAGACTGCCTAGGCAAAGGCCCTTGCCATTTTTCTCCAGTTTTCTCCTCCCCTTAATCTTTGTTCATTCAGATACCTCTCACCTATGCAGCTGCTTTAAGCCTCAGGGAGTTCAAAGCTTGCCTGTCTCTCAGTAGTCTAATTGTCTCTTTAACCAACACTTTAGTTGTTTTTCTATCTATCTGTTTGCACCTATCTATCTAAAACATTTCTCATAAGATTATCCCTTGTAGAAAGGCAACCTCCTTAGAGGCAGCTTGTACTTAGCAGATGGATACAGAGTGTGTTTTATTGTTTGTGAAACTTTATCCGGCTTTTCTTTACTTGCAAATAGGAAAAATTCTCCTGTGCCTGTGTGCAGCCAGTTCTCGAAGGAGAGCAGGTGGGAGATGGTGCACAGGACCTGTAGCATCCAGCTACGGAGATGAGTGCAGAAGTCTGATGCAAGGAACAGTGATGCAAGTCCCAGGTGGCCAATGACAGAAAAGGGGACGTTTGGGAGGTGAGGAGCAAAGTTGTCCATACAGTGTCAGACCTCAAGGGACTGCTTTTCCGACCTGTCCAGACCTCCCGAGCGGACACTCACCTCTTCTTTAACCTCAGAATTAATAAAAAATATCCTTTAAAACAAAATTCATTTTTATTAGATGCACTTTGAAATCTTTCGCCTTAACTACCCTAGGAAACCTCTCTAATGAGCTGTACAAGTCGTGAAGACTTGGAGGAAATCACAGGAAGAGACAGGGCTCGTTAGGGCTTTCTGTATTTTAATGAGCCCCATGGTGTAGTTGGGGCTGAGGCCTTGAACCTCAGATACCGAGAGGAGATTGAACAAACTGCTCAAGAAGTCCAAGTCAGAAGCTGAACCCAAAGTATCTGGAAGCATTAATGGGCCCCATGAGGACCATTACTGACAAAGCCTCCCCAGGGACTCTTTAGAGCAGGTAATTGGAGGCCATGATTGCAGGTAGGCAAAGGCTCTGTGCAGGCAGCTGTAATGCTGAGCAAACCCTTTGGTTTCTTCTGTGAAGCAGAAAGGCCAAGCCCTCATCCGCAGGCCCTGGGAAGGCAGATCCTGTCCCTCCCGCATGGCTCAGGGCTCCTCCTGGGGGCAGTGGGGTGTGAGGGTGAGCAATGCCAAGTGTAGGAAAACTGTACACCACCTCCCGGCCTCCCCAGGCAGGGCTGAGGAGAAACAAAGGCCAGAGCCTCAAAACAGCTTTTGCCTGGTAGGCCTCGGTGCCAGAGGCAGCTGCCAGAGCCAAGAGGACAAAGACCTCGGTCCTGTTGGGCCTTTCAGCCTTGCTAGAGCCCTTGGCCATCTCTGCTGCAGGCTGTCCTACGCTGTCCCATGCCTGCACCTCTTTCCCTTCAGGCTCTTGACATCCATCTTGCTGTCCCACCTAGCTCTCAGCCCAGCATTTCTATAGCTTCACTGATGGCTCTCCACCCTTGCTGGCTTTCCCTTGAAACACAAAGCCATGGGCTGATCCAGACTCCCTCTGGGTCACCTCTTGCACCACAAGGCTACCCTTTCAGTGACATTTCTTTTTCCTCACATCTAGTCTGAACCTTCCAAGCTGCACTTTGTGGAGGCTTCCTTCTCTTCCCACTACCAGGAAAAGCTCCATCACCTCTGAGGCCACCCTTCAAGCAGCTGCACGCTACTACTATAGTGCCCTGAGCCTCCACTTCACCAGGAGAAAGAAGTCCAGGTCCTTCAGCCTCTCCACACAGGCCCCATCCCCCATCCTGGCAGATGTCCCTTGGGGCCGCTCCAGGTCTCCCACTCTTCCAGACGAGGGAACCCACACTCGGACACACTACTCCAGATGTGGCCACACCAGTGCTGAGTGAAGGGGGACGATAACACCCTGGTCTGGGTGGCCACAGTCCTCCTAATGCAGCCCTGTATGCAGCTGGCCTTAGTCACTGTTGGTAGTGTTTGCTCTATCAAATGGCATTTGAAATGATACCTCACAGAGTCTGCGTGCCTTTCTTACAGGGGACGTGACAAACCAGGACCTCCAGGTGCAAAACAACAACCAAGTCACGTGCCTGCTGCTGCCTACCAGGTTCTCAGGCAGAAGTGATGTCCTAGTCAACAGCCCAGCCCTGTGTCTGCTGATGGCCAATGACCCAAAGAGACCGGAGATTCCAGTGTCCTCACACTCCCCTTCATGGCCATGTGCCTCCTACTGGCCTATGAGCTTCTCAGACATCACTGATGTCATCATAATAGCCCAACCCATCAGCCGCCTTCTGGCCTACCAACTGACCAGACAAAAGTAACCTCACCATGATCTTCCAAGCCACGTGCCTGCTGCTGGCCTTTCAGCTTCTCCAGCGGACACAACCAAGCCATGTACCTGCTGCTGTCCCCTCAGGTGCTCAGGTGGAAGGGATGTGACAACCCCTACCCAAGCCCTCTTCCTGCATGGGCCTACCAGGTACTTAGAGAAAATGATTCCCACAGTCAGCTTGCCAGCCACGTGCCTTCTGCTGGCCTCCTAGGGACACTGGCAAATGGGAGCCTAAAAGTGCGTGTCCCCGCCATGAGGCAAGGGCTGAGCTATCAGCTACTGCAGAAAGAAGTGACCTCCCAGTCCCGTTCCCAGCCATGTTCCTGCTGCCGCCCTACCAACTCCAGAGACAGAAGTGACCTCACAGCCACCTTCACAGCCTTGTGCCTCCTGCTGACCCATGAGATCCTGAAGCACAGCGGACCTCACCATAGCATTCCCACCCATCTCCTCCTTGTGGCCTATGAGCTGATCAGATACAGGTCACCTCACATTCCTCTTCCAGTGCCGTGCGACTGTTCTGGGACCTCGCGATCGCTGCCCTGTTCAAGGGGCCAAACAGAGGAAGTTAGGGTTAGGAGGGGTTGAAGGTGAGGGGGCTGGAGCACAGGAATGAGGGCTTTGGGGCTTAGGTGTTCAGGTTAGGGCTTCGAGATCAGAGCTCACCTTTCAGTGCTGGGGATTGGGCAAAGGCTTAGGGAGCGGCCTTGCTGTTCTTCTGTTCACCTAGAAATTTAGAAGACATCAGAGCAACTACCTTCGCTGCTTCTACTGCAAAGCTGTTCTTGAGAACAGGAAATCCTCTTCCGACTTGAGCGTGTGCTTTTTTAGCAGTTAGTTCCCTGTAAGCAGAAGAGAACTGGAGCTGGTCAGCCCAGCACTGCCTCAAATGACCCAGGCTGGGCAGTCCATCCTGAGCTGCCACAGCAGGGCTTCAGGGCCCGCAGGTCCCGTTGCCTCATCAGAGCACAGGGACACATTCTACATGGGAATCTGAGAATAAAGGACTCGGCAGCCCCTTTGCATGGGAAAGAGGGGTGACAGGGTGAGATGCTCGCGGGCAGAGGTGGTTGGGGGGTAACCCGGAGGGCAGGAGCAGCAGGAGGAACGCGAGCCTGCTGCTCTACCTGCCATGGCAGTTGGGCAGTGTGGGGTTGGTTTGGGGCAAACAGCATTCTGAGGGGTCCGTCCCCATGGCGATCATTCCGCCAGCATCTGCTTCAGCCAGCCTTGCAATGCTTTGATTTTTCATACCACAACAACTTCCCACCTCCATGATTTTCCATCCTGCTGATGAGTTCCTGCCCTCAGTGTTGGTTTCCCAGCCCCACGATGGTTCCCCGTCCCAGTGACGGTTTCCCATCCCAATGGTGGTTTGCTATCCCAATGGTCTCCCATCCCAAGCATGATGTTTTGGGGGAGGCAAATTTCCTGTCCACGGGGAAGGGATGGGGCCAGCACCAGTGGCCCTGTGATGCCAACACATGTGTGCTGTCCCATCCTGCCCTGGTGGTGGGGATGGGGGTTTGGGGCACTTTTGGGTTGTTTTTGTCCTCCCCTCTGTGCCCTGGGGGGCAACTGCCGCTCCCAGCTGTGGTGGAACCGGTGCCAGCATTGGTACCGTTCAGCCATGATGGGGAGCTGTCATGAAAATTTGGCAAGTGGGCTATCCTGACTAAGGAGAGAAGCTGGGACGCAGGGTATAGCATTACAAGAGGAATTCTTGCATTCGTGCGCATGAGCCGTCCCATTCAAACTGGGGCACCACAAATGCGGTTTTACAGATGCTTCTTATGCTTTTCAAGCGTTCGGGTCCAATGCACTTTGACCAATCTCTGCTAAACACACACACAGGCTGCTGTTTTGCAAAGCAACTCTAATTCTGTGGCGTCATCATCCATCTGCTTCTTTGCTGATCTTGGCATCCCTGGAGTTGGTCTGGCTGCAGATCCTGATCTCTGATGGCAGATAAGGGGAGGGTTTCACAGAGGTGTCGGAGGGGCTGGGATGCTGGCGTGAGCTGGGTCATCCAGGGGCATCCTTTCTTCTTCAGGGTGGGGGCTGTCCTTCTCCTCCTTGCAGTGAGCTGGGGGCCTTTGGTCCTGCTGACTGAACCATGACTGTGCAGTATACAACGTCAACTAGATGTGTATCTGTCTATCTTCAGGAACTCGATCCAATTTCATACTCTCATGACTAATTGCTGCAATAGTTAGGGCATGAGATTTTCCTAGAAGAGCCCCTGGGGTGTCCCTTTGTGGGGGTCCCCGGGAGGTACTTGTGGGGGTTGCTCGTAGATGGTTGGGAGATGCAGGTACTGGGGGCGATGGTAGCAGTGTGGCGTGGGGATGCTGTTCCTGAGGACACCGGTTTTAGCCTGCGGTGGGGATGCCGACGGTGGGGCTGTCAGGAGCAGGACAGGGCAGAGATACCAGGGGTGTTGGTACCAGGCCGGGGTGGGGATGCTGCTTCCAGGGCACCACCGCAAGGTGGTGCCGCCTTTCATAGGGGTGGCCGCCTTTCACCAGGGAACAAAATGGAGGGACAAGGAGCACTAGTTCAGAGCTGGCCTGTGGCTGTATCTTGAGGGGAAGATAAAATTCATTGGAAATGAACCTGTAAGAGACCAGGTGCTTTCTCCACAAGTCTCACAGACACAGTCCTGTACCTGGGAAGAGTGGAGAAGAAACCCTCAGCAACCCAAATGTGGCAGCCAAAGCTGGGAACAGGCACGCTTACAGCCCTGGGCAGGTTTTTCTTCATCCAGCTGGTGCAGCTCAGGGAGGAGGTGGGAGCTTTGCTGGCAGATGAGCAGCCCTTCGTCAGCAGTGCATGGGGAAGCCTGGGGGCTGCTGGCTGTGCGAGGTGCCCGGGCCGTGGCAGCTGTGTGGTCTCGAGGGGACACGCCCGCGTGCGCGCCCATGTCACAAAGGGGCAGTGATGCAGCACCCACCCGGCGCTTGTGACCTCACCTGGCCAGGGCTTGAAATGCTGAAGAGCAGGCCAGCAAAAGCTAGTTGGGCTGAGCTGGCCTTCGGGATAACTCAGCTCCTTCCATTGCTACTTGCGTGCCCACTTTTTTCCAACCATTTATCGTTTCCTGCCCACTTCTCCTCAACTTCCATCCTCGTTCAAAGGTAATTATGATTTGACTTTCAGGACACAGCATAGGGTAGGTAGATAGAGGAGAAAAGTATAGGCTGGTGTGTGCCTTCCGCGCTCTAGGCTGAGCTATTACACCTTTCTAGGCTGGCCAGATATGGGCTATGGGTAGAGTTCCTCTTTGCTAATTCTTATATTTCTTTGCCATATCCCAGGAGAGGTAAGTAGCGGGGTGGCAGTGTAGTCTGAGGCGTTGGGCTCAGCCTGGAATGACAAGAAGCCCACCCTGACTGATGGGGTAGGAAGGGAGACAGAAAAGGAGGACGGCAAAGGCAGCCGTTGAAGTAGCGGCCGAAAGCCGGTCACTGCTGTGTACAAGGTGGGAAAGTGTGGGCTGGAGAGCCAGAGGGCTCTGCTGCTAACGCTGGCCACAGGTAAGCAGCAGGTCCCCTTTAGAGAAGGTGACACGCAACGCAGTCTATCAAAAGGGCCTTGGTAATTGCTGTCAGTTGGAGTCCTGTGACAGGGACAGCAGGGCCATCAGCCTGCAGCTCTGCAGCACTTACAAGTACCACTGAAACACTTCTGATGGCAGACGTTGATCTATGGGTTTCGTTTGGAATTGTTTTCAATCATTTTCTTGAACTACGATTATTTCTTTGCAATCAGGTGACAGGACTGGTGCTGATCTCTTTCTGGAGCGCGTCCTGACATCCTTTGTCATCCAAAGCTTTCCGCTCTGTTCCTGAGAGGAGCGATGGCCGCAATGGGGAATGACTCCTGTGAGTAAGGGCTTCACCATTGGACTTTGTGAATCCCCAAAGGCGACGGACGTGGCTGCTGCTCCATCCCTGACTGTGGATGTGCTGACAACCTAGAGTGAATTCTGGGGCGTTTCCTGGTAGCAGCCAGGCTCACCCAGGAGTTTTTGATTAGACACAGGAAAATGAGTTTTGTCCCTCCTCTGCCACGATGTACAAGACTCTGAAAGATGACATTGCTCGTACTGACATCAGTAGGGTTACCTTCTGGGCTAGGGACTTGCTTGTTTTCATGAAGTCACTATCAGGAAAAGGGAAGACTTGACCTGATAATCCAATTCAAGGCTCTAGAGGGAAAGGAAGGTAGCCCGAAGCACAGAAATCAGAGTGTGGCTTTCTTGGAGTTTTGGCAAAGGAAGCAGGGCAACAGACTCTTTTCCAAAACTGCTTCTTGACCAGTCATTGTCAATGGCAGTGTTAGGCTTCCCCCAGTGTTTCTGTGTTGGAGGTTAGAGCTGCTTGTCCTGGGGGCTCCTGTACAGAGCTTGACTTTTAAACGATGCTTTTGTGCAACCACATCGTCTCCTCTCTTTTCAAATGTCATTTCCCTGCAGCCACTGCCGAGGGAATGGCTCTGCCGCAAAGGATCCTCTTTCCCCCGGAGAAGCTTTGCATGGATTGGCAGCAAAGACAGAGAGCTGGAGCAGGACTCCACAACCTGGGCAATACGTGCTACCTCAACTCCGTCCTGCAGTGCCTGACGTACACACCCCCTCTCGCCAACTACCTGCTCTCTCGGGAGCACAGCCGCTCGTGTCAGTACTTTTATCAACAGCTCCTTGCAAATCTGGTGGGCTCTTCCCAAGGATTCCCAGCATCTGGAATTTGATTGAGGAGAAAAGCAGCCCTCCTCTCTCAATCCCCCGAGTTGGTGTTCTTTGAACACGCAAGCCTAGAAGCCCCTTGTCCTATCTCGGTGTATTCATCTTCAGAGAGGCACCTCTTTCTAGCCCCCGCTCTCGGTCCCTATTCCTGCAAGTTAAACTCTCTTTGCTTCTTGCACAGAAAACTTTTGTCAGTTCAGCATCCCTCTGAAGAAAGTTTTCTATGCACTACAATGTCCCAGTGGGCCATTGGCACCTTGGGAGAAGAGGAGCGGGGGCTGTTCTTGTAACTTCAGGATCTCCATTAGGTTTCCCACCGCTCTGGAGATCCTGCTAACCCGAGACGCTTCCCTCCCTCCCTTCCTCTTCAGGTCACCAGCAAGGCTTCTGCATGATGTGCAGAATGGAAGCACATGTTAACAAGGTCCTGCATTCCTCAGCCAGTGCCATCCAGCCTTGGAGTGTTGTCAATGTCCTCACACGTGAGTCATTTCAGGTGCTTTTACAGGTTTCCTTCCCTTCCTGCGGGGGACAACTCCTAACTTCTTCTTTCTTAGGAATAGGAGAACATTTCCAGCATGGCATGCAGGAAGACGCCCACGAGTTCTTACGCTGCACTGTCGATGCCATGCAGAGAGCTTGTCTGAGTGGAAGCAACGAGTAAGCACAAACAAATTCCCTTTTCAATGCTCCTGAGGCCTTTGGACTCCTTGGTGTACTCCCATCAAGGAAACCCTACCGCCAGGGTTTTCAGACAAAGCAAACCTCCTGGAGGAGATCACTCTCTGCCCTACTTCTGAGCTCCCTGCCTTACCCTTTCTTTCCAGCTTGGATGTCTCTTCTCAAGCAACTACCATCGTCCACCAAATATTTGGGGGCATGCTGAGATCCAGAGGTACTTTTCCATGACTATCGCTCTGCTTGGAATTGTCTGTGTCCTTCTGTCTGCCTGTGATAAACAGCTGATCGTGTGACTGGCGTAGCAGGTATGGAGGCCGTAAACCGGCACAGTCAGTCGACTTCCCCTGTCGCTGAGCATTTTGATTTGCCTTCCAGTCACGTGCTTGAGCTGCAAAGCCGTTTCCGATTCCTACGAGGCCTTCCTGGATCTTCCTTTGGATATAAATGTAAGAGGGTTTGTAAGACATCCCAAGGCCCCCGTAGCTTTCCAGAATAAACACAGGTGGTGTAAAACCATATACTGCAAAGCCAAGAGAAGAGAGCTTGGTGGTGGGTGGGGAGTGGAATGGACTGTGTCCTTCTGGGGAGGCCATGGCAGTGGTCTCCCTGTAGGTGCTGGCTTTAAGCGGGACAAGCACACATTATCCTCCCTGCACCCTTGATGGACTCTCCTCCTTCTTCCCTTTGCCCTCCCTCAACACCCCTCTGGCTCCCAGGCTGATGGGTTGTGTTGTTTTCATTCTGATGACCCTGCACCCCATCAGTAGCTGAACTGAGTGGTGCCACAGAGAGGTCGCTTTGATAGCCCTGGGCATTCCTGGGAAATGAGGAAATGTTCAGCATAATACCCTCTTTCTGCCTCCTTCTGGACACTGCTTGTGGGTTCACAGTGGGTCTCCTCAGCCTCAGCTACCTGCGCCTTCTTGGCAGCTCTTAGCCAAGTGTTTGGGCGAGGGCGTTTCCCCGAGCTCAGTGCTCTCCTTTCTCCCTCCTCCAGGCAGCCTCCTCTGTCACCGCAGCTCTGGAGGACTTTGTGAAACCCGAGCAGCTGGATGGGGAAAACTGCTTTAAATGTAGCAAGTAAGATGATTACTAACGCCATATTCATGCTAGATCCTTCCTGAAGGTGCTGCATGTCATCGTGCAGAAGTCCTCTTTTCATGGAGGTTTAATGCCCAGTAATGGGCAGCAGCTGTTGTTTAATCTGGTACTTATGGTTCTGAATAGCCTTAAAACAGCGTCAGGATGTGTGAGACAGGAAAGCTTGTCTTGCTTTCTGGCGGGGAAAAAGGGTGCCCTTCAGCATCTGGCTCTGTGCTTGGTTTCAAGGTGTGACAAGATGGTTGCCGCCTCCAAGAGGTTTACAATCCATCGCGTGCCCAAGGTTCTCACCGTGTGTCTGAAAAGGTTTGAACATCTCACCGGCAGGAAGATCAGCAAGGTGTGTACGCAATTGGAGTGCAACTTTCTCTTCCTGGAGCGGGAGGTGTCCCAAAGCAGTATGCTCTTTCACAAGCCATTCATGTTGGGTTCTTCGTGTTCCCTTCTGGGGAGACGAGAGTTCCCGTGGGAAGACAAGCATGGACTCTGCTCCGACGGAGCTGCTTTGGCCAAGAACAGTTTCCTGCCACCCAAACCATGACATGTTGAAGGCTCGTCCATGTACTAGCTCAGGATCATTTCTGAGCCCTCTTGGTCTCTCTGTAGGTGGTGGAGTATCCCGAGTACTTGGATCTTTGGCCATACACATCTCGGACAGCAGGAGAACCGCTCCTCTACGCCTTATATGCTGTCCTGGTACATAGCGGTGGCAGCTGTCATGCAGGACACTATTTCTGCTACACCAAGGTGAAGAGCAACTTCCTTCCTAGCAGGGGAAAAAATGTGTGCTGGGGAAGGCAAACTTTCACAGCAGTGTTACTGGCAGCCAAGGTTCTGGGGGAGAAGGTCTCCTTACCGGCTGCGTTGGAGTTGTTTTGGCGTGCTCTTGGTTCGGTAGTTTTCTGCCTGTGTTATCACTGAGAAACCAGGCAGTTCCTCTCCAGCTATCGATGCCTTTCTTTGCAGGCCAGCGATGGACTGTGGTACAAGATGAACGATGCGTCTGTGGAGGGTTCTGACATCAACACCGTTCTCAGGCAGCAAGCCTATCTACTGTTTTATGTCAGGTAATAACCAGTGCTAAAATGTGTTTTGAATACGTTTCCTTCTCCTGGCTTTGCTCTTTTTCTTCTCATCCTCCTGAGTGTTTCTCTTTTGGTCCTAGGAGACAGTTCCTACCTGCATCATTCAGTGCTGTCAAGTCTGAACTACCTCACCTCTGTCCTTACTTTTCCTTGCCGGGCTTTCGGCTCCTGCCCTGCTGTAAAGTGCTCCTTGTCTGCTCTCTGAAGCTGGCTAATGTAGAGAAGAGTACTTAAAGGGGGCCTCCAGGAAAGATGGGGAGGGACTCTTTATCAGGGAGTGTAGTGACAGGACGAGGGGTAAGGGTTTTAAACTGAACGAGGGAAGATGTAAATTAGGTATTAGGGAGAAATTCTTTACGGTGAGGGTGGTGAGACACTGGAAGAGGTTGCCCAGAGAAGCTGTGGATGCCCCCTCCCTGGAAGTGTTCAAGGCCAGTTTGGATGGGACTTTGAGCAACCTGATGGAGTGCAAGGTATCCCTGCCCATGGCAGGGGACTTGCAACTAGATGATCTTTAAGGTCCCTTCCAACCCCAACCATTCTGTGATTCTGTGATTCTATGAAATGGAGGCCGTAGGGGGGATAAAGACAAGGACTTGCTCTGACAGGTGTAGACCTGGTGGGAAGACCCCAATCGAATTTCTCATTTCTAGTCTCGCTTATATCTTCTCTCTGTTGTGGAAACTGCTCCAAGAAAATGACTGAACCCCAGAGGAGGCTGCAAGAACAGACCTAAATGGAGATCACTCTTTGTTTCTCCAGGTGCACTGATTTGAAAACTGGAGAAAGGGCTTCTTCCTCACCAGCACCATCATATGCCCGTCCCTTCCTCAGTCAGTGGGGGGCCGACAGCAAACAGGCGTGCTCTGTGGGACCACAGGGTCTGCCTCATCGGACTAAGGTAACTCTGGGGAGGTGGGTCAGGGCAGCAGGTGGACAGCGGATTTCTTTCTGGGATCTTGGCATTGCTCTCTTTTCCCTCCCACACTGCAGCTTTCTTCACAGCCCCAACACTGCTCCCTCTCAAAGCATCCCACTTGTCTGCCTTTGGCCCTTCTGCCTTTGCAGCCCTCCAGGAGAGCCTTTGGGAGGCCCTTAGCTGTCCCCTCCCACAGCTTCTGGGCTTGCCTCACTCTTCTGCTCCTTTCAGGACGAAAGGGCAGGACCTTTTCACAGCTCTCTTTGCAGGACGTGGCGCTGGGCATGGAGGACTCTGCAGAGGACAGCAGCTCCTCTGCAACAGCCAGCAAGAGCCAGCTCACCTGGGCAGCTGCACGGGAGGCATCTGCAGGCTGGACGGGCTTCATCTGGCCAGGCAGGCTCAACATTGCCTCCTACATTGGCTCCTGCTTGCATCGCTTCTTCTGTGGCTGCATAAGGCTGGTGTCCGGAAGGAAAGCTGCGTGCCCGCTCTGCTCTCAACCATGTGAGCATGTGCTGCACACCATGCGAGAAGACAGCAACAAAGAGGAGCATGGATTCAGCCCTTCTTCCCACTGCCAGAAGAGTGGTGCCAAGGAGAGGGCCCGGAGCAGATCCCCGCAGTGGGGAAAAGATCTCCGCAGCTGGTGCATGGACACCACGGACTATGACCACTCAGCAGGGAGGAGGAGGAGGACAACCGGTCCTCCAAGGTGTGACTGCACTCCCAGGGATGACACAGCTGCAGGGCCCTCCAACGGCAGCTCCCAGTCGGCTCCTGCACCCAGTGCTGCTCGGGAGCAAACCCTGCCAGTGCAGAGAGAACAGAGCAGATCCCTGCAGCAGGGCTATGATCTCCACAGCCAGTTTGTGGAGATCACGGACTATGACAGCTCAGAAAGGGGGAGGAGGAGGTGGAGAACAAGTCCTCCATGTCGTGACCAAGCCCCAAGGGATGACACAGCTCCAGGGCCCTCCAACACCAGCTCCAAGTGGGCTCCTGCACGCAGGGCTGCTCGGGACCAAACCCTGCTGAGGCAGAGAGAGCGGAGCAGATCCCCACAGCGGGGCTATGATGTCTGCAGCCAGTTTCTGGACACCACAGATTATGATGCCTCAGCAGGGAGAAGGAGGAGGAGGGTTTCAGTGCCCCAGAGAAGCATGCCAGACAAAGACTCGGGGCGCTGCGGCAGTGACGGGGACAGATTGTGACCCTGGCTGAAGAAGGAGCACAGCATCTTTCTTCTGCTGTGCCAGAGAAGAGGAGCAGCAGAAGAAAAAGGAGGAAGAGAAAACGAGGAAGCACCAAAAGTGCCCCCAGCAGGGACCAAGCTGCACAAAAGGCACCAGCAGCCCACCCTGTCCCCCCTCCCAGTGCTGCCTCTGGCCAGGAAGAGCTCAGAGAGACCTTCCAGAGACTCGGACAGCTCTGCCGGCTAGCCTGCCTGCCCACAGGTCCCTCGAGGAAGAGCTTTAAGCCCTGGTCAGCTCTTGGGATCGCCTTGCAAAAACAACACTCACTCGGTACCCACACTCAGAAAAGCCAAAGCCAGAATTAAAAACACTTGTTGGCCTTGCATATGTAATTCCTGGGGTGTTTTCTTCTCTGTAGGTTTTGGGGCAATTGGAGGAAATGCCCAGTGTGGGAGGTTTATGTCTTGGGACGAAAGCGAGTGGGACTGAAACGGGCTGAACGGCCGGGCCCTGAGGGTGCTGCTCAGTGGCACCAAGCCTAGTGCAAGGCCAGTAACCAGGGGTGTCTCCCAGGGGTCAAGACTGGGTCTGATCCTGTTTATCATCTTCCTTAATTAATGTTCTGGAGGATGGGGCAGAGTGCACCCTTGGCAAGCTGACTGATGACACCAGTCTGGGAGCAGCGGCACTTAGGCCAGGGGGTCGTGCTGGTGTCCCGAGGGACCTGGGCAGGCTGCAGAGACGGGCTGACAGAGACCTCATGCCCAGACCAGAAAGGGGACGTGCAAAGGGTGCTGTGCGGGTGACGAGCAGCGGCACAGGCTGCCCAGGGAGACTGTGGAGTCTCCATCCCTGGCGATGTTCCACGGCCCTCTGGACATGGTCAAGGACAAGCGGCTGCAGGAGGCCCTGCT
The DNA here is from genome assembly GCF_047370975.1 of Nipponia nippon. Taxonomy (NCBI): domain Eukaryota; kingdom Metazoa; phylum Chordata; class Aves; order Pelecaniformes; family Threskiornithidae; genus Nipponia; species Nipponia nippon. The sequence goes on along the minus strand of NW_028262392.1, from coordinate 34,306 downwards.
TGAGCAGGGGGGTTGGACCCGGTGACTTCGTCCTCCAGCTGACCTCCCGGCCAGCCTCAAGCAGCCGCTGATTCTGTGAAATGGACGCCTGGAAGAGGACCCAGCCACCAACGCTGTCACCCTCAGGTGGCCATCGACAGCTCCACCAGCAAGCTGCAGCCCTGGAGAGGAGCCCAGGGCGGAGCAGGCTCCTGGCAGGCCCTGCGGCCCCTGGAGAGGAGCCCAGGCAGCAGCAGGTTCTCTGGCCGGAGCTGCGGCCCGTGGGGCCCAGGCAGGAGCAGGGGAATGGCGTGAGGAGGAAGGGGCGGCAGAGCCGAGGCGCTGTGGGCTGCCCGCAGCCCCATTCCCCGTCCCCCTGCACCGCTGGGAGGGGAGAGGGGGCCGAGGAGTCGGGAAGGAGGAGTGAGGCTGAGCCTGGGAAGGGCGGGGCTGGGGGAAGCTCTTTGGGTTGGGGTTTGGTGCTGCTCTCCGGCTGCCTTTTCCCTTGGCACCAAACTGCATCAGCCTGGCCCCGCTCAGGCCCCGCTCGCCCCTGAGGGGGCGCAGGCGGCTCTGGGAGGAGAGGCCCGGGCTGCTCCCGCCCACCCAGCCAGAGCCGCGCCATTGGCCACAGCTGAGCCAATCAGCAGAGCCGGTGTTGGCCTCTCAGGGCCAGGCGACCTGGGGCGGGGCCGCAGGGGCCAGAGGCCGAGCGTCCTGAGGAGAATGGGGGCAGAGTGGGGCCGGGGGCAGGCGGGGGGGCCCCGCTCAGCAGCCGAAACCAGTTCCCACCAGTGCAGCCCTGGCTGAGGACAGCCCTGGTGAGAGCAGCACAAACCCCTTTCCCTTTTCCCAGCCTCCCTGGCTGCCGGCTGCAGCCGAGGCAGAGGCCGGGCAGGGGAGGGCTCATCCTGCCAGCGCTGCTGATGGCGGCAGAGGAGAGAGCGGCCTGGTCCTGCTGAGCGCAGGGTCGCTCTCCCGCCTGGGCTGCCCCTCGGCCCGGCGCTGCATCTCAGGACCAAGGGTCTGCATGGTTGTTGGTGTTGCTTTCAGGCAGGGTTGTTCCTCCACCCCATCCTCCCTTCCCCCTCCCTGCCCCGGCCAATATTCGCTGGAACCGTGCTGGCAGAAGGCCCCGGTTCCTGTTAAGGTCATTTACAGGGAATAATTTAAAGGCAATTTGATGAGGCTGGCAATTCCAACTGCTCCAGGTACACAGGAGCTTTAAATGGGCAGTTGCCTGCCGGTGACCTTTCATATGCCTTTCTTCCTAGGTTCATTCATTTCACTCCCACCAAAACCAAAGCCCCGGCTTACACATGGAAAGGGGCAAAACCCGCCGTGGGAGACAGCTGCTCTCCAGGTCCTCATTGCTGTCTGGAGCCCTCCGTGACCAGGGATGGGCAGTGTGTGCCTCCAGTGTATCCCACCTCTGGATGTGCCAGGGCAAACACCAAGCTCACAGCTGGCCCAAGTGAGTAACAGTTCTCCAGCCATTCGTTCAGACAAGACAAACAGCCTTTCTTTTTTGCCCTGTGTCAGTATGCCTTGTAGAAAGGCAACCTCCTTAGAGGCAGCTTGTACTTAGCAGATGGATACAGAGTGTGTTTTATTGTTTGTGAAACTTTATCCGGCTTTTCTTTACTTGCAAATAGGAAAAATTCTTCTGTGCCTGTGTGCAGCCAGTTCTCGAAGGAGAGCAGGTGGGAGATGGTGCACAGGACCTGTAGCATCCAGCTACGGAGATGAGTGCAGAAGTCTGATGCAAGGAACAGTGATGCAAGTCCCAGGTGGCCAATGACAGAAAAGGGGACGTTTGGGAGGTGAGGAGCAAAGTTGTCCATACAGTGTCAGACCTCAAGGGACTGCTTTTCCGACCTGTCCAGACCTCCCGAGCGGACACTCACCTCTTCTTTAACCTCAGAATTAATAAAAAATATCCTTTAAAACAAAATTCATTTTTATTAGATGCACTTTGAAATCTTTCGCCTTAACTACCCTAGGAAACCTCTCTAATGAGCTGTACAAGTCGTGAAGACTTGGAGAAAATCACAGGAAGAGACAGGGCTCGTTAGGGCTTTCTGTATTTTAATGAGCCCCATGGTGTAGTTGGGGCTGAGGCCTTGAACCTCAGATACCGAGAGGAGATTGAACAAACTGCTCAAGAAGTCCAAGTCAGAAGCTGAACCCAAAGTATCTGGAAGCATTAATGGGCCCCATGAGGACCATTACTGACAAAGCCTCCCCAGGGACTCTTTAGAGCAGGTAATTGGAGGCCATGATTGCAGGTAGGCAAAGGCTCTGTGCAGGCAGCTGTAATGCTGAGCAAACCCTTTGGTTTCTTCTGTGAAGCAGAAAGGCCAAGCCCTCATCCGCAGGCCCTGGGAAGGCAGATCCTGTCCCTCCCGCATGGCTCAGGGCTCCTCCTGGGGGCAGTGGGGTGTGAGGGTGAGCAATGCCAAGTGTAGGAAAACTGTACACCACCTCCCGGCCTCCCCAGGCAGGGCTGAGGAGAAACAAAGGCCAGAGCCTCAAAACAGCTTTTGCCTGGTAGGCCTCGGTGCCAGAGGCAGCTGCCAGAGCCAAGAGGACAAAGACCTCGGTCCTGTTGGGCCTTTCAGCCTTGCTAGAGCCCTTGGCCATCTCTGCTGCAGGCTGTCCTACGCTGTCCCATGCCTGCACCTCTTTCCCTTCAGGCTCTTGACATCCATCTTGCTGTCCCACCTAGCTCTCAGCCCAGCATTTCTATAGCTTCACTGATGGCTCTCCACCCTTGCTGGCTTTCCCTTGAAACACAAAGCCATGGGCTGATCCAGACTCCCTCTGGGTCACCTCTTGCACCACAAGGCTACCCTTTCAGTGACATTTCTTTTTCCTCACATCTAGTCTGAACCTTCCAAGCTGCACTTTGTGGAGGCTTCCTTCTCTTCCCACTACCAGGAAAAGCTCCATCACCTCTGAGGCCACCCTTCAAGCAGCTGCACGCTACTACTATAGTGCCCTGAGCCTCCACTTCACCAGGAGAAAGAAGTCCAGGTCCTTCAGCCTCTCCACACAGGCCCCATCCCCCATCCTGGCAGATGTCCCTTGGGGCCGCTCCAGGTCTCCCACTCTTCCAGACGAGGGAACCCACACTCGGACACACTACTCCAGATGTGGCCACACCAGTGCTGAGTGAAGGGGGACGATAACACCCTGGTCTGGGTGGCCACAGTCCTCCTAATGCAGCCCTGTATGCAGCTGGCCTTAGTCACTGTTGGTAGTGTTTGCTCTATCAAATGGCATTTGAAATGATACCTCACAGAGTCTGCGTGCCTTTCTTACAGGGGACGTGACAAACCAGGACCTCCAGGTGCAAAACAACAACCAAGTCACGTGCCTGCTGCTGCCTACCAGGTTCTCAGGCAGAAGTGATGTCCTAGTCAACAGCCCAGCCCTGTGTCTGCTGATGGCCAATGACCCAAAGAGACCGGAGATTCCAGTGTCCTCACACTCCCCTTCATGGCCATGTGCCTCCTACTGGCCTATGAGCTTCTCAGACATCACTGATGTCATCATAATAGCCCAACCCATCAGCCGCCTTCTGGCCTACCAACTGACCAGACAAAAGTAACCTCACCATGATCTTCCAAGCCACGTGCCTGCTGCTGGCCTTTCAGCTTCTCCAGCGGACACAACCAAGCCATGTACCTGCTGCTGTCCCCTCAGGTGCTCAGGTGGAAGGGATGTGACAACCCCTACCCAAGCCCTCTTCCTGCATGGGCCTACCAGGTACTTAGAGAAAATGATTCCCACAGTCAGCTTGCCAGCCACGTGCCTTCTGCTGGCCTCCTAGGGACACTGGCAAATGGGAGCCTAAAAGTACGTGTCCCCGCCATGAGGCAAGGGCTGAGCTATCAGCTACTGCAGAAAGAAGTGACCTCCCAGTCCCGTTCCCAGCCATGTTCCTGCTGCCGCCCTACCAACTCCAGAGACAGAAGTGACCTCACAGCCACCTTCACAGCCTTGTGCCTCCTGCTGACCCATGAGATCCTGAAGCACAGCGGACCTCACCATAGCATTCCCACCCATCTCCTCCTTGTGGCCTATGAGCTGATCAGATACAGGTCACCTCACATTCCTCTTCCAGTGCCGTGCGACTGTTCTGGGACCTCGCGATCGCTGCCCTGTTCAAGGGGCCAAACAGAGGAAGTTAGGGTTAGGAGGGGTTGAAGGTGAGGGGGCTGGAGCACAGGAATGAGGGCTTTGGGGCTTAGGTGTTCAGGTTAGGGCTTCGAGATCAGAGCTCACCTTTCAGTGCTGGGGATTGGGCAAAGGCTTAGGGAGCGGCCTTGCTGTTCTTCTGTTCACCTAGAAATTTAGAAGACATCAGAGCAACTACCTTCGCTGCTTCTACTGCAAAGCTGTTCTTGAGAACAGGAAATCCTCTTCCGACTTGAGCGTGTGCTTTTTTAGCAGTTAGTTCCCTGTAAGCAGAAGAGAACTGGAGCTGGTCAGCCCAGCACTGCCTCAAATGACCCAGGCTGGGCAGTCCATCCTGAGCTGCCACAGCAGGGCTTCAGGGCCCGCAGGTCCCGTTGCCTCATCAGAGCACAGGGACACATTCTACATGGGAATCTGAGAATAAAGGACTCGGCAGCCCCTTTGCATGGGAAAGAGGGGTGACAGGGTGAGATGCTCGCGGGCAGAGGTGGTTGGGGGGTAACCCGGAGGGCAGGAGCAGCAGGAGGAACGCGAGCCTGCTGCTCTACCTGCCATGGCAGTTGGGCAGTGTGGGGTTGGTTTGGGGCAAACAGCATTCTGAGGGGTCCGTCCCCATGGCGATCATTCCGCCAGCATCTGCTTCAGCCAGCCTTGCAATGCTTTGATTTTTCATACCACAACAACTTCCCACCTCCATGATTTTCCATCCTGCTGATGAGTTCCTGCCCTCAGTGTTGGTTTCCCAGCCCCACGATGGTTCCCCGTCCCAGTGACGGTTTCCCATCCCAATGGTGGTTTGCTATCCCAATGGTCTCCCATCCCAAGCATGATGTTTTGGGGGAGGCAAATTTCCTGTCCACGGGGAAGGGATGGGGCCAGCACCAGTGGCCCTGTGATGCCAACACATGTGTGCTGTCCCATCCTGCCCTGGTGGTGGGGATGGGGGTTTGGGGCACTTTTGGGTTGTTTTTGTCCTCCCCTCTGTGCCCTGGGGGGCAACTGCCGCTCCCAGCTGTGGTGGAACCGGTGCCAGCATTGGTACCGTTCAGCCATGATGGGGAGCTGTCATGAAAATTTGGCAAGTGGGCTATCCTGACTAAGGAGAGAAGCTGGGACGCAGGGTATAGCATTACAAGAGGAATTCTTGCATTCGTGCGCATGAGCCGTCCCATTCAAACTGGGGCACCACAAATGCGGTTTTACAGATGCTTCTTATGCTTTTCAAGCGTTCGGGTCCAATGCACTTTGACCAATCTCTGCTAAACACACACACAGGCTGCTGTTTTGCAAAGCAACTCTAATTCTGTGGCGTCATCATCCATCTGCTTCTTTGCTGATCTTGGCATCCCTGGAGTTGGTCTGGCTGCAGATCCTGATCTCTGATGGCAGATAAGGGGAGGGTTTCACAGAGGTGTCGGAGGGGCTGGGATGCTGGCGTGAGCTGGGTCATCCAGGGGCATCCTTTCTTCTTCAGGGTGGGGGCTGTCCTTCTCCTCCTTGCAGTGAGCTGGGGGCCTTTGGTCCTGCTGACTGAACCATGACTGTGCAGTATACAACGTCAACTAGATGTGTATCTGTCTATCTTCAGGAACTCGATCCAATTTCATACTCTCATGACTAATTGCTGCAATAGTTAGGGCATGAGATTTTCCTAGAAGAGCCCCTGGGGTGTCCCTTTGTGGGGGTCCCCGGGAGGTACTTGTGGGGGTTGCTCGTAGATGGTTGGGAGATGCAGGTACTGGGGGCGATGGTAGCAGTGTGGCGTGGGGATGCTGTTCCTGAGGACACCGGTTTTAGCCTGCGGTGGGGATGCCGACGGTGGGGCTGTCAGGAGCAGGACAGGGCAGAGATACCAGGGGTGTTGGTACCAGGCCGGGGTGGGGATGCTGCTTCCAGGGCACCACCGCAAGGTGGTGCCGCCTTTCATAGGGGTGGCCGCCTTTCACCAGGGAACAAAATGGAGGGACAAGGAGCACTAGTTCAGAGCTGGCCTGTGGCTGTATCTTGAGGGGAAGATAAAATTCATTGGAAATGAACCTGTAAGAGACCAGGTGCTTTCTCCACAAGTCTCACAGACACAGTCCTGTACCTGGGAAGAGTGGAGAAGAAACCCTCAGCAACCCAAATGTGGCAGCCAAAGCTGGGAACAGGCACGCTTACAGCCCTGGGCAGGTTTTTCTTCATCCAGCTGGTGCAGCTCAGGGAGGAGGTGGGAGCTTTGCTGGCAGATGAGCAGCCCTTCGTCAGCAGTGCATGGGGAAGCCTGGGGGCTGCTGGCTGTGCGAGGTGCCCGGGCCGTGGCAGCTGTGTGGTCTCGAGGGGACACGCCCGCGTGCGCGCCCATGTCACAAAGGGGCAGTGATGCAGCACCCACCCGGCGCTTGTGACCTCACCTGGCCAGGGCTTGAAATGCTGAAGAGCAGGCCAGCAAAAGCTAGTTGGGCTGAGCTGGCCTTCGGGATAACTCAGCTCCTTCCATTGCTACTTGCGTGCCCACTTTTTTCCAACCATTTATCGTTTCCTGCCCACTTCTCCTCAACTTCCATCCTCGTTCAAAGGTAATTATGATTTGACTTTCAGGACACAGCATAGGGTAGGTAGATAGAGGAGAAAAGTATAGGCTGGTGTGTGCCTTCCGCGCTCTAGGCTGAGCTATTACACCTTTCTAGGCTGGCCAGATATGGGCTATGGGTAGAGTTCCTCTTTGCTAATTCTTATATTTCTTTGCCATATCCCAGGAGAGGTAAGTAGCGGGGTGGCAGTGTAGTCTGAGGCGTTGGGCTCAGCCTGGAATGACAAGAAGCCCACCCTGACTGATGGGGTAGGAAGGGAGACAGAAAAGGAGGACGGCAAAGGCAGCCGTTGAAGTAGCGGCCGAAAGCCGGTCACTGCTGTGTACAAGGTGGGAAAGTGTGGGCTGGAGAGCCAGAGGGCTCTGCTGCTAACGCTGGCCACAGGTAAGCAGCCGGTCCCCTTTAGAGAAGGTGACACGCAACGCAGTCTATCAAAAGGGCCTTGGTAATTGCTGTCAGTTGGAGTCCTGTGACAGGGACAGCAGGGCCATCAGCCTGCAGCTCTGCAGCACTTACAAGTACCACTGAAACACTTCTGATGGCAGACGTTGATCTATGGGTTTCGTTTGGAATTGTTTTCAATCATTTTCTTGAACTACGATTATTTCTTTGCAATCAGGTGACAGGACTGGTGCTGATCTCTTTCTGGAGCGCGTCCTGACATCCTTTGTCATCCAAAGCTTTCCGCTCTGTTCCTGAGAGGAGCGATGGCCGCAATGGGGAATGACTCCTGTGAGTAAGGGCTTCACCATTGGACTTTGTGAATCCCCAAAGGCGACGGACGTGGCTGCTGCTCCATCCCTGACTGTGGATGTGCTGACAACCTAGAGTGAATTCTGGGGCGTTTCCTGGTAGCAGCCAGGCTCACCCAGGAGTTTTTGATTAGACACAGGAAAATGAGTTTTGTCCCTCCTCTGCCACGATGTACAAGACTCTGAAAGATGACATTGCTCGTACTGACATCAGTAGGGTTACCTTCTGGGCTAGGGACTTGCTTGTTTTCATGAAGTCACTATCAGGAAAAGGGAAGACTTGACCTGATAATCCAATTCAAGGCTCTAGAGGGAAAGGAAGGTAGCCCGAAGCACAGAAATCAGAGTGTGGCTTTCTTGGAGTTTTGGCAAAGGAAGCAGGGCAACAGACTCTTTTCCAAAACTGCTTCTTGACCAGTCATTGTCAATGGCAGTGTTAGGCTTCCCCCAGTGTTTCTGTGTTGGAGGTTAGAGCTGCTTGTCCTGGGGGCTCCTGTACAGAGCTTGACTTTTAAACGATGCTTTTGTGCAACCACATCGTCTCCTCTCTTTTCAAATGTCATTTCCCTGCAGCCACTGCCGAGGGAATGGCTCTGCCGCAAAGGATCCTCTTTCCCCCGGAGAAGCTTTGCATGGATTGGCAGCAAAGACAGAGAGCTGGAGCAGGACTCCACAACCTGGGCAATACGTGCTACCTCAACTCCGTCCTGCAGTGCCTGACGTACACACCCCCTCTCGCCAACTACCTGCTCTCTCGGGAGCACAGCCGCTCGTGTCAGTACTTTTATCAACAGCTCCTTGCAAATCTGGTGGGCTCTTCCCAAGGATTCCCAGCATCTGGAATTTGATTGAGGAGAAAAGCAGCCCTCCTCTCTCAATCCCCCGAGTTGGTGTTCTTTGAACACGCAAGCCTAGAAGCCCCTTGTCCTATCTCGGTGTATTCATCTTCAGAGAGGCACCTCTTTCTAGCCCCCGCTCTCGGTCCCTATTCCTGCAAGTTAAACTCTCTTTGCTTCTTGCACAGAAAACTTTTGTCAGTTCAGCATCCCTCTGAAGAAAGTTTTCTATGCACTACAATGTCCCAGTGGGCCATTGGCACCTTGGGAGAAGAGGAGCGGGGGCTGTTCTTGTAACTTCAGGATCTCCATTAGGTTTCCCACCGCTCTGGAGATCCTGCTAACCCGAGACGCTTCCCTCCCTCCCTTCCTCTTCAGGTCACCAGCAAGGCTTCTGCATGATGTGCAGAATGGAAGCACATGTTAACAAGGTCCTGCATTCCTCAGCCAGTGCCATCCAGCCTTGGAGTGTTGTCAATGTCCTCACACGTGAGTCATTTCAGGTGCTTTTACAGGTTTCCTTCCCTTCCTGCGGGGGACAACTCCTAACTTCTTCTTTCTTAGGAATAGGAGAACATTTCCAGCATGGCATGCAGGAAGACGCCCACGAGTTCTTACGCTGCACTGTCGATGCCATGCAGAGAGCTTGTCTGAGTGGAAGCAACGAGTAAGCACAAACAAATTCCCTTTTCAATGCTCCTGAGGCCTTTGGACTCCTTGGTGTACTCCCATCAAGGAAACCCTACCGCCAGGGTTTTCAGACAAAGCAAACCTCCTGGAGGAGATCACTCTCTGCCCTACTTCTGAGCTCCCTGCCTTACCCTTTCTTTCCAGCTTGGATGTCTCTTCTCAAGCAACTACCATCGTCCACCAAATATTTGGGGGCATGCTGAGATCCAGAGGTACTTTTCCATGACTATCGCTCTGCTTGGAATTGTCTGTGTCCTTCTGTCTGCCTGTGATAAACAGCTGATCGTGTGACTGGCGTAGCAGGTATGGAGGCCGTAAACCGGCACAGTCAGTCGACTTCCCCTGTCGCTGAGCATTTTGATTTGCCTTCCAGTCACGTGCTTGAGCTGCAAAGCCGTTTCCGATTCCTACGAGGCCTTCCTGGATCTTCCTTTGGATATAAATGTAAGAGGGTTTGTAAGACATCCCAAGGCCCCCGTAGCTTTCCAGAATAAACACAGGTGGTGTAAAACCATATACTGCAAAGCCAAGAGAAGAGAGCTTGGTGGTGGGTGGGGAGTGGAATGGACTGTGTCCTTCTGGGGAGGCCATGGCAGTGGTCTCCCTGTAGGTGCTGGCTTTAAGCGGGACAAGCACACATTATCCTCCCTGCACCCTTGATGGACTCTCCTCCTTCTTCCCTTTGCCCTCCCTCAACACCCCTCTGGCTCCCAGGCTGATGGGTTGTGTTGTTTTCATTCTGATGACCCTGCACCCCATCAGTAGCTGAACTGAGTGGTGCCACAGAGAGGTCGCTTTGATAGCCCTGGGCATTCCTGGGAAATGAGGAAATGTTCAGCATAATACCCTCTTTCTGCCTCCTTCTGGACACTGCTTGTGGGTTCACAGTGGGTCTCCTCAGCCTCAGCTACCTGCGCCTTCTTGGCAGCTCTTAGCCAAGTGTTTGGGCGAGGGCGTTTCCCCGAGCTCAGTGCTCTCCTTTCTCCCTCCTCCAGGCAGCCTCCTCTGTCACCGCAGCTCTGGAGGACTTTGTGAAACCCGAGCAGCTGGATGGGGAAAACTGCTTTAAATGTAGCAAGTAAGATGATTACTAACGCCATATTCATGCTAGATCCTTCCTGAAGGTGCTGCATGTCATCGTGCAGAAGTCCTCTTTTCATGGAGGTTTAATGCCCAGTAATGGGCAGCAGCTGTTGTTTAATCTGGTACTTATGGTTCTGAATAGCCTTAAAACAGCGTCAGGATGTGTGAGACAGGAAAGCTTGTCTTGCTTTCTGGCGGGGAAAAAGGGTGCCCTTCAGCATCTGGCTCTGTGCTTGGTTTCAAGGTGTGACAAGATGGTTGCCGCCTCCAAGAGGTTTACAATCCATCGCGTGCCCAAGGTTCTCACCGTGTGTCTGAAAAGGTTTGAACATCTCACCGGCAGGAAGATCAGCAAGGTGTGTACGCAATTGGAGTGCAACTTTCTCTTCCTGGAGCGGGAGGTGTCCCAAAGCAGTATGCTCTTTCACAAGCCATTCATGTTGGGTTCTTCGTGTTCCCTTCTGGGGAGACGAGAGTTCCCGTGGGAAGACAAGCATGGACTCTGCTCCGACGGAGCTGCTTTGGCCAAGAACAGTTTCCTGCCACCCAAACCATGACATGTTGAAGGCTCGTCCATGTACTAGCTCAGGATCATTTCTGAGCCCTCTTGGTCTCTCTGTAGGTGGTGGAGTATCCCGAGTACTTGGATCTTTGGCCATACACATCTCGGACAGCAGGAGAACCGCTCCTCTACGCCTTATATGCTGTCCTGGTACATAGCGGTGGCAGCTGTCATGCAGGACACTATTTCTGCTACACCAAGGTGAAGAGCAACTTCCCTCCTAGCAGGGGAAAAAATGTGTGCTGGGGAAGGCAAACTTTCACAGCAGTGTTACTGGCAGCCAAGGTTCTGGGGGAGAAGGTCTCCTTACCGGCTGCGTTGGAGTTGTTTTGGCGTGCTCTTGGTTCGGTAGTTTTCTGCCTGTGTTATCACTGAGAAACCAGGCAGTTCCTCTCCAGCTATCGATGCCTTTCTTTGCAGGCCAGCGATGGACTGTGGTACAAGATGAACGATGCGTCTGTGGAGGGTTCTGACATCAACACCGTTCTCAGGCAGCAAGCCTATCTACTGTTTTATGTCAGGTAATAACCAGTGCTAAAATGTGTTTCGAATACGTTTCCTTCTCCTGGCTTTGCTCTTTTTCTTCTCATCCTCCTGAGTGTTTCTCTTTTGGTCCTAGGAGACAGTTCCTACCTGCATCATTCAGTGCTGTCAAGTCTGAACTACCTCACCTCTGTCCTTACTTTTCCTTGCCGGGCTTTCGGCTCCTGCCCTGCTGTAAAGTGCTCCTTGTCTGCTCTCTGAAGCTGGCTAATGTAGAGAAGAGTACTTAAAGGGGGCCTCCAGGAAAGATGGGGAGGGACTCTTTATCAGGGAGTGTAGTGACAGGACGAGGGGTAAGGGTTTTAAACTGAACGAGGGAAGATGTAAATTAGGTATTAGGGAGAAATTCTTTACGGTGAGGGTGGTGAGACACTGGAAGAGGTTGCCCAGAGAAGCTGTGGATGCCCCCTCCCTGGAAGTGTTCAAGGCCAGCTTGGATGGGACTTTGAGCAACCTGATGGAGTGGAAGGTATCCCTGTCCATGGCAGGGGACTTGGAACTAGATGATCTTTAAGGTCCCTTCCAACCCCAACCATTCTGTGATTCTGTGATTCTATGAAATGGAGGCCGTAGGGGGGATAAAGACAAGGACTTGCTCTGACAGGTGTAGACCTGGTGGGAAGACCCCAATCGAATTTCTCATTTCTAGTCTCGCTTATATCTTCTCTCTGTTGTGGAAACCGCTCCAAGAAAATGACTGAACCCCAGAGGAGGCTGCAAGAACAGAGCTAAATGGAGATCACTCTTTGTTTCTCCAGGTGCACTGATTTGAAAACTGGAGAAAGGGCTTCTTCCTCACCAGCACCATCATATGCCCGTCCCTTCCTCAGTCAGTGGGGGGCCGACAGCAAACAGGCGTGCTCTGTGGGACCACAGGGTCTGCCTCATCGGACTAAGGTAACTCTGGGGAGGTGGGTCAGGGCAGCAGGTGGACAGTGGATTTCTTTCTGGGATCTTGGCATTGCTCTCTTTTCCCTCCCACACTGCAGCTTTCTTCACAGCCCCAACACTGCTCCCTCTCAAAGCATCCCACTTGTCTGCCTTTGGCCCTTCTGCCTTTGCAGCCCTCCAGGAGAGCCTTTGGGAGGCCCTTAGCTGTCCCCTCCCACAGCTTCTGGGCTTGCCTCACTCTTCTGCTCCTTTCAGGACGAAAGGGCAGGACCTTTTCACAGCTCTCTTTGCAGGACGTGGCGCTGGGCATGGAGGACTCTGCAGAGGACAGCAGCTCCTCTGCAACAGCCAGCAAGAGCCAGCTCACCTGGGCAGCTGCACGGGAGGCATCTGCAGGCTGGACGGGCTTCATCTGGCCAGGCAGGCTCAACATTGCCTCCTACATTGGCTCCTGCTTGCATCGCTTCTTCTGTGGCTGCATAAGGCTGGTGTCCGGAAGGAAAGCTGCGTGCCCGCTCTGCTCTCAACCATGTGAGCATGTGCTGCACACCATGCGAGAAGACAGCAACAAAGAGGAGCATGGATTCAGCCCTTCTTCCCACTGCCAGAAGAGTGGTGCCAAGGAGAGGGCCCGGAGCAGATCCCCGCAGTGGGGAAAAGATCTCCGCAGCTGGTGCATGGACACCACGGACTATGACCACTCAGCAGGGAGGAGGAGGAGGACAACCGGTCCTCCAAGGTGTGACTGCACTCCCAGGGATGACACAGCTGCAGGGCCCTCCAACGGCAGCTCCCAGTCGGCTCCTGCACCCAGTGCTGCTCGGGAGCAAACCCTGCCAGTGCAGAGAGAACAGAGCAGATCCCTGCAGCAGGGCTATGATCTCCACAGCCAGTTTGTGGAGATCACGGACTATGACAGCTCAGAAAGGGGGAGGAGGAGGTGGAGAACAAGTCCTCCATGTCGTGACCAAGCCCCAAGGGATGACACAGCTCCAGGGCCCTCCAACACCAGCTCCAAGTGGGCTCCTGCACGCAGGGCTGCTCGGGACCAAACCCTGCTGAGGCAGAGAGAGCGGAGCAGATCCCCACAGCGGGGCTATGATGTCTGCAGCCAGTTTCTGGACACCACAGATTATGATGCCTCAGCAGGGAGAAGGAGGAGGAGGGTTTCAGTGCCCCAGAGAAGCATGCCAGACAAAGACTCGGGGCGCTGCGGCAGTGACGGGGACAGATTGTGACCCTGGCTGAAGAAGGAGCACAGCATCTTTCTTCTGCTGTGCCAGAGAAGAGGAGCAGCAGAAGAAAAAGGAGGAAGAGAAAACGAGGAAGCACCAAAAGTGCCCCCAGCAGGGACCAAGCTGCACAAAAGGCACCAGCAGCCCACCCTGTCCCCCCTCCCAGTGCTGCCTCTGGCCAGGAAGAGCTCAGAGAGACCTTCCAGAGACTCGGACAGCTCTGCCGGCTAGCCTGCCTGCCCACAGGTCCCTCGAGGAAGAGCTTTAAGCCCTGGTCAGCTCTTGGGATCGCCTTGCAAAAACAACACTCACTCGGTACCCACACTCAGAAAAGCCAAAGCCAGAATTAAAAACACTTGTTGGCCTTGCATATGTAATTCCTGGGGTGTTTTCTTCTCTGTAGGTTTTGGGGCAATTGGAGGAAATGCCCAGTGTGGGAGGTTTATGTCTTGGGACGAAAGCGAGTGGGACTGAAACGGGCTGAACGGCCGGGCCCTGAGGGTGCTGCTCAGTGGCACCAAGCCTAGTGCAAGGCCAGTAACCAGGGGTGTCTCCCAGGGGTCAAGACTGGGTCTGATCCTGTTTATCATCTTCCTTAATTAATGTTCTGGAGGATGGGGCAGAGTGCACCCTTGGCAAGCTGACTGATGACACCAGTCTGGGAGCAGCGGCACTTAGGCCAGGGGGTCGTGCTGGTGTCCCGAGGGACCTGGGCAGGCTGCAGAGACGGGCTGACAGAGACCTCATGCCCAGACCAGAAAGGGGACGTGCAAAGGGTGCTGTGCGGGTGACGAGCAGCGGCACAGGCTGCCCAGGGAGACTGTGGAGTCTCCATCCCTGGCGATGTTCCACGGCCCTCTGGACATGGTCAAGGACAAGCGGCTGCAGGAGGCCCTGCTTGAGCAGGGGGGTTGGACCCGGTGACTTCGTCCTCCAGCTGACCTCCCGGCCAGCCTCAAGCAGCCGCTGATTCTGTGAAATGGACGCCTGGAAGAGGACCCAGCCACCAACGCTGTCACCCTCAGGTGGCCATCGACAGCTCCACCAGCAAGCTGCAGCCCTGGAGAGGAGCCCAGGGCGGAGCAGGCTCCTGGCAGGCCCTGCGGCCCCTGGAGAGGAGCCCAGGCAGCAGCAGGTTCTCTGGCCGGAGCTGCGGCCCGTGGGGCCCAGGCAGGAGCAGGGGAATGGCGTGAGGAGGAAGGGGCGGCAGAGCCGAGGCGCTGTGGGCTGCCCGCAGCCCCATTCCCCGTCCCCCTGCACCGCTGGGAGGGGAGAGGGGGCCGAGGAGTCGGGAAGGAGGAGTGAGGCTGAGCCTGGGAAGGGCGGGGCTGGGGGAAGCTCTTTGGGTTGGGGTTTGGTGCTGCTCTCCTGCTGCCTTTTCCCTTGGCACCAAACTGCATCAGCCTGGCCCCGCTCAGGCCCCGCTCGCCCCTGAGGGGGCGCAGGCGGCTCTGGGAGGAGAGGCCCGGGCTGCTCCCGCCCACCCAGCCAGAGCCGCGCCATTGGCCACAGCTGAGCCAATCAGCAGAGCCGGTGTTGGCCTCTCAGGGCCAGGCGACCTGGGGCGGGGCCGCAGGGGCCAGAGGCCGAGCGTCCTGAGGAGAATGGGGGCAGAGTGGGGCCGGGGGCAGGCGGGGGGGCCCCGCTCAGCAGCCGAAACCAGTTCCCACCAGTGCAGCCCTGGCTGAGGACAGCCCTGGTGAGAGCAGCACAAACCCCTTTCCCTTTTCCCAGCCTCCCTGGCTGCCGGCTGCAGCCGAGGCAGAGGCCGGGCAGGGGAGGGCTCATCCTGCCAGCGCTGCTGATGGCGGCAGAGGAGAGAGCGGCCTGGTCCTGCTGAGCGCAGGGTCGCTCTCCCGCCTGGGCTGCCCCTCGGCCCGGCGCTGCATCTCAGGACCAAGGGTCTGTATGGTTGTTGGTGTTGCTTTCAGGCAGGGTTGTTCCTCCACCCCATCCTCCCTTCCCCCTCCCTGCCCCGGCCAATATTCGCTGGAACCGTGCTGGCAGAAGGCCCCGGTTCCTGTTAAGGTCATTTACAGGGAATAATTTAAAGGCAATTTGATGAGGCTGGCAATTCCAACTGCTCCAGGTACACAGGAGCTTTAAATGGGCAGTTGCCTGCCGGTGACCTTTCATATGCCTTTCTTCCTAGGTTCATTCATTTCACTCCCACCAAAACCAAAGCCCCGGCTTACACATGGAAAGGGGCAAAACCCGCCGTGGGAGACAGCTGCTCTCCAGGTCCTCATTGCTGTCTGGAGCCCTCCGTGACCAGGGATGGGCAGTGTGTGCCTCCAGTGTATCCCACCTCTGGATGTGCCAGGGCAAACACCAAGCTCACAGCTGGCCCAAGTGAGTAACAGTTCTCCAGCCATTCGTTCAGACAAGACAAACAGCCTTTCTTTTTTGCCCTGTGTCAGTATGCCTTGTAGAAAGGCAACCTCCTTAGAGGCAGCTTGTACTTAGCAGATGGATACAGAGTGTGTTTTATTGTTTGTGAAACTTTATCCGGCTTTTCTTTACTTGCAAATAGGAAAAATTCTTCTGTGCCTGTGTGCAGCCAGTTCTCGAAGGAGAGCAGGTGGGAGATGGTGCACAGGACCTGTAGCATCCAGCTACGGAGATGAGTGCAGAAGTCTGATGCAAGGAACAGTGATGCAAGTCCCAGGTGGCCAATGACAGAAAAGGGGACGTTTGGGAGGTGAGGAGCAAAGTTGTCCATACAGTGTCAGACCTCAAGGGACTGCTTTTCCGACCTGTCCAGACCTCCCGAGCGGACACTCACCTCTTCTTTAACCTCAGAATTAATAAAAAATATCCTTTAAAACAAAATTCATTTTTATTAGATGCACTTTGAAATCTTTCGCCTTAACTACCCTAGGAAACCTCTCTAATGAGCTGTACAAGTCGTGAAGACTTGGAGAAAATCACAGGAAGAGACAGGGCTCGTTAGGGCTTTCTGTATTTTAATGAGCCCCATGGTGTAGTTGGGGCTGAGGCCTTGAACCTCAGATACCGAGAGGAGATTGAACAAACTGCTCAAGAAGTCCAAGTCAGAAGCTGAACCCAAAGTATCTGGAAGCATTAATGGGCCCCATGAGGACCATTACTGACAAAGCCTCCCCAGGGACTCTTTAGAGCAGGTAATTGGAGGCCATGATTGCAGGTAGGCAAAGGCTCTGTGCAGGCAGCTGTAATGCTGAGCAAACCCTTTGGTTTCTTCTGTGAAGCAGAAAGGCCAAGCCCTCATCCGCAGGCCCTGGGAAGGCAGATCCTGTCCCTCCCGCATGGCTCAGGGCTCCTCCTGGGGGCAGTGGGGTGTGAGGGTGAGCAATGCCAAGTGTAGGAAAACTGTACACCACCTCCCGGCCTCCCCAGGCAGGGCTGAGGAGAAACAAAGGCCAGAGCCTCAAAACAGCTTTTGCCTGGTAGGCCTCGGTGCCAGAGGCAGCTGCCAGAGCCAAGAGGACAAAGACCTCGGTCCTGTTGGGCCTTTCAGCCTTGCTAGAGCCCTTGGCCATCTCTGCTGCAGGCTGTCCTACGCTGTCCCATGCCTGCACCTCTTTCCCTTCAGGCTCTTGACATCCATCTTGCTGTCCCACCTAGCTCTCAGCCCAGCATTTCTATAGCTTCACTGATGGCTCTCCACCCTTGCTGGCTTTCCCTTGAAACACAAAGCCATGGGCTGATCCAGACTCCCTCTGGGTCACCTCTTGCACCACAAGGCTACCCTTTCAGTGACATTTCTTTTTCCTCACATCTAGTCTGAACCTTCCAAGCTGCACTTTGTGGAGGCTTCCTTCTCTTCCCACTACCAGGAAAAGCTCCATCACCTCTGAGGCCACCCTTCAAGCAGCTGCACGCTACTACTATAGTGCCCTGAGCCTCCACTTCACCAGGAGAAAGAAGTCCAGGTCCTTCAGCCTCTCCACACAGGCCCCATCCCCCATCCTGGCAGATGTCCCTTGGGGCCGCTCCAGGTCTCCCACTCTTCCAGACGAGGGAACCCACACTCGGACACACTACTCCAGATGTGGCCACACCAGTGCTGAGTGAAGGGGGACGATAACACCCTGGTCTGGGTGGCCACAGTCCTCCTAATGCAGCCCTGTATGCAGCTGGCCTTAGTCACTGTTGGTAGTGTTTGCTCTATCAAATGGCATTTGAAATGATACCTCACAGAGTCTGCGTGCCTTTCTTACAGGGGACGTGACAAACCAGGACCTCCAGGTGCAAAACAACAACCAAGTCACGTGCCTGCTGCTGCCTACCAGGTTCTCAGGCAGAAGTGATGTCCTAGTCAACAGCCCAGCCCTGTGTCTGCTGATGGCCAATGACCCAAAGAGACCGGAGATTCCAGTGTCCTCACACTCCCCTTCATGGCCATGTGCCTCCTACTGGCCTATGAGCTTCTCAGACATCACTGATGTCATCATAATAGCCCAACCCATCAGCCGCCTTCTGGCCTACCAACTGACCAGACAAAAGTAACCTCACCATGATCTTCCAAGCCACGTGC
The DNA here is from genome assembly GCF_047370975.1 of Nipponia nippon. NCBI lineage: Eukaryota > Metazoa > Chordata > Aves > Pelecaniformes > Threskiornithidae > Nipponia > Nipponia nippon. The sequence goes on along the minus strand of NW_028262392.1, from coordinate 16,440 downwards.
CTGCTGCTGGCCTTTCAGCTTCTCCAGCGGACACAACCAAGCCATGTACCTGCTGCTGTCCCCTCAGGTGCTCAGGTGGAAGGGATGTGACAACCCCTACCCAAGCCCTCTTCCTGCATGGGCCTACCAGGTACTTAGAGAAAATGATTCCCACAGTCAGCTTGCCAGCCACGTGCCTTCTGCTGGCCTCCTAGGGACACTGGCAAATGGGAGCCTAAAAGTACGTGTCCCCGCCATGAGGCAAGGGCTGAGCTATCAGCTACTGCAGAAAGAAGTGACCTCCCAGTCCCGTTCCCAGCCATGTTCCTGCTGCCGCCCTACCAACTCCAGAGACAGAAGTGACCTCACAGCCACCTTCACAGCCTTGTGCCTCCTGCTGACCCATGAGATCCTGAAGCACAGCGGACCTCACCATAGCATTCCCACCCATCTCCTCCTTGTGGCCTATGAGCTGATCAGATACAGGTCACCTCACATTCCTCTTCCAGTGCCGTGCGACTGTTCTGGGACCTCGCGATCGCTGCCCTGTTCAAGGGGCCAAACAGAGGAAGTTAGGGTTAGGAGGGGTTGAAGGTGAGGGGGCTGGAGCACAGGAATGAGGGCTTTGGGGCTTAGGTGTTCAGGTTAGGGCTTCGAGATCAGAGCTCACCTTTCAGTGCTGGGGATTGGGCAAAGGCTTAGGGAGCGGCCTTGCTGTTCTTCTGTTCACCTAGAAATTTAGAAGACATCAGAGCAACTACCTTCGCTGCTTCTACTGCAAAGCTGTTCTTGAGAACAGGAAATCCTCTTCCGACTTGAGCGTGTGCTTTTTTAGCAGTTAGTTCCCTGTAAGCAGAAGAGAACTGGAGCTGGTCAGCCCAGCACTGCCTCAAATGACCCAGGCTGGGCAGTCCATCCTGAGCTGCCACAGCAGGGCTTCAGGGCCCGCAGGTCCCGTTGCCTCATCAGAGCACAGGGACACATTCTACATGGGAATCTGAGAATAAAGGACTCGGCAGCCCCTTTGCATGGGAAAGAGGGGTGACAGGGTGAGATGCTCGCGGGCAGAGGTGGTTGGGGGGTAACCCGGAGGGCAGGAGCAGCAGGAGGAACGCGAGCCTGCTGCTCTACCTGCCATGGCAGTTGGGCAGTGTGGGGTTGGTTTGGGGCAAACAGCATTCTGAGGGGTCCGTCCCCATGGCGATCATTCCGCCAGCATCTGCTTCAGCCAGCCTTGCAATGCTTTGATTTTTCATACCACAACAACTTCCCACCTCCATGATTTTCCATCCTGCTGATGAGTTCCTGCCCTCAGTGTTGGTTTCCCAGCCCCACGATGGTTCCCCGTCCCAGTGACGGTTTCCCATCCCAATGGTGGTTTGCTATCCCAATGGTCTCCCATCCCAAGCATGATGTTTTGGGGGAGGCAAATTTCCTGTCCACGGGGAAGGGATGGGGCCAGCACCAGTGGCCCTGTGATGCCAACACATGTGTGCTGTCCCATCCTGCCCTGGTGGTGGGGATGGGGGTTTGGGGCACTTTTGGGTTGTTTTTGTCCTCCCCTCTGTGCCCTGGGGGCAACTGCCGCTCCCAGCTGTGGTGGAACCGGTGCCAGCATTGGTACCGTTCAGCCATGATGGGGAGCTGTCATGAAAATTTGGCAAGTGGGCTATCCTGACTAAGGAGAGAAGCTGGGACGCAGGGTATAGCATTACAAGAGGAATTCTTGCATTCGTGCGCATGAGCCGTCCCATTCAAACTGGGGCACCACAAATGCGGTTTTACAGATGCTTCTTATGCTTTTCAAGCGTTCGGGTCCAATGCACTTTGACCAATCTCTGCTAAACACACACACAGGCTGCTGTTTTGCAAAGCAACTCTAATTCTGTGGCGTCATCATCCATCTGCTTCTTTGCTGATCTTGGCATCCCTGGAGTTGGTCTGGCTGCAGATCCTGATCTCTGATGGCAGATAAGGGGAGGGTTTCACAGAGGTGTCGGAGGGGCTGGGATGCTGGCGTGAGCTGGGTCATCCAGGGGCATCCTTTCTTCTTCAGGGTGGGGGCTGTCCTTCTCCTCCTTGCAGTGAGCTGGGGGCCTTTGGTCCTGCTGACTGAACCATGACTGTGCAGTATACAACGTCAACTAGATGTGTATCTGTCTATCTTCAGGAACTCGATCCAATTTCATACTCTCATGACTAATTGCTGCAATAGTTAGGGCATGAGATTTTCCTAGAAGAGCCCCTGGGGTGTCCCTTTGTGGGGGTCCCCGGGAGGTACTTGTGGGGGTTGCTCGTAGATGGTTGGGAGATGCAGGTACTGGGGGCGATGGTAGCAGTGTGGCGTGGGGATGCTGTTCCTGAGGACACCGGTTTTAGCCTGCGGTGGGGATGCCGACGGTGGGGCTGTCAGGAGCAGGACAGGGCAGAGATACCAGGGGTGTTGGTACCAGGCCGGGGTGGGGATGCTGCTTCCAGGGCACCACCGCAAGGTGGTGCCGCCTTTCATAGGGGTGGCCGCCTTTCACCAGGGAACAAAATGGAGGGACAAGGAGCACTAGTTCAGAGCTGGCCTGTGGCTGTATCTTGAGGGGAAGATAAAATTCATTGGAAATGAACCTGTAAGAGACCAGGTGCTTTCTCCACAAGTCTCACAGACACAGTCCTGTACCTGGGAAGAGTGGAGAAGAAACCCTCAGCAACCCAAATGTGGCAGCCAAAGCTGGGAACAGGCACGCTTACAGCCCTGGGCAGGTTTTTCTTCATCCAGCTGGTGCAGCTCAGGGAGGAGGTGGGAGCTTTGCTGGCAGATGAGCAGCCCTTCGTCAGCAGTGCATGGGGAAGCCTGGGGGCTGCTGGCTGTGCGAGGTGCCCGGGCCGTGGCAGCTGTGTGGTCTCGAGGGGACACGCCCGCGTGCGCGCCCATGTCACAAAGGGGCAGTGATGCAGCACCCACCCGGCGCTTGTGACCTCACCTGGCCAGGGCTTGAAATGCTGAAGAGCAGGCCAGCAAAAGCTAGTTGGGCTGAGCTGGCCTTCGGGATAACTCAGCTCCTTCCATTGCTACTTGCGTGCCCACTTTTTTCCAACCATTTATCGTTTCCTGCCCACTTCTCCTCAACTTCCATCCTCGTTCAAAGGTAATTATGATTTGACTTTCAGGACACAGCATAGGGTAGGTAGATAGAGGAGAAAAGTATAGGCTGGTGTGTGCCTTCCGCGCTCTAGGCTGAGCTATTACACCTTTCTAGGCTGGCCAGATATGGGCTATGGGTAGAGTTCCTCTTTGCTAATTCTTATATTTCTTTGCCATATCCCAGGAGAGGTAAGTAGCGGGGTGGCAGTGTAGTCTGAGGCGTTGGGCTCAGCCTGGAATGACAAGAAGCCCACCCTGACTGATGGGGTAGGAAGGGAGACAGAAAAGGAGGACGGCAAAGGCAGCCGTTGAAGTAGCGGCCGAAAGCCGGTCACTGCTGTGTACAAGGTGGGAAAGTGTGGGCTGGAGAGCCAGAGGGCTCTGCTGCTAACGCTGGCCACAGGTAAGCAGCCGGTCCCCTTTAGAGAAGGTGACACGCAACGCAGTCTATCAAAAGGGCCTTGGTAATTGCTGTCAGTTGGAGTCCTGTGACAGGGACAGCAGGGCCATCAGCCTGCAGCTCTGCAGCACTTACAAGTACCACTGAAACACTTCTGATGGCAGACGTTGATCTATGGGTTTCGTTTGGAATTGTTTTCAATCATTTTCTTGAACTACGATTATTTCTTTGCAATCAGGTGACAGGACTGGTGCTGATCTCTTTCTGGAGCGCGTCCTGACATCCTTTGTCATCCAAAGCTTTCCGCTCTGTTCCTGAGAGGAGCGATGGCCGCAATGGGGAATGACTCCTGTGAGTAAGGGCTTCACCATTGGACTTTGTGAATCCCCAAAGGCGACGGACGTGGCTGCTGCTCCATCCCTGACTGTGGATGTGCTGACAACCTAGAGTGAATTCTGGGGCGTTTCCTGGTAGCAGCCAGGCTCACCCAGGAGTTTTTGATTAGACACAGGAAAATGAGTTTTGTCCCTCCTCTGCCACGATGTACAAGACTCTGAAAGATGACATTGCTCGTACTGACATCAGTAGGGTTACCTTCTGGGCTAGGGACTTGCTTGTTTTCATGAAGTCACTATCAGGAAAAGGGAAGACTTGACCTGATAATCCAATTCAAGGCTCTAGAGGGAAAGGAAGGTAGCCCGAAGCACAGAAATCAGAGTGTGGCTTTCTTGGAGTTTTGGCAAAGGAAGCAGGGCAACAGACTCTTTTCCAAAACTGCTTCTTGACCAGTCATTGTCAATGGCAGTGTTAGGCTTCCCCCAGTGTTTCTGTGTTGGAGGTTAGAGCTGCTTGTCCTGGGGGCTCCTGTACAGAGCTTGACTTTTAAACGATGCTTTTGTGCAACCACATCGTCTCCTCTCTTTTCAAATGTCATTTCCCTGCAGCCACTGCCGAGGGAATGGCTCTGCCGCAAAGGATCCTCTTTCCCCCGGAGAAGCTTTGCATGGATTGGCAGCAAAGACAGAGAGCTGGAGCAGGACTCCACAACCTGGGCAATACGTGCTACCTCAACTCCGTCCTGCAGTGCCTGACGTACACACCCCCTCTCGCCAACTACCTGCTCTCTCGGGAGCACAGCCGCTCGTGTCAGTACTTTTATCAACAGCTCCTTGCAAATCTGGTGGGCTCTTCCCAAGGATTCCCAGCATCTGGAATTTGATTGAGGAGAAAAGCAGCCCTCCTCTCTCAATCCCCCGAGTTGGTGTTCTTTGAACACGCAAGCCTAGAAGCCCCTTGTCCTATCTCGGTGTATTCATCTTCAGAGAGGCACCTCTTTCTAGCCCCCGCTCTCGGTCCCTATTCCTGCAAGTTAAACTCTCTTTGCTTCTTGCACAGAAAACTTTTGTCAGTTCAGCATCCCTCTGAAGAAAGTTTTCTATGCACTACAATGTCCCAGTGGGCCATTGGCACCTTGGGAGAAGAGGAGCGGGGGCTGTTCTTGTAACTTCAGGATCTCCATTAGGTTTCCCACCGCTCTGGAGATCCTGCTAACCCGAGACGCTTCCCTCCCTCCCTTCCTCTTCAGGTCACCAGCAAGGCTTCTGCATGATGTGCAGAATGGAAGCACATGTTAACAAGGTCCTGCATTCCTCAGCCAGTGCCATCCAGCCTTGGAGTGTTGTCAATGTCCTCACACGTGAGTCATTTCAGGTGCTTTTACAGGTTTCCTTCCCTTCCTGCGGGGGACAACTCCTAACTTCTTCTTTCTTAGGAATAGGAGAACATTTCCAGCATGGCATGCAGGAAGACGCCCACGAGTTCTTACGCTGCACTGTCGATGCCATGCAGAGAGCTTGTCTGAGTGGAAGCAACGAGTAAGCACAAACAAATTCCCTTTTCAATGCTCCTGAGGCCTTTGGACTCCTTGGTGTACTCCCATCAAGGAAACCCTACCGCCAGGGTTTTCAGACAAAGCAAACCTCCTGGAGGAGATCACTCTCTGCCCTACTTCTGAGCTCCCTGCCTTACCCTTTCTTTCCAGCTTGGATGTCTCTTCTCAAGCAACTACCATCGTCCACCAAATATTTGGGGGCATGCTGAGATCCAGAGGTACTTTTCCATGACTATCGCTCTGCTTGGAATTGTCTGTGTCCTTCTGTCTGCCTGTGATAAACAGCTGATCGTGTGACTGGCGTAGCAGGTATGGAGGCCGTAAACCGGCACAGTCAGTCGACTTCCCCTGTCGCTGAGCATTTTGATTTGCCTTCCAGTCACGTGCTTGAGCTGCAAAGCCGTTTCCGATTCCTACGAGGCCTTCCTGGATCTTCCTTTGGATATAAATGTAAGAGGGTTTGTAAGACATCCCAAGGCCCCCGTAGCTTTCCAGAATAAACACAGGTGGTGTAAAACCATATACTGCAAAGCCAAGAGAAGAGAGCTTGGTGGTGGGTGGGGAGTGGAATGGACTGTGTCCTTCTGGGGAGGCCATGGCAGTGGTCTCCCTGTAGGTGCTGGCTTTAAGCGGGACAAGCACACATTATCCTCCCTGCACCCTTGATGGACTCTCCTCCTTCTTCCCTTTGCCCTCCCTCAACACCCCTCTGGCTCCCAGGCTGATGGGTTGTGTTGTTTTCATTCTGATGACCCTGCACCCCATCAGTAGCTGAACTGAGTGGTGCCACAGAGAGGTCGCTTTGATAGCCCTGGGCATTCCTGGGAAATGAGGAAATGTTCAGCATAATACCCTCTTTCTGCCTCCTTCTGGACACTGCTTGTGGGTTCACAGTGGGTCTCCTCAGCCTCAGCTACCTGCGCCTTCTTGGCAGCTCTTAGCCAAGTGTTTGGGCGAGGGCGTTTCCCCGAGCTCAGTGCTCTCCTTTCTCCCTCCTCCAGGCAGCCTCCTCTGTCACCGCAGCTCTGGAGGACTTTGTGAAACCCGAGCAGCTGGATGGGGAAAACTGCTTTAAATGTAGCAAGTAAGATGATTACTAACGCCATATTCATGCTAGATCCTTCCTGAAGGTGCTGCATGTCATCGTGCAGAAGTCCTCTTTTCATGGAGGTTTAATGCCCAGTAATGGGCAGCAGCTGTTGTTTAATCTGGTACTTATGGTTCTGAATAGCCTTAAAACAGCGTCAGGATGTGTGAGACAGGAAAGCTTGTCTTGCTTTCTGGCGGGGAAAAAGGGTGCCCTTCAGCATCTGGCTCTGTGCTTGGTTTCAAGGTGTGACAAGATGGTTGCCGCCTCCAAGAGGTTTACAATCCATCGCGTGCCCAAGGTTCTCACCGTGTGTCTGAAAAGGTTTGAACATCTCACCGGCAGGAAGATCAGCAAGGTGTGTACGCAATTGGAGTGCAACTTTCTCTTCCTGGAGCGGGAGGTGTCCCAAAGCAGTATGCTCTTTCACAAGCCATTCATGTTGGGTTCTTCGTGTTCCCTTCTGGGGAGACGAGAGTTCCCGTGGGAAGACAAGCATGGACTCTGCTCCGACGGAGCTGCTTTGGCCAAGAACAGTTTCCTGCCACCCAAACCATGACATGTTGAAGGCTCGTCCATGTACTAGCTCAGGATCATTTCTGAGCCCTCTTGGTCTCTCTGTAGGTGGTGGAGTATCCCGAGTACTTGGATCTTTGGCCATACACATCTCGGACAGCAGGAGAACCGCTCCTCTACGCCTTATATGCTGTCCTGGTACATAGCGGTGGCAGCTGTCATGCAGGACACTATTTCTGCTACACCAAGGTGAAGAGCAACTTCCTTCCTAGCAGGGGAAAAAATGTGTGCTGGGGAAGGCAAACTTTCACAGCAGTGTTACTGGCAGCCAAGGTTCTGGGGGAGAAGGTCTCCTTACCGGCTGCGTTGGAGTTGTTTTGGCGTGCTCTTGGTTCGGTAGTTTTCTGCCTGTGTTATCACTGAGAAACCAGGCAGTTCCTCTCCAGCTATCGATGCCTTTCTTTGCAGGCCAGCGATGGACTGTGGTACAAGATGAACGATGCGTCTGTGGAGGGTTCTGACATCAACACCGTTCTCAGGCAGCAAGCCTATCTACTGTTTTATGTCAGGTAATAACCAGTGCTAAAATGTGTTTCGAATACGTTTCCTTCTCCTGGCTTTGCTCTTTTTCTTCTCATCCTCCTGAGTGTTTCTCTTTTGGTCCTAGGAGACAGTTCCTACCTGCATCATTCAGTGCTGTCAAGTCTGAACTACCTCACCTCTGTCCTTACTTTTCCTTGCCGGGCTTTCGGCTCCTGCCCTGCTGTAAAGTGCTCCTTGTCTGCTCTCTGAAGCTGGCTAATGTAGAGAAGAGTACTTAAAGGGGGCCTCCAGGAAAGATGGGGAGGGACTCTTTATCAGGGAGTGTAGTGACAGGACGAGGGGTAAGGGTTTTAAACTGAACGAGGGAAGATGTAAATTAGGTATTAGGGAGAAATTCTTTACGGTGAGGGTGGTGAGACACTGGAAGAGGTTGCCCAGAGAAGCTGTGGATGCCCCCTCCCTGGAAGTGTTCAAGGCCAGCTTGGATGGGACTTTGAGCAACCTGATGGAGTGGAAGGTATCCCTGCCCATGGCAGGGGACTTGGAACTAGATGATCTTTAAGGTCCCTTCCAACCCCAACCATTCTGTGATTCTGTGATTCTATGAAATGGAGGCCGTAGGGGGGATAAAGACAAGGACTTGCTCTGACAGGTGTAGACCTGGTGGGAAGACCCCAATCGAATTTCTCATTTCTAGTCTCGCTTATATCTTCTCTCTGTTGTGGAAACCGCTCCAAGAAAATGACTGAACCCCAGAGGAGGCTGCAAGAACAGACCTAAATGGAGATCACTCTTTGTTTCTCCAGGTGCACTGATTTGAAAACTGGAGAAAGGGCTTCTTCCTCACCAGCACCATCATATGCCCGTCCCTTCCTCAGTCAGTGGGGGGCCGACAGCAAACAGGCGTGCTCTGTGGGACCACAGGGTCTGCCTCATCGGACTAAGGTAACTCTGGGGAGGTGGGTCAGGGCAGCAGGTGGACAGTGGATTTCTTTCTGGGATCTTGGCATTGCTCTCTTTTCCCTCCCACACTGCAGCTTTCTTCACAGCCCCAACACTGCTCCCTCTCAAAGCATCCCACTTGTCTGCCTTTGGCCCTTCTGCCTTTGCAGCCCTCCAGGAGAGCCTTTGGGAGGCCCTTAGCTGTCCCCTCCCACAGCTTCTGGGCTTGCCTCACTCTTCTGCTCCTTTCAGGACGAAAGGGCAGGACCTTTTCACAGCTCTCTTTGCAGGACGTGGCGCTGGGCATGGAGGACTCTGCAGAGGACAGCAGCTCCTCTGCAACAGCCAGCAAGAGCCAGCTCACCTGGGCAGCTGCACGGGAGGCATCTGCAGGCTGGACGGGCTTCATCTGGCCAGGCAGGCTCAACATTGCCTCCTACATTGGCTCCTGCTTGCATCGCTTCTTCTGTGGCTGCATAAGGCTGGTGTCCGGAAGGAAAGCTGCGTGCCCGCTCTGCTCTCAACCATGTGAGCATGTGCTGCACACCATGCGAGAAGACAGCAACAAAGAGGAGCATGGATTCAGCCCTTCTTCCCACTGCCAGAAGAGTGGTGCCAAGGAGAGGGCCCGGAGCAGATCCCCGCAGTGGGGAAAAGATCTCCGCAGCTGGTGCATGGACACCACGGACTATGACCACTCAGCAGGGAGGAGGAGGAGGACAACCGGTCCTCCAAGGTGTGACTGCACTCCCAGGGATGACACAGCTGCAGGGCCCTCCAACGGCAGCTCCCAGTCGGCTCCTGCACCCAGTGCTGCTCGGGAGCAAACCCTGCCAGTGCAGAGAGAACAGAGCAGATCCCTGCAGCAGGGCTATGATCTCCACAGCCAGTTTGTGGAGATCACGGACTATGACAGCTCAGAAAGGGGGAGGAGGAGGTGGAGAACAAGTCCTCCATGTCGTGACCAAGCCCCAAGGGATGACACAGCTCCAGGGCCCTCCAACACCAGCTCCAAGTGGGCTCCTGCACGCAGGGCTGCTCGGGACCAAACCCTGCTGAGGCAGAGAGAGCGGAGCAGATCCCCACAGCGGGGCTATGATGTCTGCAGCCAGTTTCTGGACACCACAGATTATGATGCCTCAGCAGGGAGAAGGAGGAGGAGGGTTTCAGTGCCCCAGAGAAGCATGCCAGACAAAGACTCGGGGCGCTGCGGCAGTGACGGGGACAGATTGTGACCCTGGCTGAAGAAGGAGCACAGCATCTTTCTTCTGCTGTGCCAGAGAAGAGGAGCAGCAGAAGAAAAAGGAGGAAGAGAAAACGAGGAAGCACCAAAAGTGCCCCCAGCAGGGACCAAGCTGCACAAAAGGCACCAGCAGCCCACCCTGTCCCCCCTCCCAGTGCTGCCTCTGGCCAGGAAGAGCTCAGAGAGACCTTCCAGAGACTCGGACAGCTCTGCCGGCTAGCCTGCCTGCCCACAGGTCCCTCGAGGAAGAGCTTTAAGCCCTGGTCAGCTCTTGGGATCGCCTTGCAAAAACAACACTCACTCGGTACCCACACTCAGAAAAGCCAAAGCCAGAATTAAAAACACTTGTTGGCCTTGCATATGTAATTCCTGGGGTGTTTTCTTCTCTGTAGGTTTTGGGGCAATTGGAGGAAATGCCCAGTGTGGGAGGTTTATGTCTTGGGACGAAAGCGAGTGGGACTGAAACGGGCTGAACGGCCGGGCCCTGAGGGTGCTGCTCAGTGGCACCAAGCCTAGTGCAAGGCCAGTAACCAGGGGTGTCTCCCAGGGGTCAAGACTGGGTCTGATCCTGTTTATCATCTTCCTTAATTAATGTTCTGGAGGATGGGGCAGAGTGCACCCTTGGCAAGCTGACTGATGACACCAGTCTGGGAGCAGCGGCACTTAGGCCAGGGGGTCGTGCTGGTGTCCCGAGGGACCTGGGCAGGCTGCAGAGACGGGCTGACAGAGACCTCATGCCCAGACCAGAAAGGGGACGTGCAAAGGGTGCTGTGCGGGTGACGAGCAGCGGCACAGGCTGCCCAGGGAGACTGTGGAGTCTCCATCCCTGGCGATGTTCCACGGCCCTCTGGACATGGTCAAGGACAAGCGGCTGCAGGAGGCCCTGCTTGAGCAGGGGGTTGGACCCGGTGACTTCGTCCTCCAGCTGACCTCCCGGCCAGCCTCAAGCAGCCGCTGATTCTGTGAAATGGACGCCTGGAAGAGGACCCAGCCACCAACGCTGTCACCCTCAGGTGGCCATCGACAGCTCCACCAGCAAGCTGCAGCCCTGGAGAGGAGCCCAGGGCGGAGCAGGCTCCTGGCAGGCCCTGCGGCCCCTGGAGAGGAGCCCAGGCAGCAGCAGGTTCTCTGGCCGGAGCTGCGGCCCGTGGGGCCCAGGCAGGAGCAGGGGAATGGCGTGAGGAGGAAGGGGCGGCAGAGCCGAGGCGCTGTGGGCTGCCCGCAGCCCCATTCCCCGTCCCCCTGCACCGCTGGGAGGGGAGAGGGGGCCGAGGAGTCGGGAAGGAGGAGTGAGGCTGAGCCTGGGAAGGGCGGGGCTGGGGGAAGCTCTTTGGGTTGGGGTTTGGTGCTGCTCTCCGGCTGCCTTTTCCCTTGGCACCAAACTGCATCAGCCTGGCCCCGCTCAGGCCCCGCTCGCCCCTGAGGGGGCGCAGGCGGCTCTGGGAGGAGAGGCCCGGGCTGCTCCCGCCCACCCAGCCAGAGCCGCGCCATTGGCCACAGCTGAGCCAATCAGCAGAGCCGGTGTTGGCCTCTCAGGGCCAGGCGACCTGGGGCGGGGCCGCAGGGGCCAGAGGCCGAGCGTCCTGAGGAGAATGGGGGCAGAGTGGGGCCGGGGGCAGGCGGGGGGGCCCCGCTCAGCAGCCGAAACCAGTTCCCACCAGTGCAGCCCTGGCTGAGGACAGCCCTGGTGAGAGCAGCACAAACCCCTTTCCCTTTTCCCAGCCTCCCTGGCTGCCGGCTGCAGCCGAGGCAGAGGCCGGGCAGGGGAGGGCTCATCCTGCCAGCGCTGCTGATGGCGGCAGAGGAGAGAGCGGCCTGGTCCTGCTGAGCGCAGGGTCGCTCTCCCGCCTGGGCTGCCCCTCGGCCCGGCGCTGCATCTCAGGACCAAGGGTCTGCATGGTTGTTGGTGTTGCTTTCAGGCAGGGTTGTTCCTCCACCCCATCCTCCCTTCCCCCTCCCTGCCCCGGCCAATATTCGCTGGAACCGTGCTGGCAGAAGGCCCCGGTTCCTGTTAAGGTCATTTACAGGGAATAATTTAAAGGCAATTTGATGAGGCTGGCAATTCCAACTGCTCCAGGTACACAGGAGCTTTAAATGGGCAGTTGCCTGCCGGTGACCTTTCATATGCCTTTCTTCCTAGGTTCATTCATTTCACTCCCACCAAAACCAAAGCCCCGGCTTACACATGGAAAGGGGCAAAACCCGCCGTGGGAGACAGCTGCTCTCCAGGTCCTCATTGCTGTCTGGAGCCCTCCGTGACCAGGGATGGGCAGTGTGTGCCTCCAGTGTATCCCACCTCTGGATGTGCCAGGGCAAACACCAAGCTCACAGCTGGCCCAAGTGAGTAACAGTTCTCCAGCCATTCGTTCAGACAAGACAAACAGCCTTTCTTTTTGCCCTGTGTCAGTATGCCTTGTAGAAAGGCAACCTCCTTAGAGGCAGCTTGTACTTAGCAGATGGATACAGAGTGTGTTTTATTGTTTGTGAAACTTTATCCGGCTTTTCTTTACTTGCAAATAGGAAAAATTCTTCTGTGCCTGTGTGCAGCCAGTTCTCGAAGGAGAGCAGGTGGGAGATGGTGCACAGGACCTGTAGCATCCAGCTACGGAGATGAGTGCAGAAGTCTGATGCAAGGAACAGTGATGCAAGTCCCAGGTGGCCAATGACAGAAAAGGGGACGTTTGGGAGGTGAGGAGCAAAGTTGTCCATACAGTGTCAGACCTCAAGGGACTGCTTTTCCGACCTGTCCAGACCTCCCGAGCGGACACTCACCTCTTCTTTAACCTCAGAATTAATAAAAAATATCCTTTAAAACAAAATTCATTTTTATTAGATGCACTTTGAAATCTTTCGCCTTAACTACCCTAGGAAACCTCTCTAATGAGCTGTACAAGTCGTGAAGACTTGGAGAAAATCACAGGAAGAGACAGGGCTCGTTAGGGCTTTCTGTATTTTAATGAGCCCCATGGTGTAGTTGGGGCTGAGGCCTTGAACCTCAGATACCGAGAGGAGATTGAACAAACTGCTCAAGAAGTCCAAGTCAGAAGCTGAACCCAAAGTATCTGGAAGCATTAATGGGCCCCATGAGGACCATTACTGACAAAGCCTCCCCAGGGACTCTTTAGAGCAGGTAATTGGAGGCCATGATTGCAGGTAGGCAAAGGCTCTGTGCAGGCAGCTGTAATGCTGAGCAAACCCTTTGGTTTCTTCTGTGAAGCAGAAAGGCCAAGCCCTCATCCGCAGGCCCTGGGAAGGCAGATCCTGTCCCTCCCGCATGGCTCAGGGCTCCTCCTGGGGGCAGTGGGGTGTGAGGGTGAGCAATGCCAAGTGTAGGAAAACTGTACACCACCTCCCGGCCTCCCCAGGCAGGGCTGAGGAGAAACAAAGGCCAGAGCCTCAAAACAGCTTTTGCCTGGTAGGCCTCGGTGCCAGAGGCAGCTGCCAGAGCCAAGAGGACAAAGACCTCGGTCCTGTTGGGCCTTTCAGCCTTGCTAGAGCCCTTGGCCATCTCTGCTGCAGGCTGTCCTACGCTGTCCCATGCCTGCACCTCTTTCCCTTCAGGCTCTTGACATCCATCTTGCTGTCCCACCTAGCTCTCAGCCCAGCATTTCTATAGCTTCACTGATGGCTCTCCACCCTTGCTGGCTTTCCCTTGAAACACAAAGCCATGGGCTGATCCAGACTCCCTCTGGGTCACCTCTTGCACCACAAGGCTACCCTTTCAGTGACATTTCTTTTTCCTCACATCTAGTCTGAACCTTCCAAGCTGCACTTTGTGGAGGCTTCCTTCTCTTCCCACTACCAGGAAAAGCTCCATCACCTCTGAGGCCACCCTTCAAGCAGCTGCACGCTACTACTATAGTGCCCTGAGCCTCCACTTCACCAGGAGAAAGAAGTCCAGGTCCTTCAGCCTCTCCACACAGGCCCCATCCCCCATCCTGGCAGATGTCCCTTGGGGCCGCTCCAGGTCTCCCACTCTTCCAGACGAGGGAACCCACACTCGGACACACTACTCCAGATGTGGCCACACCAGTGCTGAGTGAAGGGGGACGATAACACCCTGGTCTGGGTGGCCACAGTCCTCCTAATGCAGCCCTGTATGCAGCTGGCCTTAGTCACTGTTGGTAGTGTTTGCTCTATCAAATGGCATTTGAAATGATACCTCACAGAGTCTGCGTGCCTTTCTTACAGGGGACGTGACAAACCAGGACCTCCAGGTGCAAAACAACAACCAAGTCACGTGCCTGCTGCTGCCTACCAGGTTCTCAGGCAGAAGTGATGTCCTAGTCAACAGCCCAGCCCTGTGTCTGCTGATGGCCAATGACCCAAAGAGACCGGAGATTCCAGTGTCCTCACACTCCCCTTCATGGCCATGTGCCTCCTACTGGCCTATGAGCTTCTCAGACATCACTGATGTCATCATAATAGCCCAACCCATCAGCCGCCTTCTGGCCTACCAACTGACCAGACAAAAGTAACCTCACCATGATCTTCCAAGCCACGTGCCTGCTGCTGGCCTTTCAGCTTCTCCAGCGGACACAACCAAGCCATGTACCTGCTGCTGTCCCCTCAGGTGCTCAGGTGGAAGGGATGTGACAACCCCTACCCAAGCCCTCTTCCTGCATGGGCCTACCAGGTACTTAGAGAAAATGATTCCCACAGTCAGCTTGCCAGCCACGTGCCTTCTGCTGGCCTCCTAGGGACACTGGCAAATGGGAGCCTAAAAGTACGTGTCCCCGCCATGAGGCAAGGGCTGAGCTATCAGCTACTGCAGAAAGAAGTGACCTCCCAGTCCCGTTCCCAGCCATGTTCCTGCTGCCGCCCTACCAACTCCAGAGACAGAAGTGACCTCACAGCCACCTTCACAGCCTTGTGCCTCCTGCTGACCCATGAGATCCTGAAGCACAGCGGACCTCACCATAGCATTCCCACCCATCTCCTCCTTGTGGCCTATGAGCTGATCAGATACAGGTCACCTCACATTCCTCTTCCAGTGCCGTGCGACTGTTCTGGGACCTCGCGATCGCTGCCCTGTTCAAGGGGCCAAACAGAGGAAGTTAGGGTTAGGAGGGGTTGAAGGTGAGGGGGCTGGAGCACAGGAATGAGGGCTTTGGGGCTTAGGTGTTCAGGTTAGGGCTTCGAGATCAGAGCTCACCTTTCAGTGCTGGGGATTGGGCAAAGGCTTAGGGAGCGGCCTTGCTGTTCTTCTGTTCACCTAGAAATTTAGAAGACATCAGAGCAACTACCTTCGCTGCTTCTACTGCAAAGCTGTTCTTGAGAACAGGAAATCCTCTTCCGACTTGAGCGTGTGCTTTTTTAGCAGTTAGTTCCCTGTAAGCAGAAGAGAACTGGAGCTGGTCAGCCCAGCACTGCCTCAAATGACCCAGGCTGGGCAGTCCATCCTGAGCTGCCACAGCAGGGCTTCAGGGCCCGCAGGTCCCGTTGCCTCATCAGAGCACAGGGACACATTCTACATGGGAATCTGAGAATAAAGGACTCGGCAGCCCCTTTGCATGGGAAAGAGGGGTGACAGGGTGAGATGCTCGCGGGCAGAGGTGGTTGGGGGGTAACCCGGAGGGCAGGAGCAGCAGGAGGAACGCGAGCCTGCTGCTCTACCTGCCATGGCAGTTGGGCAGTGTGGGGTTGGTTTGGGGCAAACAGCATTCTGAGGGGTCCGTCCCCATGGCGATCATTCCGCCAGCATCTGCTTCAGCCAGCCTTGCAATGCTTTGATTTTTCATACCACAACAACTTCCCACCTCCATGATTTTCCATCCTGCTGATGAGTTCCTGCCCTCAGTGTTGGTTTCCCAGCCCCACGATGGTTCCCCGTCCCAGTGACGGTTTCCCATCCCAATGGTGGTTTGCTATCCCAATGGTCTCCCATCCCAAGCATGATGTTTTGGGGGAGGCAAATTTCCTGTCCACGGGGAAGGGATGGGGCCAGCACCAGTGGCCCTGTGATGCCAACACATGTGTGCTGTCCCATCCTGCCCTGGTGGTGGGGATGGGGGTTTGGGGCACTTTTGGGTTGTTTTTGTCCTCCCCTCTGTGCCCTGGGGGGCAACTGCCGCTCCCAGCTGTGGTGGAACCGGTGCCAGCATTGGTACCGTTCAGCCATGATGGGGAGCTGTCATGAAAATTTGGCAAGTGGGCTATCCTGACTAAGGAGAGAAGCTGGGACGCAGGGTATAGCATTACAAGAGGAATTCTTGCATTCGTGCGCATGAGCCGTCCCATTCAAACTGGGGCACCACAAATGCGGTTTTACAGATGCTTCTTATGCTTTTCAAGCGTTCGGGTCCAATGCACTTTGACCAATCTCTGCTAAACACACACACAGGCTGCTGTTTTGCAAAGCAACTCTAATTCTGTGGCGTCATCATCCATCTGCTTCTTTGCTGATCTTGGCATCCCTGGAGTTGGTCTGGCTGCAGATCCTGATCTCTGATGGCAGATAAGGGGAGGGTTTCACAGAGGTGTCGGAGGGGCTGGGATGCTGGCGTGAGCTGGGTCATCCAGGGGCATCCTTTCTTCTTCAGGGTGGGGGCTGTCCTTCTCCTCCTTGCAGTGAGCTGGGGGCCTTTGGTCCTGCTGACTGAACCATGACTGTGCAGTATACAACGTCAACTAGATGTGTATCTGTCTATCTTCAGGAACTCGATCCAATTTCATACTCTCATGACTAATTGCTGCAATAGTT